>NC_068371.1:27856011-28188511 GCF_023724105.1 Carassius gibelio
AGCTGCAATAAATAAATATTTTCATGCATGTAGCCACAAACATGAGAATAATTATTTTGCAGATTTCGTGTTGCAAATCATCACCACGATAGTCATCGCTCTTTAAAGGACATGACAAGCATCTGCTGATATCTACGTAATTGCTTTCTCCGGTCCAAAAAATTGACTGATGGAGTTTTATTTCAAATCTGTGCCCTCTTAACTCGCACCCTGATGGAATATCATCCCATAAACAAATACGACCCAGTCAGCGGCCCTAAAAAAGAATCACGGCATACCTCTCTTAATGGTTGACCACTTTGTGCTGAGCGAATGCTTCTACAATTACAACATCAGATAATTCATGCTAATAGAAAACGGGAAGCCGGTGGAAGATGAAGGCTGGGTGGAGGAAGAATCGATAGTTTGTGAAACCGTTATTCATGCTCAAGGCCATGTACACAATCACACACAGACTGATACACATGCGTGTGCAGCTTCTGTCTGCAGAGAGTGCATAATAAGGCCCGCTGGGGCCAGAGCAGTGTGTGTTTGTCTAGGGCTGGAAGACACTCACTGTGGCCCCAGTACTACATGCTTCAACCAATACTGGCATTTTTATGTTTAAGGGTTCAGTTGAGGTGATTTGTAGCCTACATGCGATGAGGCATGGATTTCTGGAAGAGGCTAGTTCATATTAGACACAGACCAATCAATTACAAGTAGAAGTAGGTTTAATGCGACCATAAGCCTACTACAGAATTCAACAGCAGTGTGTGTGGAGAATGTCAATTGTAAAAAGGTCTATATGATGGTATAGATCTTGACCAGGGGTTTAAGAATACTTACTGTGGTGAAGATCTGTTCATATCTTAGGCACATCATTGCAGGAAAGCTAAGTGTCAAGAACTAATAGAGAATTTCAATAATACTATAGATCTGTGTTTTCTTTAGATTTTTACAAGGCAATGGTGTTAGTGCATTTGGTAAAAATGGTAAGGCTTCCGTTACTAGCAGTTTTTGAATGACCATACAATCCATGCAAATGAATTTCAAAAATGTGAAATATCTGAATATATAAATCTACAAACTGAGTCTAAATGTGGAAGTGTAAACTCAAATGAAATATTCTGACCAAAATATGTGAGAAGGTTTTTGCATCTACTGTATCGATCCATGCATCCACCCATGACCCCAAAATTTTTCTTATTTTGAGTTCCACAAAAGCAATTTTTAAAGACAAAAGTTAGATTTGTGGGTAAATTAGCCATTTATTGCCGGAGCTCAAATAATCATAAGTGTAAAAGCATTAAACGCTAAGAAAGTGTGTTAAAAGTGAATAAAATAAAATAAAACAAACATGGTTAAATGCCACTGATGAAGTGCAATAAACCTTATGTTTTTTTTTTTTTTTTTAAGGTCAAGTTGAGGTGTGAACAAGCATACACCCCCCTACTACACAGAACAATTGAGCTTCGTTTCTCTGTGAAACAGTACAGCTATTGTGCTATTAAATTGCCTGTTCAGTGGTCTGAAACATACTAAACCAATGGAGGCTTTGATGAAATGCCTATTGGACTGCTTGAAAACTGTTTCAATGAGGAAAATAATGTAGTACATTAGAGCATTGTCAATATCTGTTTAAAAAAATGTTTCATTTTAAATGTGTATATTCTTGTACAATCAGATTGCCTCATTCACAATAACTGACTGTCCCAGCCGCAAAGCTAAACTGCCATGCCAAGACTGACTCTATTTATCCCAAGGTAGACAAAGAAGGCACTGCCAAATATAATCCCAGCAAACACATAACAACCCCAGTACCCTGTGGATTTCTGTATTAGAGTTTTACAGCAGTGCTACCAGCTATCTTCCTGTTTGGTCAGTGTTTTTATTTATTTTATTTTTTTACCACATGAGAACAGTTAAGCTAGAAGATCAGCATTCCACCTGTGCTGTTTCAGCTACTCACATCATCTCAAGGGCTTCATCTCAAAAACTCTACAAAAGAATGTGGCTATGGACTTAAAATCAGTCTCAAATTTGATCTGGACATCTTAATCTGAGATTAAAAGTTGTTTTACTTTCCCTGCCTTCAAGTCATTCTAAAAATATATATCCTGACGGAATACTTTAAAAAAATGGAATGGAGAATAAGAATTAAAAACAATGAATAAAATAAACAAATGTTTTTATTAATGCTTTTTATAATTATTAATTAAATGTTTAAAAAATAAGTGCATAAACCCAATGTTACATTAACAGCCCTTTTTTTTCATTTCTTTTTCTTTTTTTTCACTTCCACTGCCTTCAAGCATTGCCATAACACGTGTCCTGAAGGGATCCATTAAGAATGGAATGGAGAGAACAAGAATTAAACACAAAAATGAGTGCTGATGTGAAACGCAGCAGCAAACTTAACATTGCCTGTGGGTGTTAGCTTTGCACTTGGAGTCTTAATGTATTTTAATCATGGATTTGAGTGAGTGGATGACTGCAGCAGGGACATTGCTGAGAGTGCTGCATTAGTAAAACGGTGGCCTTCATCTCAAGCACAACATGCTAGTTAATTGATTGCAAGTTTTGCCTAAATTGTTTCTTTTTCTTTCCCACCCGCATCATCTTTCTTGCCACACGCCGCACATTTGATATTCATTCTTGTGACAGAATGTGTAATTTCTTTGCGTGATATAACATCTCGGGCTGTATACCTCAACAAGCTGTGCCAAGTAATTCATGAGGTGCTGAGCGCAGGCTTATGAATTATGAAGACTGAGAGATTACAGATTCAAGGTACACTTTGTCCAGAGTTTGGCAAACAGGCTGTAACTGCAGATAAATGATTGGAAATTACGGGGGAGGGAGAGAGAGAGAGCAGGCTAGCTATTGATTTAGTGGCCTCCTATATGATGAACTGAAAAAAAGTCTGGATATAAACAACGAGAGCTCAGCTAGAAGTGTCTACGGAGGGTTTATATAGAAGAAAGCCACTGTTATGAGAGTTGTGTGCTCTCTTTATGGCACGGTCCATCTGGGTGGACTGTTCTCTCAGCAGGGTCTCTTTCCACTGAGATACAGCACCCCAGGCAGGGTCCGAGCAGTTCGCCTACTCTCACAGCCAGCCTCAGTCTGGAATTTGATATTTAACATTACCAAACACCCTAACAACTAAGAAATAAACTTCTGAGCTTGCAAATGGCTGTAGTTGTCAATTTAACATGTTAAATGTGTGATATGTGTGGCGTAATGGCTGCTGAAAAATTCACTATCACAGGAAGAAAGCAGATAAGCACTTTTTAAAATTTATAAATGTATTAATTATAACAATATTTCACATAAGAATACTGCTTGTAATGCCTTGGTGAACTTATTTGAGAGATATCTTATACCGATCCAAAGCTTTTGAACAGTAGTGTATATAAAAGCAATTTGTCTATTTAAAAACAAAATTTTCTATCAACAGACAACATCACAAACATCTCGAAAGGAACACAAACTTCTGCATTCCAGCATTCGATACATTTTTCTTTTTTGATGTTTTCTCTACTGATCTCTCTTTTTCTTTTTCAAATAACCTGATGCACACTTTTATCAATCACCTTGGGGGGACACTTTAATGATATTCTGACAGCAGGCTCAAACCAATATATAAACACCAGCTGTGGACCCGAAGGAGGGGCAAATAAAAGTTGGGTGTCAGCAAATGCACTGTTTGCTGTTATTCACAGTACCGTGTGTGTGTGTGTGTGTGTGTGTGTGAGAGAGAGAGAGAGAGAGAGAGAGAGAGAGAGAGAGAGATCAAAGAAACTGCAGTAATATGGCTTATTGGAAAGGTCCCTAATTTAATAAAACAGGACGACTTTCATCCTAGCCGCTGCACCTATTCATTCATACAGGGCCATTAAAAAGACACAGGCGTGCAGGACTATAGTGTTTCATTGAAGTTTTCTTTTGTGATGCAGAATGGGCTTCTATACATATATGTCCCACTATGCATGGCTCCGACAATATGAACATGTTTAAATGCTTCATAAGAAATATGACTCACAGGCTGAAACAGAATCTTCTATTGTCACTTCCAATTTCAAAGGAAACTCTATGGATTAGACTCAAACATGGCCCAATGTGTTCAGAATGTGTACAAAAGCTGGTCCTGGTTCAGGTTATATACGTGTTGGCCCTACAGGCAATGCTTTGTTTTAAAGATAGTGCAGTGGTGGGCCTACTGATCTGATGATCTGCCATGCTCAACTTTGAGCTAGATGAATAAGTCATGTCTTCCTCATTCTGTCTTATAGGGTGGAGATCAAAAAAACAAAACAAAAAAACATCCTCATCACAGTCTAAAGACATGCAGTTCAGGGCGATGTAAGTGTAGTGCAATCCATAAAGGCTGAGCGGATTTGAAAGTGAACTGTATGAAATAAGGTGCAATAACTTGCAATCATCATGGGGGTGAGAGGTTCAAGGCGACAGGTCAGGTGCTGACAACGGGGTTTGAGATGGAGTGCTGGGACTAGAGGTCTTGAATCAGCAGTTTGAGCCTAGACGAATGGTGTCATTTACAGAAAGTGATGGGAGACACGTTTTCACCTGACTCCGGAGAAAGAAAGAAAGAAAGAACACACATGCAGGTGGCTACACACATACACAGCCTCACTGTACCTTCACTCAGGTCCTCAAACTATAATACATCAACATGAATCCACAATTATCAGTTAGTATGCTAGATTATTCTATAGACTACACCTCTGGGGTTTGTATTATATTTGATAATCTTTTATGAGATTTTCCCCAGCCTTGTTGCTCTGTATTCAATGAAATAGCAATTAATAACTTGGCATCTCCACAGTACCAGTAACTTGGTATATATAAATACACAAATGCATAAATCAATAAAATCAAACAAAGCAGAAACAAAATAAAACAAAACTAAATGAAGCAAAACAAAGAAAAAAACAAAACCTAGCAATGCACAAATAAATATATATAAAAAAATAAACTAAGTAAGCAATGCAAGTTTGGTTTGAATATGTAACATCAAGCCAGCCGTGATGAAAATAATGTGTAATATAATGTACATTTTAATAATACTACCATTCATCCATTCATTCTCCAAACCATGTTTCCTGTCTAGGGCCGAAGGCCTCAAATCAAATATATCTCGCATTACAGTCTGATGAACCATAGAAAACAAAAAAACAATAAAGATCTAGACCTCAGACAACATCCAATATTAACACCCAATACAATGTGGAGATGGGCAAATATAAATATGTGAAGAAAAAGTATCATTATTTGTGTCTAGCCTTTATGAAGTTTTCGGTTTGAATACAACTACTAGATCAAATGAGGACACAAGTTAATGCTACAGTAGATTTCCGTGTTTTTAGTTTTTGAGTCATTAGCCCCTTGCAGAGTTGCCCATGGTGGAATATTCTAGGTAGAGACACTGAGCAGTCCTGAATTAGACATACTTTTTTGAGATTATTTGAGGCCCGAGAAGCAGTTCACATGGATGAACTGACCATCAGCAGACTAAAGGTCACCCCATGGTTCAGACCTTGTCAAAAACAATTACTTCTCTGTCTCATTCAATGCAATAGAGAGCTGAGAGTGAAAGGTCAAAAAGAGAACGGCAGTTCAACTGAAATATATGTCAACAAGACTCCTGTTATAATGCTGGTTTGGGATGTTCGGATTTCGGCCTTTGGGAAGTTCATGCAACCTAGGTAAAGAAAATGTTTAGCACTAGTTAACAGGATTGTTTTTTTTTTTTTTTTTTACAATAGCTTGATCTATTTTTTCAAGAAAGCCATGACTGGGATTTATGTTGTTCATTTATTATTTGATTGGACCTCTTACAGACATCTGATGGAGGGAAAGTCTTTAAGCACTTTAAAGATCATTTGGAGATGAAGACCACTTCGGTGGAAGAGAACACTCTTATTTTGTGTCACAGCTCTGGCTTCTCGCTGACTCAGAAAGGCCCAACTTTACAGCTGAACATCTGTTTTTATCTCTGAACTTAGTTACAGTCTAAGAACTGAGTTTATGACTCATACTTCAAGTTGGGATGTGTGTGTGTCCATGAAAGAGAGCGAAATACAGATAAGGAGAGAACTCATAATTTTGATTGTTTACTTGTGTTTTATGCCTGAATATTACTGTTGCAAATTCTACTGAAAAAAAAAATAATAATAATAACATAAACTTGCCTAGGTGTTGCACTAGTCTAGATATACTGTATGCCATTTTTCCAACACATGTATACATGCATGCCTGTCACTGATTTGCATTACAGCAAAGTTTCAGCTATAAAAACTAATATATGAATTCATAATTATAATTATAATTGCAATAATATACCATTTAAAAACACGTATTGAGGCCATAGGAAACGTAGATTTACTTCAATTAATGAATTAACTGACATTCAGCTCTATCTATTGAACTGCCACCAGAATTGCCGTGCTTGCATAATGCATGAACCATATGCACAAGTTGTAACGTTTTATTTTTTTAATTATTATTATTATTATTATTATTATTATTATTATTATTATTCATTCTACACATAAAAAAAGAACACAAAAAAAAATATTGCTAAAATTAAAAGCTATATTGTTTGGTGGCGGAGCCTATGAAATGTACTAATCTGAACTGCTGATCCAACTGAGCCAGCAGAACGAGAGAGAGAGATATCTGCCCTGCAGATAATGAAAATAAATAAATAAATAAAGATAAATGATAAAGATAGAGAGTGAGAAAGAATTGCATAGAAAGAGAAATGTCTAAACACTTGGCACTACACTTTCTGAGTTCATTCCTACTACAGAAAGTCTCACATGCTGCTTTGCTTTGTTTCCCTCCATCAATGAACAGATGAGATTAGCATAGCGTTGGCCATTCTACATAATATGAAATCTATTTGAGTTATGAGCCTCCATTCAGCCACCCCCATTCAGCATAATCAACCAATTTAAGGGTGCAAATTGACTTGCTATTGGAGTAGTGCAGAATTTCGGCAGTGCTTGATGGGCAAAGGGCCCACAGAGACTCTAGCCCACCCTTCTTCTGTGCAGCAAATCCATTACTCCCCCACTGTACATCAATACACAGACAATAAATTAATAAAAGAGCCAAACAAAAAAAAAACCTGTGAGATGAGGGACTCCTGTCGATTGATCAGTGAAAATTGTGGGGAGGTGGTTGACTGGTGCCAGAATGCTGGATGCTAAAACGCTTGTGCAAAGGTGCCTTTAATTAACAAGCACCTCAGAGCAATAAGCACCTTTTGAATATGTGATTAAGGCATAATGTTTATTAATGTGTTTACTCCGCTCTGCATTAGTGCCAGTCGTGCTGGTTGATTAGAAGCTTAAACAAGGACAGAACGTTAGAAGCTTTGGTAATATGACAGTGTGTAGAGAGCGTGTGTACTGCAGAAAGGAGGAATTCGATGCACATGAAATTGTGAGGCAATTGCACAAAAAGCCCTCAGAAGGCTGGAGCAGATGAACTGTGAGGAACACAATGGAGAACGATGTGAATGGAGTGGACATTCATTTCGCTTAATTTCTGAGACAAAAAAAGTAACATTTCTTGAGACAAAAAAAGAAAGAAAAACTCTAAAATAAAATTAAATAATGCAAGAATAAGGTGTTGTATTAAAATATATGAAAAATGGAGCCAGGATGGATCCATCCATCTATCCATATTTCCATCCATCCAACAATGTACACGTTTTGCTGTCTGAACAACACTGAAGAATTATCTGCCTACAAATCATTTAATAATATAGTGCATGGCTTAATGACTACTCTGAGGAAAGCTATTAAACAGAATCTCCATCTGATCCATATAATTATTGTCTCAATTGACTAGCATGCAAAACTACTGATTTAGAAAACACAGTGAAACCTGCCCTACTAATAGAAAGGAATTTCATGTCTGTTGTACTTGGTTTTGTGTCTACTGGACTAGTGGTTTTAGTGGTCAGAGCTTGCAGGGAAATGGCAGAGGGAGCTCATAAGTGTTATTTGTCTTGTTGCTGAAAGAGAAACGAAACCCCATTAATGCATTGTTTATGATTAAGATTGTGCCCTACTTATCAGCTATGGAGAACAAATCACACGTGATCAGTCTGAAGATGACTGGAATAGCTCATTCAGACTTATTTTCTTCTGTAGAAAATTCCAATCACTTTGCTAGCTGCACTCTTCCAATTGATTACAATAAACTGCGACTGAAGGTTTTAAGTTTCTAAAACAAAGCCAACCAGTCCAATTTGTGTACATTTAGACTGGTTTTAGGAACCAGATTAACTGATTCACTGAGGAGATTCCCAGTTGTTTCAGCATTTCTAATTTTGAGTTGCATTTGAAGGCCAATTTTTAAATTCCGAAATTCAGTGAAGAGCATTTTAGTTTTAGTGATTTAACTAAAATTAACAGTTTTTGGACCTCGATAAGCTCCAGCTCCAACATGATCCGCTCTCTTTCAGTTGCCATTGTTCGTAGAAGCCCGCGAGGATCGAGGAATGTAAACACAGTGGAACCCGCTCGCGGAAACGCTAACTGCAGAGCAAACAGACATATGCAGAAGTCTGTAGCCTACGACGTACACTACGGCGTACACTCGACGCAGAAGTTTAAATCGGCCTTAAGTTTGAACAACTTGAAAATGGCAATTTTGTACAGTCACATACATGCCCCAGAGTATGAATCTCAGCCTTATTTTCCCAGAGATAATGTAGCGGCTTAGCCTAATGTTTGTTAATGCAAACATTATGGCCATGTTTAATAATAAAGCATTGCCTTTTGTCTGGTGTTCACAGCCAGGCATCTACATCACCAGAGACTCAGCTTAACGCTGCTATTAATGACAGCAAAAACCAACAGGCGGGAAAATCACAGATTAACTGCTAATTAGCACCATTAGCCAAATGTGAAAATGTTTGTTTCCAAGAAGACCCCCATCTGCCATGGTATGAAAAGTATGTTCAAAAAACCAAGACATGGATATAATAAAAATGACCATAATCATTATAATGCTAAAGTGTTCTTACTCTGGGCTCCTGAAACTAGAGGAAATGCACAGGAAGTCTTTCAGAGTTCAGACAGTCATTTGCATGTTAAACATTGATTTAATGGACCAATGAAGTATGTCTGCATGTGTCTGAAAAATGGATGTGTGCTTTTCAACTCTATCTCATGGCCAATTCGTGCATATTTTATAAGGTGGCTAAAAGTACAATTTCTGTGACAGGTACATTTAGGGGCGGGGTTAGATGTGGTCCTTCGTACAAATTCCCTCACAAAATTACCACTTCGTAAAATACATGTTTGTTTGTTTTTTCACAAATCATATGAATTTGTACAAGCGGGGAAGTCTATGGATGCATTTTGTACTCAAAATTCAAACTTGCTTATTCCCAGTTATGCACATACAATCTGCAGCAGAAAAAAAAGGGAAGGGAAGGGAAGGGAAGGGAAGGGAAGGGAAGGGAAGGGAAGGGAAGGGAAGGGAAGGGAAGGGAAGGGAAGGGAAGGGAAGGGAAGGGAAGGGAAGGGAAGGGAAGGGAAGGGAAGGGAGCGATTTTTTTGCTGTGTGTTGGGCAGTCAGGGGTCAAAAGCAATCTTATTAAGTAACAATAGAAGGTGCAGCCAGGCCTTCACTCTGTCTCCATTAACACAGGCCATACAATTCATTAGCAACACGGACCACAAACCAGCATTACAGCAGACCACCTCAGTCTACTGGTCTGATGGCATTTTATTCTGTATGTATGCCAACCAAGTATCCACATATTCAGGTTTGGGCAGACCAAATGTAATAAATGAAAAATAGCTGGAAAACACATTTTTACAGAGTACTAATATGTGCCATCATCAATATCTATGATGGTCCGGCACCATGAGAAGAAAACAGATCAATGGCTTCACATGCAAGAAGCAGGATTAACTGACTTTGTAAATAGAATGTTATACGCAAGTGTGCACATAGACACACAACCAAATTCAGAAATGCAGCCTAGATTGCATTTATGTCTAACCCGAGTGGATTCATAAACAAGACAGAGTGCCTCCAGCCTTTTATTTATTATTATTATTCTTTTTTTATGTTTTATCTTGTTATGTTGTATGTTGCCTAACAAAATTGGAGCTGTAAATTGGCTCTGCAGACCATCTCAGCAAGACACACTTCTCCTAACTGTGTTTGAACTGGGAGGAATTTGCTGCAGTATTGATTTCAAAATATTACATACGTCAAATCTGTAATGGGCTACCAATCAGTATGTTTCACCCAGCAAATTCAGAGAGGTTTTCATTACAACTGACAATTCATCTGTAATGAACTAAAGCATTTACTCAGGTTTTGTACAAATCTAATAACCACTGCAGATACTGAATAAGGTGATCTCAAACTGGCAAAGTCTTATTTGACACCACCTGCTTTGCTGTGTTACAGGCCACCTTTCGAATGCCAGATTCATTATCCTAAGTAAGAAAATGTCTACATTTGTATAATTAGCCTAATTATGTACCAGCAGTACGAAAAAAGGACAGTAATAAGGTGTAGAATGTGCCAAGAGTAAACACCTGCCCCTTTGACTGTAATGACATCTCAAATGAAGAAGAAAGAAAGAAAGGAAAAAGAAACACAGCAGCTCTGACCTTTAGACCAGGACAACAGAAAAAGAACAGGCACGGGGATGACAGGAGACCATTGTATGTCTTTTATGTGTTTATGTTTTTAAATAAGCACTTTCTCTGTGTA
Organism: Carassius gibelio; assembly: GCF_023724105.1. NCBI lineage: Eukaryota > Metazoa > Chordata > Actinopteri > Cypriniformes > Cyprinidae > Carassius > Carassius gibelio. Next base: position 27,866,773 of record NC_068371.1, read on the forward strand.
TAAGGTCACAGCTCCATTGACTTTTGGCAAGCAACGGAAGCTTATGCGGCTTAAAACCTCCATTCTAATAAGTTTATTAGAAGTTTTATACTGAATCTATCGATATATCTGTCTCTGTCTGTCTTGCCAACATTCAAAGATAGTTTTGATAAGTTAATGTCTATACTATTCTACATCTAATTTTAACTTTAGATATACACCCTGTTTGCTGGATCAATTCAAACTGAATTTTAATTTAAGAAGCCATTCTTAATTTGATTCTGAACAGGACAATTCTGATGTAAACACACTTTGACAAAGGATGTGAACCTGCAATTAAAAGTATTCTGTAGTGCACCGTAGCATAACTATAGACTGTTTGCAATTGTCGTGCCATTTGTAACATTAATATAGAATGTGCAGTCACAGGAGGCAGAGAACACTAAATAAAAGTATACCAATTTATTTAAAAGCTGTTGATACGTGCATGCAGCTGGTTTGGTTATATATGTGATGATAACATGTGAAATAATGACATATTAAGGCACTTACCTGATTTGTGATTGCAGGAAGGGAACAGCACATAGAAAAAGAGAAAGGGGGAGAAAAGAGATATTAAAATTGATGGCAACACATTTCACAGAGCACCAAAATCCTATGCAAGCACGATGACTGTTTATCAGTGCCAATCAACAGAAATGGCAATAACAGCTCTTATGGGTAAACACACTCATACATCCATTACACACTCTGCGAGAGTGGTGTGTGTATCCCTGACCAATCGGATGAGAAGTCAGATATCACTGTCCCGACCTCACGCAGAAAAATCAATATAATCATCTGCCCAAACTCTGGATTCAGCACACGGTGAAATGTGCGTTGCATTTGTCTGAACTGGAAGCGAATAGGCCTCTGTTTGTGAGATTTTGACTCACATTACACCTGTGAGTGTGCTGAAGAATCAGTGTCCTGTTAAATTGTGCACAGGTGAAAAGAAGCCACCTCTCCCTCTCTCTGGCTTCCCAGCCATCTCGTATTTCCATGTGCCACATTGTGTGATGGCCATCATTAACCATACCATGCCAAAACCCCCAAGATAACTGGTGGGCATACAGTAGTAACATGATTAGCGCATGTGTTCGCTTCCTGTATGCGCTGAATGATGAACCCATGGCCTCCTCACTAATGGGCGTTTTAATCCACAGCTTGAGCAATGAGTGTTAATAGGCTCCTAGAGGGCCCTCATTCCACAATAATATTTATCCACTGCTTTTAGCCATTTTGTTCCTGCTTAGCATAAGCATCCGGGCTTGAAATACATCACCTCAGAAAACGCTCTCCTTTTCTCCTCCTTCTTCAACTTCATTTTCTCTCTACGGCTAATTTTGTGTGTCTGCTGCTGGGTGAGTAATGGCCATTGTTTCTGTGCAGAAGCGAGCCGTTCACCTCGAGTGGGTACCATGTGTGAGTCCAGGTTGGCTTTATTCTTTGCTGTTCGTCTTTCCTTTTTCTGCTTCCTACACACCTAACCCGGGCACCTTCATTTGCACCTGGTTTTCTTTCTTTTTTGTGTTCATACTTCAAAGTTGGAACTAAATAAGGCCTGCCCTCTTCAAAACATACAAGATAGGAGGTCATAAGGGCCTTGGAGCTGTTGCAGCTGTAAAAATGTGAAGAAAAAAAAAGAAAAAGAGAGATTTATTTGAGGATCAGCCTGGAAAATAATTGTGCAGATTTGAAGGGTCACATTTTACATTGCAGTACATTTATGAAGTGTACTGTGGCAAATCTAAAGCTTGCCCTTTAATGCACTGATGATGCATTAGAAATGTTATTTTGTATGTATGGTCTCAGCATAAGCTCTTCCCTTAGGAGGCACTGCACCACAAACAGACAGATCTGAGCCACTTTACCTGAGTGCCACTCTAGGACAAAATCAAAAGGAACAAACTCTTTGAACACCATTTTAACAGTCTACATTTCCAAGTGAACAGAACTTTGACTTTTTACCCCTTTAGCCAACAAAAGAACATTTTCATTCCATCTCCATGTTTGCTTGCTGTCAGATTTCTCTGTGGTAAACAATCCTAAATTGCAGAGGAAATGGGGGCGAGAAAACCTGACGTCTCTCTCTCCATTCATTACTGAAATTTTCATTAGATTACAAGCTGCTTCAAAACTGATACCTGTACTGTCAAGGCATTTCGTCCACAAATTATGTGGAAGATGCTAGGGATATTTAACAAGGTGGTAGACAAACACAAGCACTCACAGACAATCTTATTGGTCAAATGAATGCAGAGTCTAGGCAGATTTGCTTCGGGTCATAAAACTCAATATACAATGCCAATTAAGGTTGTGGTTACTCAGAGACAGAAAGAGAGAGAGAGAGAGAGAGAGAGAGAGAGAGAGAGAGAGAGAGAGAGAGAGAGAGAGAGAGAGTTTACAGCCCTAATGAAGCAGGCATAAGAGGGGATGTTTGCTATCAGGAGGTTAATTACCTCAGCACACAGGTCTCTTTCATAAGTCACGCTTCTGAGGATTCTTGAATCCATAATTCTGTATTTCTCATCGCCTCTATTAGGCTTTTGGTAATTTCATGTTTCTATGGTTTCTTATCATTCTGAACCTATCCTCAGGTGTGAGTTAATACAGGATGAACTTCCCTCACTGATTCTGAAGGTCTGCGTACAGGAATTACAAAGTTAACTGAAGTTTATGTGTGTGAGAGTCTTTCCAGTCTCTCTCTGCATGAGCCAAATTTCTAACCCAATCCCTTCCTTATCTTGAAGACACACGTGGGCAAAAAGGAGAGCACATCAGCAACTGGCAGAGTCATGGGTCAGAAGTTATTGGCGGCTGCTTTAAAAAGAGCATAGAAGCTTAGACAAAGACCCTGCTCTGTCATCTATCCAGAGTTTGAGGTTGGAATTGACTGGCCCCAGGTCAAACCTGCTCAGGTGTAAGTGTGTGCGCTGAGAGCTAAAAAAGTAAGGGGAGCCGACCGTAACCTCCAGAATAAAATATCAAACCCCAGAAATAGGAACTCACCCCAAACTTTCACCAGACACTGGAGGTCTTAGTCTAACAAATAGATGCAGAGTACAATGCCAGACCAATAGCTACAGTATGTAACACTTGTTCCATCAGAGAGATTGAGTGTTACATAAATGTAAAAATGGAAAATATCACTGTGTATTTTAAGGCATAGTACACCCAAAACTGAACATTTGCTGCTAATTGAGTCACCTTCAGGATGTAGATAATTTTAAAATTAATTTTACTATATTTCATTTTCCTTGAAAATAATGTAGGGGGTTTTCGAAACTAAACTTGTGAAACATAGCCAAGGGGATTACATTTTATTGGCAGCAGAAAGCATCATCAAATTCCAAATACTATTATTCCATTCTTAAAAAGCAGTGAACATATGAGTTTTCCTCAGGCTCCGCCTTTCCATTTAAGAGGACACCTATTTACATATGATAAGATCCACCCACAGGCTGCCAGCCACCTAAACACACACAACGCAAGACACCACTGGCAAACAAACAGCATGGATTCTCTTGAAGTCTCCTGACTATCATCTGGCATTACACACACTCATATTTAAGAATGTATTTATTACTATTTATCCCATACCAACAAAAAGCAAAAATGGCCCCAGTACATGGTAAAAAAAGGTCTCTCTCTCTCTCTTTCTCTCATCTTACAGTCCCTCATAACAATTCATGAGGAATTCTGAGATGTTGGCAAGCATATGCAAGCAGCCACGTACGTGCAAACTTGAATGTTGTGATCCAAACGGAATAGTTTTACAGATGTTTTCATTCTGATGTAAGTGCGCACTAGTATGAGGTACATGACGTGAGCACTACAAGGATGTGCATTCATCTGTAGATTTGAAGATCTAGTTCAGAGCGTGTAATGAATAGAACACAATTCTTTTTGACTCACCTTGCAAAATATGACAAGGCACTGTAAATGTATTTTTGCCAAAAAGCGGAAGCGGTCTTGAATGTCGTCCTTGTAAATGCCAGTGCAGTCGTGCGGGAACTGACTCAAACAGACAAGCGGTCGCGAGCATCATCCTGCTAATTAGGATAAGCAGCACGTGAAATGACATTCCGCGAGCAACCGTGCTATTTACATAAAAGCGAATTGTTGCTTTTGAACTTTGTGGCTTGGGCTTGTTAAAGAAGGCGTCATTAAAGATGTGTCAAACAATAATCTGTGGCTCATGCTGACAAGAGCAAGAGCAGGCCACGGTGAATTTCAGAGAATGCCAGGTAAGGTCAATGTGACGTATCTTTTCCTTGGCACACACAAACAGAGATGGGTCACAGCTGCAATCTCTCTGTGTCTTAAAATGAAGTTTATATCTGAGAGGGGATGAGAGGGTGAGAGATGTGAAGAGACGGAGAGAAAGAGGAAGACAGAAGAATGAGACAGAGATACGGCTGCATTGCTCTCCGCTGCACTTGCTTTGTTTTGGTGTTATTGAGCCTGTGACAAGTGTGAACTGCTCCCTATCAGACCCTGCCAATCTCAGGAGATGCCACTCAGCCAGACAGCCAATACAAGAGGAAATGATATCAGCCAGACTGAGAATCAGCTTTCTTTAACTCTCTACCTTTCTTTATTTTTCCCCCCGTTTGTTCATACTGTTATTTCATTTGTTTGCTCATTATCTCATGTTTGCTTGTTGTCTTTAATTCAGTGTTGTCTCTTCTCTTCTTGCTTTTATCATGTTTAATCATCGTTGTTTATTCCATTAGTTATTTTATTGTCCATTCCTATTTTTTTTTCCCAAAAAATGAAAGTTTATCTCTTTTTATTTTATTTTTATTGTTTTTGGTTTCATTCTTTTGATCTGTTGTTTATAGTTTTCTTTTGTTCTGTCATTCACTGTTTTAATCATTTATTTATTTTCCAAACTCCTGCTAATTTGTTGGCTTTTTTCATTTGTTTGTAGTCCTTTATTTTTATTTCTGTGTAGTTTGTACAGTCAGTCTTTCTTTCTGTGATTTATTTATTTCTGTCATTCTTTAGTTTGTTCATTCTGTTTATCCTTTCTTTCTGTCATTCTTTCTTTTGATGTATTCGTTCAATCTGTCGTTCCTTATTTCTTTTTGTCATTTGTTCTTTCTTTGTCGTTCTTGTTCAATAATTTCTTTATTTGTCATTTTTCAATCAATTCTGATTGTTCTCTCTTTTCTTCTGTCATTCGTTCATTTCTTTTTTTCTTTCTTTCTTTCTTTCTTTCTTTCTTTCTTTCTTTCTTTCTTTCTTTCTTTCTTTCTTTCTTTCTTTCTTTCTTTCTTTCTTTCTTTCGTGTGGGTCTCTGGTTTCCCTGAGAGCTATGAAAGAAATGACTGAAATACCAAGCTGCAAAAAAATAAAAAAAATAAAAATTATGTTCAGACATTACTGTGGCCTAGTTTCACACCCTTTCCTTTTGGGAAGATGGGTTGAGTCTCTTTGAGCTCTTTTGGAGCCCATATATGCCCCTAATAAAGGTCAGACCACCTCAAAGCTGCTGGGCTCCCTTATGGGGTCATTACAGGCAGGTCAGAGTGTGTCAGTTTGATATTTCTCCAAATTGTACAATCACTTGAGTGAAAGTCATTCAGTACAACACACACCTGCTTTTGGACTGCACTGGGTCTAAACACAACAACCACACTAGTTACACACATACACACACACACACACACACACACACACACACACACACACACACTTAATTCACACAGAATAGCATGCACAAAACACAAACTGCATGTTTGCTGTACACTTTGACAATCTGACTGACCACCATTATGTGTTTGATGTTGCATTAAAAGACAGTTTTAATTTCAAGAAGACAGTCATTGCTCTTTAACCTAGAACTATGCAAATGTCCACAGCATTCTGGGTAAACTAATGAAACACCTCTTAACCCATGCAGAATATTTAAAGCAATTGATCAACACTGAATATCAAAAACTGAAAAGACATGCATTCGGAATTAACTACAGATGGTGTGTTTCACACCACAAAATCTGGAGATAAATAAAATGACTGAATCATTTATAATGAGCTATGATGAATAGTGTATGAATATATGGTATAATATATCGAGTCAAATCTAGAAACCAGACACACAGTGGCCCTGAAAGTATTTCGACATTGATGCCACACTTAATATATGTGAATGTCACTGTATAAGATGAAATATGAAACCAAGTGGGCTTTATTAAAAACAACAAAGCCATGAACCATCAACTTTTTAAAAACGGATTTCATAAATGAATATAAAACAATAGCCTAAATATACTGTTTAAAATTAAACTGTTTAATTGTGACATAAATAAAAATAAATAAATGAAAAAGATTTTTACAAAAATTTAATTTGATTAAAAATATAAAGACATTGAGAGAAAGCTAAAATCAATAAATAACAGAAAAAATAAACAGAGATTTAAGAAAAATCAAAGAAAAATAAATCCCAGCATGAAAAGACCAGAACAAAAACCGATTTATAAAAAGGTACAGGTTTGTAATGACTTATCAGTCAGGGCCAGAGGAGTCTATTATCCCCAGACTGTATATCAAGTGCCTTTTCATTTTCTGCTACACATGGTGTATCAGAGTCCATGGCCTCCACGGCCCAGGTTTCATTTCAAGGTTAATAAACCTTTACCAGACAGACGCTGGTGTTTCAATGTGATTCCAGCACACTGGTGTAGACACATGCGGGTGAAAAATATCTCAAAACAAGAGTGCAAATTTCATCAAATGAGAGTTCTTCAGAAAAGTTTAAGGGCAAAAGATAAGCACACCATTTGAGTTTGACTTAAATGATTCTGGTTCAATCGAGTGAGTCATTTTCTTCGCCTGCCTGCCAAGTGTAATATCTACCTGTGGCTGAACAAGGTAGAACACGTGGGAGCAATACAGTGTGGGTATGCGCTCAACTGCCAAGCGCAGACTCGATTGATTTGTCTGTATTTGTTTTTCTCTCTGTGGAGTAACAGTGCACATCAGTGTTTCTCGCTTCATCTCTGGTGTATTACAGCGGCGCCGCGGGCCATTAACATGACAACAGTTGAGAAAAACGCAGCCAGAGTTGGTGAGGTTTACACATACAGCTTGGATTTCCAACGTGTTTGGTTTTTGAAAGTTACAGTGAGAGCAAATGAATTCAACTGTGCACCACCGTCTGACACGAGGGAGCTAATCAACTGAGTCAAGCTGTGTGGAGCCAGCAGAGCGGGAAAGTCTGCAGTGTGAACTGTGCTGCATGCAGCTCTTCTGATTTTTCAGCAGTTTAAAAATGCTGCAGAACTTTACGTTCCCATGACCACCATGGAAAAACAATCTGAAGGTATGGAATACCATTTCGGAATGCTTACTGTATAACATTTACTATTTTATTTAACAATATGTGAATTGGAAGTAACCGATAAATAATAATAATAATAAACAAACAAACAAACAAAAGTATGCTAGTTTTGTCGCAGTGAAACTCTTCCATAAGAAAACAAAAAAAAACTAATCTAAATCCCTTCTTAAATTGTACTTGTTTCTATCATGTTTTAGAAAATCGACATTAAAATGTCATGATGTTTTCAGGTTTTCCACAATGGTAGTAATGGAACATTTTCTGATAATGTGGCACGCCATATTCAAGGTCTGCCGTATAATAGGGCTGGGTATCCAGTTCAATACTTTTAAGGCACCGACCAAATTGCCTTGATGCCATCGAGTATCGAAAAATGTCTTGTCACTAGGTACCAAATTTCTATACCCAAGGGGTTTATCTCATCAAAGTCAGTGAGCCAGAAAGCATGCAGCATGCTTTATGTGATTGGCACTACATAAGACAATTGATCAAATTTATACTAAACTCACTTTAAACCACCATCGAGTGACTGTAATAACTTACGATTGTGATCTAATGAGGGTTTTTGTCATGTAATGTTGCAGAAGTATGTCATTTGTTGCCTTTTATATCAAGGTAATCGCTACACCTGCTTAGCATTTACCATGTAAACACACTGTATTGCTATTAAAATAGGCAGAATCTCGTGAAAATCACATACAAATCATATACTGTTGTAATTCCGTGTTTATTAGCTTCACACTTCATCCCTGTATATTTTATATTATTTTATTTTTCCTGAAAGTGTAAAACATGTTTGTATAAGTGAGGATAGTTGGTATTCACAAATATAAACACACACACACACAAAATTCCATCTCCTCACCCTCTACAAATCCATCTTTTTAGCCTGCGCCTGAAGGTCACTGTGGGAGAATCGATAAGTCTTGCTATGTGAGTAGCTCCCTATCAAATCTACTGTTAGCTTTTTGTTTGTTTGTTTGTTTATATGTTTAGGCCCACTATCCCTATCTCCAGGATACCTGGAAACTTATAAACCTACCATTAAAATTCAGTATTAATTATTTCTTCTTTTTTTTGGCAGTACCCTGCATGGACTTGGTGACCAAAACATTTGTGGTCCTGTCAGCCTTGGGTGTGTATATGTATAGTGACATTATGGGCAATAAAAAATAAAAATAAAAAAAAAAATTGCTAAGCTGATTAAATATTCTGTAGTATCTAAAGGCCAAGGGGGAGAACGTAAGACATGAACATAAAAAAAGAAGAATAATTGCCGATAATGCAAAAGTTGAGAAGTGAAATAAACTGCTCTAAAACCAATAAAGTGCTTCAGCACCATGGACAGCTACAGTGTTTTTTTTAATTATTTTGTTTGTTTTTTCACCTCACTAACCTGCACCTGATGATGGTGCAGTCATACATATTGCCAAATGTTTATTTAAAACTTTCATTTGCCATAAATTTGGGACCCTGGCTGCAACTGTGCTATTGTAAATGTACTTCCACAAAGTCATTAATACACATGGGTGGTCAACATTTATCCATATGTCCACAGATGCAAATTTGAATACCTGTATATTTCTATTCAACATGATCGCCACCTTTTTGAATCACTGTATATCCTCTTGATCCAGCAGCAATCTAAAACCCAGCTCTCAGCATTATAAAGAGCCAATAATGTGCTGCAGCCAGTGGGACAGAGCCAAAGACACAGGAAGTGGCATGATCCACAAAAAAAAAGTAAGTGGAACAGATTTTCACTGTACCACAGGATTAATTTTTTAAATCATGACCCTGATCGACAGGATTAACAGCATGGGTAGTTGGTTACAACCATGCCAGTTAGAGCTTCAAACAAAGACCACACTGAATAATGACCACTCACCGCAGCCAACAAGCTGACAGAGCTCTCAGCCACCAAATGACTGATCCTATACAGAGGACATACAGACCACTGGCACCAACACAGTTGGATGACATTAGTTCCACTTATATCTACTGGCACTGTGATGTTTGATCACTGCGTCTAGTTTTTTAATGGATTGCCAAACTTGATAACTGATGTCTGTTTGTCCGTGAAAAATAAATGAAAAAAAAAGAAATACAGATAATAAGCATTCATAGCTGTTGAAATACAGAGATGATTTGTGCTGTTACAAGACTTCCTTGCTGCTTCTTCCATAAATGTATTCCACTTTGATCATTCAGAGAACATATATATTAAACTCCATTCTGTGTTTTCACTACTCAAGATCCCCGTGACAGAGACAGATAAACAAAGCATCTTGGCATCTCTGATGATCAGGTGGGTCTAAGTGAGTGCCCACATACTGTGACCAAACAAGCTGCTATTCAAGTGAATGTACATCATTTGACTGCATGCTGCTTTTAAAGGCATCATGTAGTCTTTGTTGCAGCACTGAATTACAGTTACACTTACGCTAGGCTGTTATAACCCTAACAGTTATCTGACATTTTAGCTAGTCTAGCTGGCTACATAACATCAATCAATCAGTGGTAGCAGCTCTCTGAATTCTGATCATTGAGAGAAGCTAGTGTTGTACCAGTGTTGTGTTGATATTAAAGCCAAGGTGCTACCGTATGGTTATAATCACTGCCTAGCAACACTGAAACCCATTATAGAATGATAGAAGATAGCAGATGATAGAACAGAGTTTCTTTGATACATTTTGGGAAGCCGTTTTTGGCTTTAACAGCAATTGAATAATTATATATATATATATATATATATATATATATATATATATATATATATATATATATATATTTGCTTCTGATGACTTTGAATTTGGGGCTGTATCATAAAATAGACGTGCTCAATGCTCAGTGTAAATCAGGTCTAAACAAATTAAATTAAATTATAATTTTAAAGTACATTAATTCATGTATTTTCCCCCTCAGAATCAGGTTAATTTCTATCACACTATCATAGTTTTGTATTTGAGTTTGTGAATGAACTATTCTATCAAAAGCTGGCAGACCACAGATCTAACAGCACAGTGGTAACAGAGAACAAGTGGCTCCCACAAACATCTCATGAGACATGTGGGCCAGTACTCTGCATACTCTGAGTCACATCCCAATCCCCACCTCTCAGCTACATCTTTCATGGTATGCATATGTCGGTACCTTCAAAACGTTCATTTTTTATTTTTTTTATTTTTCAATGGAGTCAGCACAAACTGAGGTCAGATAACATACAGCACACACTACTGCCAATTATTTACTCTTGACCTATTACCTGTGTTGACTGAAGGATAATAACATAAACTGACCTCTGAACACATTTGACATGACCTGCTGACATGCTGAAACCTCAGCATTCCTTCACTGATCATAGATTATTTTGATGGATGGATGTGCTGCTCACACAATTTCTTTCATCTGATTGTCTTATAATACAACAGAATAAATGGCTTAATAAAATATCTGAACAAACTTATATTATATTATATTATATTATATTATATTATATTATATTATATTATATTATATTATATTATATTATATTATATTATGGTTAAAATTATAAACTTTTTAAAATGATTAATAGTGCTTTTGCAAATGTACAGGCATTGTTTTTCTAAAAGTGATTACTAATTGATTGAATGTATTTGACAACTGGGCATCTCAGGCAAATTGAATTTGAGTCAACCTCAGATTCGATACAATTATCAGGATAGCATAATACACTAATAAGGCTCTTGCTAATTTAGCAATTTGCCTCTAATGAAAACCTAATCAGCAACAGAGGCAGAGCATCGTTATCAGTAACAAAGTGATCCTAAAGGGACACTTCAGGTCTATGTTTGTGGCAAAATGCAGTGCTAAACAGTTTGAGGAGAGAAAGAAAGAAAGAAAGAAAGAAAGAAAGAAAGAAAGAAAGAAAGAAAGAAAGAAAGAAAGAAAGAAAGAAAGAAAATAAAACTTTAGGCCTTAGTACCTTTGCAGGCACGAGGCTATGCTTAGCTATATTTAGAAGATGACGCAAAGTGTGTTGAATGCAATTCCCCCCGTTTACACATTTTCTATCTCCAGCTTTACTTTTGTGTCTTATCCGCCCGTCCCTGAGAAACCTATTACTGGCCCTCCCTTAGATGCCTGCAGCAAACAATAGCAGAATGTATTCAGTTCAAGTCATGTGAAGTTGAGTGAGCTTGAGAAACCAAGAAGAGGTTTTAGCATAAGACTGCGAATTCTGAGAAATACTTAGCACTGCAAAGCATTCCTCAGCTAATGGCCATCAGCACGTTCTTTGCAGCACAATTTTATGTACCACCTTTTATTACACCTCAGTTTGTAACGGATAATGTCATAAACCTCTCCTTCCAGCAGCTGTTTCTAAAGTGTGTTTTAGCAATGCTGTCACTAACAGCAAAATGTTTATAAAATTGTTTGAGACCTAGATCTAGCCAGCTGTTTGCAATAATTATAAATTGCTTGATACATTTAACTGTGCCAATACCCACGGTTTCTATCTTCTGGCCTATCTCTCTTATATGTATTTGAAAGCTTATTCCAAATGACTTTTATGTTTATTTAAGTGCAAGTCAAAGATGTGGTAAACAGACACCATTTTAATTTTTATTTTAATTATCATCATCAACATCATTAGTGCTATACAAAATATATATAAATTAATTAATCAATTCATTCATTCATTCACAGAATGCATCTGAAAACTCTAGTCATTATGGTATCTTGTTTTATATACAACCATGGAATGTTCATTAGATTCACCCAGAATGATTCCATCAATCTTCCATTCCCTTGATTTTTGTTCCAGCATACACAAATGCCTGCTCTCTATTTACAAAACAAAACACACATCTCTCTCACACACACACACACACACACACATAAATAAACATGACCTTCCACATACAATACTACAGTGTGGATCAGAAAGCTGCTCTTATCTTCTCATGACCCTGGCACACATTTCACCTTGATGATAAGAGCAGATACCATAACGTTTCCGTCAGGATGGTAGCTGGCGGCACTGATGCACCCTGGGAGATGATGTACAATGTACCAAAGCCTGTGCTTCTTGGCTTCTGACGGCGGATGACGAAGAGCCCGAGGTGCTACACGCTAATGTGTGCTAGTAATTGCTAACGAGGGAGATCGTGCCGTGATTTATTTTCCAGTAATGAGCATCCATCCCAGCTATCTGCTCCTTACATTTAACTTGAATTGCATCACTTTGAACACAAACCTTATTTCCCCATCTTCTCTCTCTCAGTCCTGTCTCCATGATTTAACAATCAAAAACAGAGTCTGTAAAGTGGCTGCCACAAGGATTCCATGAAGGGAAGCAGGGAGGGAAGGAAGAAAAAAAAATCCAAATTGTACCTTGACGAAAATAAACTTTAATAAAATCCCTGGAGCCCTTGTTCAGCAGTGCATCTGAGCCACTGTTAGCGTGATGTTTGTTTGCTAATCTCTGCCAGTGAGCTTTCAGAGGTACATGTGAAGACAAATTACAGGATCCACTCATGTTTAGAGACTCGTTCCACTAATGTCCGCGACCCTCAATTCGACTACAAAAACACAAGGCCGTTATTCCCAGATTTACCACACCCCCTTAAAGAACACAACTTAAAGAGGACATCTAATAAATACCTCTAAAATCAAATGTTTTTCCAGCAAGCGGCAGTTTTTGTGGTTGTGTTTGAATAAAGGTCACATTTATTAATAGACGATTGTTCAACTCTGCATGGTTTAAACCATGTGAGTTACTCATCCTGCTCTAAGCAAGATGACTGACTTCTGTTATTAATTTTGAGCAAATAAAGAATGAAAAAAAAGAGGGAAAGGAGAGAAACCATGCTTCATTTCCCAGTTGTCTGGATTTATTGTTTAATAGCACTTATGAAGCTAACATGGTAATTAATGCAATCAGGCACATGGGTTTTAGAGTCGCCCCTCCCTGCCACTTTCGGAACAATAGCACATAATGGGAGCCATTTTACTTGCTTGTCTTATTCTGGCATGAACATGTGCAGATGGGAAATGCAGAGTCGTAGAGGGAGGACAGGAAGTGATATTTCAGGTTAGGGCTTCTGAAATTGGTTAGCCGAGGATAGCTGAGCATCCCATGACACAGCACCAGGTGTCTGCCAAATGATCGCTCTTACACTAATTACTCCTAGCACTGGCGAGACCATTGAGAAGAACGTTTCAAAAATTCTCGGGTGAGGCATCAGATGAGAAATGGGTTTACGTAATTTCTGTTAAATGACAATCACAGTGACTCATCTCATGATCAAAAACTGTACACAAGATATTGAGTTGTGTGTGGTGCTTCTTTTAGTTTTTTGTCTTTAATAAAATGGTCGGACCAGCTAATAAGCATGTGTCTACAGCACAAACATGCTACAAAACATTCATCAAGCGATGCAAAAAAAAAAAAAAAAAAGGTTTAATAGTCATTACATCTATATTTACTCAACTGGGAGATGTGACTGATGCAGAATTAGACTATAGGGACTTTTATTAAGTACATAAGGTCGATTTAATTTTATTCATTGTCTAAATGCTAGGCTTCTCATTAATGTGCCCTACCTGATGATTTATGATTAGAAAACCCAAACCATGTCACTTTTTCTAACCCTCCTTCCCAATGCTCTCTTGATATTCTTCCTCTCAGTTCACTCCACACAGAGATAATCAAATAAGAAATTTGCACATTACAGTTGCCAAGTTGAGTGTAATGGTGCATAAAGCGGCAAAGGCCACTTTCTGTTTAGATAGCACATATGCGCTTAAGCCCTCTGCACTGTCACACACAGTGAATGCTGATATAAAACACAGACAATTAAACAGCAAAGCAGAGGGCCATCGATCGGTCACTGTAGAAGCTTCTTCGGATTCATTAGTGCTTCTTAAAAGACAATTACCCCTGCAGTGGCCCTCCTATGGCATAGATTAGGGCCACAGTAAATGGTCATGATCCCTTTATGATAAAGGACTGAGTCTGGGAACCGAGTCTATGGGTGCTTTAATGAGATGACCATGCTTACAATTACGTAATTCAGCCCAAACCACTTTACATAAAGATTGAATACAAAATGTTGTAAATAAATATAGCCTTCTGGTGACATTCTCATATATTTTCTTTTCCATTACCATAACACTTCCACCAAAATAAATAAATGCATGCATAATACATAAATAAATAAATACATAGAGTGTGTGGTTTTGCATTTTGTCTATATAATTATGAACTAGACGGACCCCTATATCACAGGAACTGTCAAACTACATTATGTATTTTTAAAACTGCACCCCCAGAGCCCTTTTTTTTCTGTTCCATTCACAAATTCACAATTTGGTTCTACGACCCATAATGCCCTGCTATTAGCACTATGCATTGGGACTCGGCTCTTCAAGTTCATGTTTTGCCTGGTGTAACGATTTACAATAGCAAGGAAGTCAGCGACTCGTCTGAGAGAGAACTTTTCAGAAGTACTTTGCTTCCAGAAGCATTCTGCCTTTTGCTCCACTGGCTCAAAGATGAGCGTGATTTCAAGTGGAAAAAGACAAAGATACGGGGCTGCTGCGCTGTTTACAGTGGGTATTAGGGCGTAAAAGAAGCTAAAGAATTAGGCAGAAGGGGATGAGTGGATGGGGATCTATTCATTTTTCAAGGCGTTTTAACTTCTACGGGTGAACAATTGAAAAAAGAGGGGGAGAACGCAGCACACGCCAACCGAGGGCAACTTATCACTGGCTTTTTATTCCATGCATACCTGTCTAACAACTGGGGATAACATTAATATTTATAGAAACCAAAGACCAGGGAGGATTTACCATACTTTTAAAATCCATTCCCCCCACTTAATGCCCTTATCAGGTTCCCACTTCCCTCTTTCTTTCAGAAGCCTTTATATCAGTTACTCACTGCTGTACTGAACCGAAAGGTTTGGAGGCTGGGAGCTGAAGGAGAACAAGGGAGCAAACAGACACCCTCCTTTTCATGTTGCTTTTCAAGAGAAAAAAAACTGTTGTGCAGGGGATCAAACACAGGTCAATTCCAAGTTTTCAAATGCATTCGTCAGGGGTGTTCAAAGGGGTCCACTGCAGTACTGCAGGCGGTCCGTCATTTATTGATTTATCTCGAACTATTAAAATATATCTACACACACATTATGTACTTCAACCACAACTAAAATGTAGAAAATCTAAACCAATTTCAATTCCCCACATTTTAAGAACATTTTCTGCATTTGATAATTTATACTAAGTAGAATTGACATGACATTCATTACAAGATGATTAGTTGAACTAGCAATAAATAAATAAATAAATAAAAAAACGTAAAAAAAAAATCCTGTCATGTATTTTGTCAACAAGGATTTCTTAAACAGTCTCGTTCTCATGAACAAAATGTTGTGTCTTGTCACATCTCTGGTCAAAGTATATAATAATAATAATAATAATAATAATAATAATAATAATAATAATAATAATAATAATAATAATAATTTGTTATTATTTATTGCTATTTTCATAGTTTACTTGACAATTACTACTTGAAATGCAAATATATCAAATACTGTAAGCTTTTGTTTTGTTTCACATTTGCAATGCTCTGTTCCCCACAACAGATGCTACTGGATATTTCACTAGGTATTCCTGTGATGACCAAAAATGCATTCAGGGAACATGCAAATAAGGCCACAACCATAACACCATGTGATCAATTAAAAGAGCAGTGACACAGTCATGCTTGTTATAAATAAATGCCAGACACAGGGAGAAGGAGGGGAGGAGAAGATATATAAATTGCAATCTGCATGCAGTTGCCAGTATTGATGTAGTTTGTCAAACAGGCTGGCTAGTTGAACAGTGCAGAAAAGTAATTGACTTCAGTCCTGCCGCTGTCAGTAGAATAATAATGAAATGCAGTCCACCAATTGACACAGTTACCATACCTTTCCAGTTCAACCCGCCGCACACCTTCTCAACCTTTCATGCCATGTGATCCTTTTAAAATATTCATACCAATGCCATTCAAAGTTTGAGGTCAGTGAGTTTCATATGCCCACCAAGGCAACATGCATTTGTCAAAAATACAATAAAACTGTAATATTGTGATTAAAAATCATTTTATATAATAATTTATTTGTGATGGTAACACTGAATTTTCACCAGCCATCACTTCAGTCTTCAGTGTCACAGGATCCCTTCAGAAATGTCTAACAAGCTGACTATATATGTGTGTGTGTGTGTGTGTGTGTGTGTGTGTGTGTGTGTGTGTGTGTGCGCGTGTGTGTGTGTGTCTGTCTGTCTACAGTTTGGATGTCTTTCATTAGTTTAAGAATAATTTACCTCCTGTCTTAAAGTGCATGCAGACCTACAGAATCTTATGCTGACGTTTATGTCAAATGCACTCTACTAAGCTATCAAATGCTCCCCAACTGGGGCTCCGTCCTCCTGTAGATGTTCCCACTGGGCTTAGTGACGGCTTCCTAATTTCTCACTGTAGCTTAACTAAGACTGGAGTCCAAAAAGCACATAAAGACCCCAGCTGCTAACAAGATGTTTCCCTCTCTACTGTTTAATTACACATCTAACAAACAATTAAGGAGATCAATAAAGGGGGTGATGTGAAAACTGAAAGAAAGAAAGAAAGAAAGAAAGAAAGAAAGAAAGAAAGAAAGAAAGCGATAACATTTAAAGGGACACTAATGGCATTTCTTAAGGCTAAAGACGCTTTAATAGATCTCACGAGCTGCTGAATAATTTGAGGTCAGTTCTCTAGAGAGCAATGTGCAATTTAGCCGAGAGCCTATCTAGCCTTCACAGGTTTTAAGTGGCTGATAACGGGATCCATTTGTCTGTGTGTGAGTGCATATGAAATTAAAGCAAAAATATTTGTCCTTTGAGCCACCTAAAATCTCCCACTCTGTTCAAACAACTTGATTTGCACAACAGAAAGAGAGACCATCAACAACACACACACACACGTAAAGCATTACTACTGTCTCCATCACTCCATCACACTTTCACACTCACATTTCCTCCTTAACAATCATATTTTTTGTTCATATTTTTTGTTCGTTTGTTTTTTGCTTTTTCCTCCTAGAAAAAATAATGCTGCCTTAAATGTTTAAGTACACTCGATTTAGCGTAGTAATTTCGACTTAAATTACATTAAACGGACTTAAAAACATAAGTTTAATCTTGTAAGATTTATTTTTAAAAGTTGAAACTTGTTTGATGCATCAAAGTAATGTAAAACATGTGTTGTCATGACTTATTGATCATACACTTGTTGTGATCTCAATCCCTTGAGTTTAAAGAGATCTGAGGTGAATTAGTTTTATGAATGGCTGATATTGTTACAAACAAACAAACAAATTAATAAATTAATTAATTTGGATAATATACAATATGTGGACATTCATAAAATATGATGAAAACAACAACATTAATAATTTGACAGTTAATTGCAAACATTACTATTAGCATTTTTTATTGAATTGTATTTATGATTTTATTTGTATCTAATATATATATATATATATATATATATATATATATATATATATATATATATATATATATATATATATATATATATACATACATACACACACACACACACACACACACAGATTTTAAACCAAAATATTAAAGCAGCATAACTGCTGCAAAAATATTAATCAGATCATATGAAGAAATGATTCTTGAAGAACAAATCAGAATATTACAATGATATCTGAAGGATCTTGAGATTGAAGACTGGAGCAATGCTTTCCCTGACAAGAATAAATTGCATGTTAATATTATATTATATTATATTATATTATATTATATTATATTATATTATATTATATTATATTATATTATATTATATTATATTATATTATATTACACTTTTTTTCATTCAAATAAATGCAGCCTTGGTCAACATGAGAGACGACTACTTGCATCAAAGTTATCAGTTAACAACTAAAACTTTTTTATTTATTTTTTTGGCAGCTGAAGTCAGAGATGCTGAGACAACATCTCAGTTTTAACCCACTCACAATAATGTCACAAGACAACGAGGGGTTGCAAAACTAGTCTAATGAGCATTTTCTTGTCTAATCGTGAAGCTGGTTTAATGGTATGCTCTTTAGAAGATGTAATGGCCAAATAAAAAGCACATTAACATCAATCACCGCGTTCCTTAATTTTATATTGCCAGCAAAACAGGCTCAGCTCCAGCTCTAGCTCCGCGTACAAAATCCAACAAAAGAGCCTGAAGCACAATCAGTGTGAATATATTAATATATCATCCAATATACTAAACCATCAAATGATATTATATGAAAACAATATATCTAACATATCACCCAATCCTAATCTACTATAAATCCCATACACTGTGTCATGAAATACTGTGTGTGATTCAACATAGCCTGAACAACAATGTTCCAGATGGGCTATATTTAAAATGAGAGCATAATTTAATTTGTAACCGTACAGTTTGTTTAACCCAAAGGAATTCCAGATGTCTTTAGATTCAACATGAGACACAGTATAACAGCTTCAGTGTGTTTCTGTGTATGTGCGTGTGTGTGTGTATGTGCTACAAGCAATGTGTTTCATTAGTCAATGTCACACACAGTAATGGGACTATTCGCCTGTGCTTGACTTCCTGAATAGACACACACACACACACACAGAGTGAGAGAGAGAGAGAGAGAGAGAGAGAGAGAGAGAGAGAGAAACCTTTGCTATTAAACACCACTCTGGCCTCAAGCCTGAGGGACATCCTTTTTGGAAAGAGAAGAGAAAATACATCTCGTGTCTTTTTTTTTCATACACACTGACTGTGCCGCTACATTTTTTTTTTGTATCCACCACAATGTGCACAGTGCTTCTGGGAATAAAATACCACTGGGTTCACAAAGTTTTCTTTTTTAGTTGTTGCATTGCTCTTTCAAAACTGAAACCGACATGTACATATACCTTACAGCATCCTGTGGCTTCACACTGCCCCTCTCTTTCTCAGTCTCTCACATCACATGCTCCGCTCTCTGATGATGCCCCACTATGTGCTGAACTTTTTAAAACTAGGCCACTTTCAAAAATAAAGCAAAGGGAGAGAGAGAGAGACATTTTATCTGATCCTATAAGCTATAATCTTATCTAGCCGAGCATGAAAAATGCTTATTCTCACATCCCCCTAGTCTTACGTGCAGGGATGCTTGATTACGCCATTAATCATGTACAGAGAAAAAAGTAAGGAAATGTGCAGCAGAGAAAAAGGGGCACTTCCTACGCTGGGCATCATGGTTCCAATGATTTATTTTTCTTTTTTTTAGATATAATAATTTACTTAACTTTATTTGCTCACCCTACATATTATTTTCTCTCCCTAGTGTCACTCCAAAACATTGGTATTTAATTTACTTTCTTTTTTTTTTAATTCAGTTTTAGTCTTAGTAATTGTAATACTCTTTTTAATTCAGTGCCAGGAAAACATTCTAATTTAAGTTTAATCTAAGTTATATTTAATTTCAACTTTATTTGAAGAGGGACCAGAGATCTTAAACTTCAAAAAGCATGCAAAAGTCAGTGAGTTGAAACCGAAAGCGACTTTGGTCTTCTGCAATTTTTTTAAGAATTAATCATCCAGACATGTTATGTGAACCAACTCAACATTTCATTGCAACTCAAAGGAGTGATTCATTCAAAAAGCAGGCATTACTACTTTTCTGATAAAGAAGAGCTAAGGTGAGACTCAAGAGCTTAATTCAATTGCTACTCATTTAACTTGTCTTAAACCCGGAACATTTGTACAAGCTTGAATATGCTACTATCAAGTTTGTAACATATTTTCTCAGACAAATTTAGATTACTTATTAAACAGATGATGTCAAACTTTACATTCCAGCTTCTACCTACTGAAAGTACATTTGTAAAGACAAGAAAAGAGCAAAATAATGATAATAATAATTACTGAGAGATATGATGGCGTGAATGAAGCCTGTAGAAAGAGAGATGGTCTGTTGCTATGACGAAAGAAAGAAATGATTTTCACACTGCAGGGCTGACTGAGACCAGGCATGGCTGTGTGCAGTCGTCTGATTCTAATAACCTCTTTAATTATTCTGATTTAACTGGGGGGCAATTACTTTCTCACACACAGGGACTATTAGTGTTGGATAACTGTGGTCATTAAATATGCACGAAATGGATGGAATGATAGGTAGACAGAGTCAGATGGATTTCTAAAGCTGAAGTTTCGAAGTGAACATAATGGAAACCTGATCACTTCATTACATTTTTTTTTTTTTTTTTATAAATGTCAAATGCTGTAATTACAGCAGCCACTGCATATATGCATAATGTAGCCTGCCAGCAATGGAAAATATGGACATTACAATTAGGCGTCTAATGGAAATTGTAGAGGAAAAAAAGCATTGACTGGATTTGTTTGGCCTTGAGAGTGGGTCATGTGGGAGCAACAGGTGTCCAGTGCAAAAGCTTGTAATCTCTCTCTCTCTCTCTCTCTCTCTCTCTCTCTGTCTGTCTCTCTCTCTCTCGCTGTGTGTAGCGGACTGACTGGTTTACTGAAACTGTGTTCTAAATAAAAGATTTTTGCTTCGATATTACAGTCGTGGGCTAATCCCAGATCACTTTTAACTAAGTAAATAAATAAACAGAAATCAAAATTGAGTATATATTCAACTTTATTAAGAACTTGAAAAGCCAATAAGGTATTGAAAAAATATAACACTGCAATGTTAAAAAATTGTTTATGAATGAATGAATGAATGAACGTACAAACGGATGAACGAACGAACAAATGAATTGTCTTAACTAATGAGTGTAACATGGATAAATCATTAAATGATTATGGAAATAGATCACAGACTGCTTATGTGCACAAAACAGAGTGCGACAAACTGCACTGTACAAAGTCAAGCTTCTCTTTAAGTCTCGTTAAGTTACGCAGGGACCATTTACTGAAATGGCTAATCAAGCTCTGTGCAATTAAAGAAGTGCGCTAAAATACCAAGACTTGCCCCCCTCAATGATCCCTGACGATAATTGAGTCTCGGAGGGTGGCTGGTCCCTGCAAGGTTGCACGCGAGTACAGAAACGCAGAACACGCGGTGAAACTAAATGACTCTCCGAGTGGCACGCTATAACTCGAGTTAACACTAGCAGGTGTTCTCGGTAACTGTCTGCAAGTGGAACAATATCAAACAGGACTCGGGAAAACTTAAGTTACCTCAGAGAGAGCATCCAGCCAAATCTCTTTAGTCAAACATCTGTTGAAACAGATGCGCCTGGGCAAGGCCAGGGACTCCGAGAGGATGAGTAAGAGATGAAGTGGGAGAAAAAGGATGTGAAAACTGTGAGGTCTCATTTCTGGCACAATCAAGAAGGGTAAATGGTAGAATCTGTCGCTTTATTGAAGACTGTCTGCACCAGCCAGTTTGTTTCCAGTAGGATTTCATTAGCGCTAGAGAGACTGGTCCAGCTACCTTAGCAAAAACCATGTGGTCTTTTGAGTCTCATATTGAAAGAGACTCATATTCATCAAACCTTGCCAAAATGGAAAAGCAATTCCTTCACTGGGCTAATTACAGATAGTCCCATCTGGCAGCAGCAGATACAATAATTCAGGCATAACCAAATTAACATTGTCATTGCATTTCTGGGTCCATGGCTTCAACATTTTTGCTATCTTTGGACTCCAGTTTGCAGAGTATAACAGAGAACGTCCGTCCTTTGCCATTAAGGAGCTATATGCTGGATGAACCACCTGTTGTGGTTGGCTTTACTAAAACAGCCCGCCTTAGAAAACAAGTAGTCAGTCACATTTTCTATTCTACATAAGTCCGTTGTCCATTGGTTTTGCTATGTTTCAGAACCCAGATATGCTGCTTTTGTAATATTAGCTATTAGTCGATACCTATTGCATAGTGTGTTTGTGAATATGGGGGTGGAGCAATGAAGGGAGGGGTGTGTTTCTTTTGGGTAGGGATGCGTCTGTTTGGGTATTGATTTTGAAATGTCAACAGTGCTTCTCAGAAATCGCTTACTGCACCACTAAGGGGTATAAGACATTTAATTATTATATTCTGTAGATATTTATACACTAAATGGCCAAGTACATGGTCTATACATTTGAGTGCACACTAGACTGGGAAAACAACGACAAAGCAAATAATGAAAAATTTCATAAGACATATGAGACAAGTATAAGGAGGAAAAAGACAAGTTCAAATCAGGCTAAACTGACCTGAAACATGGTAACATGAATAAGTCATTAACGAGAATATCTCTTGGATGGGGTTTTGGAGAGTAGCCATGTGGTTGAAGCTAACAAAATGTAGGGAGTTAGCACTGTGACTGAAATTGTTTCCAGCACCTTTAAGATGTTGTTTATGTGTGGGTTCACTTGGGAAACTCTCAACAATCAATAACAATTTTAACTGGACTACCAACCGAAGTTCTGAGTCAGCTCAAAATGACACAGACAGTCTATTCATTGGAAATTGCTAAAAAAGGCAGTGCTAGAGCTATTGGAAAATATTGTAATGCAAGTATCAAGCCAAGGACTTTTTTTTTTTATCATAAGAGCTTGCGATCAATCCATAAATCATTACCAGGTATGGGTCAGTGTAGCTTGACTTAATGTGGTCTGTTTCCAATGCAATATATTTCTAGAAAAGGTCATTTTCATATTAGCTACAACCTGGCTCCGTATTGCTCAACATCTCTCTCCCTCTAGAAGGCTCACCCACCCATATGGCATGTTTTTCAGTTCCACACATTGCCCTCTCTGTGATAAAATGTGTTATGCCCTATTCCCAGCTGAAATATTGTGTTTATTACCAAATGCTCAAATGGATTGGTTTTCATAGTTTCAGTGGCCTTTATATATAAGTTTTTTTAGAGCAAAATAATTTGCCTAACTCAAAAAGCACTGTATATACCAAAACATCAATGTGTTTGCTTGGAAAGAAACCTTGTGATCAAATGTCTAATGCTTAGATAAGCTCACTCTGAATCAGCATGTGCAAGCTAATCATACACATAATTACTGTTGCTACCACAGCAGGTCGTCATCTACTAGAGAGATTGAACATTTTCTGGAGACCACAGGCCAATCAGGAAGATCTCCAACAGCTAAGATGGCGAGGAGCATTTAGACAGATTGAGCAGATGTCAGCTTCCATATTGGTTTCGAAGATTACATCAGATTTAAGATGAAGTTATCACCGCAAGAGTCGACACAGATGGCACTCAGATGACAAACCTACAAATTGAGTTTGAAACTTAGAAATGCAATTTTCTGCAAAAATGTAAAAAGTCTTAGTGTTAGGGCACTGCGTTAGCAGAGCAAAAGGTTGTGGGTTCGATTCCCAGGGAACACACATACTGATAAATAATAATAATGTATATCCTAAATGCACTGTAAGTCACTTGGGATAAAAGCATATGATAAATGTAAATTTCTGAGCATCGATAAGTCATATCTAGGTTTTTTTCTACTACCAGGTCTTCCAGCTCCCCTGCCGTATGACTGTAGTGAGACCAAATCATCAGCGGCACCACGCTAATGTACATTAGCCTATATGGGATGAATAATTTGTTCTCTTTGTCAGAGACAGCCATCTGAACGATCAGCACCTACTGCCCTGCTTATTTGCTTGACGCATTTCTGGAGATGTCTAGGATAAATGTGCCTGATAGGCACCTGGTGAACCAATCTGGAGACCGAGCCATTGAGCAGCTCTTACAGGAAATAAAAGAGCATTATTATGATAAGGCCAAGGTCAGAGCGCGAGAGAAAGGTAGGCAAAGAGATGCAATTTGAAAGAAAGACGGTAAGATTCACCAGTTTCCTCAAGATTTGAAAGGAGAAGAGGGTGATAGGCTGGCAGTACCCAAGGTCGTGCTATTTAACAAGTCCCTTTAAAATAAATAAAAACATTGTGAATGAGTTGAAGAGTAGCAATACACTCAAATAATGTTTTGGTTCGATACATAATACTGACCTCACGTTATGATGCTGTCATGATACAAAGCCACAAAGACAAAAAAAATAAAAAAATAAATAATAATAATTATTATAATTTATTTATTTATTTATTTTCTTAAATGGTTACTTCTAAGACATATGCATATTTTCGCTATCAACAATAGATGTTGCATTTCTGTACTGCAATATTATTGTCCCCCCTACAAATGAGATCAACCCATTTGTTGTTTTTAATACTTGATTTATTTATTTTTTTATTTTTTTATTTTTTTTTAATGTTTTTTCAGTTCTAAAATAATTGATGGTTAAGAAGAGGTTTTGGGCACTTGGCAGCTGGTTAGTCTTGGAGTCCAACAGGCCCATCAGCTCAATTAATACATTTACTTAAACTATCCTTACCTATTTTACACAAGGTAAATACCAGCCAGTTACTAGACAAGATTAAGAATTGTTCATTAATTCAAGAATAGCAAACCACATAAGGATGGTATTTTATTCATTTCATTTAATTTCATTTTCCGCAGCAGGACACAAACACACTCATGCTAAACACACACTTTTTTTTTAAATTGTGCATTAACAGGCAACAAACACTTAATCAGATTAGCCCTGATGCCACTGACATTTCTTAAAGCCAGGGGCTGAAATCAGCAGTGTGTAAATGTTTTGGCTAATGTGCAAGGCTCTTCTCCGTTTAAATTAATTGTCTTAATTATGGCTGTGCCGTCTTGCTGTGTACACACAAAAAGGCCCTCTGCTGATGCTAAAGCAACACACACACACACACACACACACTCCCCTTAGAAGACACTGATGTCAGCCTGCTGTGTTATGGTTTGTAACGATGGAAAGTAACAAACTCTACTTAGATTGCATTTTTAAGGCGCACTTCCAAAAAGAAAGATCAATTTTATAGTTAAAGGGCAAAACTAATTACTTGTGATAAACTAAAAGCCTAGGTCATGTAGAGCAAATGCACAAATGCATAGCTTTTTCACTTTTTTTTTTTTTTTTTTTTTTTTTATGCAACATTGAATTTGTAAAAAAAAAAAAATATATATATATATATATAGCTTTTTAATAAAAAAATGACATGCAGGAAAAATATAAAGAAATTTGCAAAAATGAATTTATTTTTTATTTAGTTTTTTTTTCAGTTAACATTTCTGCACCTTTTTAATGGTTTTAATTTTAGTTTCAGTTTTAGTTAAGAATACAGACTCTGGTGCAGTGAGGCACAGTTAGGCAAGGCGTCTGCATCCAGTGAATGTTGTTCCCTGGAGAACTAACCCAGAGGACATTTCCTGACTCTTACCCGTGTTTCAGAAAATGGCTGGCGAAACAGTTTCTCTAATAAATGGGTATCTTGGAGACAGACCCCTGGTACTACAGTTTGGAACCCCTTGCAGCAAGGCTGAAAAAAGGCTGCCTTCTCTCTCACAACCACATGGACACACACATACACACACACTTTCTCACCTATGCCCACTCAAGCTAGTCTCATTAATAAACTCTCCCGTGGCTTGGCAAGGTGCAGTGCAGCCACAGGTTCACCGTGCCAATAGTGGGCAATGCTGGGCCAGACATTATTGATGACCCACTGTGCCGGCCCAGGAGCGTCTGACAGACCATGAAGAATTAAGGTCAAAGCCTCACCTATCTGATGGCATGGGAGGAGAGCAGCAGTGGAGGAAAAGAGGGAAGCCAATGTCTTGGGGAGCAAAATGCACAACTGCTATGTGAAATCCGAAATCGGTTTGACACAATAAATGATTCAATCTCTTTCCAAACAACCTTGTTCAAATAACTATATATATATATATATATATATATATATATATATATATATATATATATATATATATATATATATATATATATATATAATTTTTTTTTTATTTTTTTATTTTTTTATTTTTTTTATATATAATTTAAAAACCCACTTATTTTGGATGACTTGGCTTTAACAAACTAATAAACGTATTGCTATGCACTTTTTTGTATGCAATTAAAATACATAAATCTCAAACTTAGTTCTGTTTGTTCTGATTGTTTAGTCCATACCAGAGAGAGATTACAGTTTCACACCAACCAAACTCTGATGAAAAATGGACTATGGTCCCACACCAAAAGGTCTAGTGAACTCCTCTCCCTATATCGTTTTAATATTAACCATCAGAAAAGCATTTTCAAATTTGTCAAGGTTAAAATGCATTCAACTATATACCACCACACAGGAGATCGGCTCTTCTGATCAAAATATCTACTATCAGAACCATTTTTCTGTCTGGCTTGTGTAAACAGCCTGTCAAGCTTCTATAAATTGGACTCAGTGGCCCCCGTTACCCTTGTGTTTACAGCATAGGGCCGTAAAATCCAGACAGACTAATAGCAACAGCTCGTATCCAATAAACTGATGAGCAGTCACTCTGATCTGTGGGTGCAGGAGGAAGGGAGGGTCTTATCGGTCCGATAAGAACAATTAATGCCATTTGTGGCACCGTTGCAGGTTAGAAACAACACTAATCAGATTTACAGCCACTCTGACCATAATCTGGCCACACGTCTATGTCCTCTAACGGCTTGATTTCTAGTCAGTAAGTGGAGAGGTGACTGATCTGAACTGGCCTTGCTGATGTTTAGTTAAAGGGACTGTTCATCCTAAAATAGAAAAGGACATTTGACTGACAATGAATGAATAAATGAATGTGTACTGTATGTATGTATGTATGTATGTGTATATACACTCGCCTAAAGGATTATTAGGAACACCTGTTCAATTTCTCATTAATGCAATTATCTAATCAACCATTTTTTTTTTATTTTTTTTTTAGTTAAACTGCATATTTGTTCAGTGATAACTATGAAAAAAAAAAATTCTCTAAAACCATAACGGTCTTAGCAACAATAATTGTACGAAGTTCCAGTTCAAGCCCCGCCTACTTCCGGTTTTATCCGAATACAGATGCACACCCCTAATGTACATACACACACATACACACATTGCAGAATCAATAAACACAATATAATAATAAAAAGCAAACATATTAAACAATGTAAAAAAAAAAAAAAACTTCTAAGATGAAAATTAAGCAGATAAATTATTATTATTCTTTTCTCTAATTTTGTAATTTCTGAAGTTGCACAATTCATCGTTAAATGCTTTCAAGTTATATGTATTATCTGTATTAATTTTAACCTGTTAAATGTCACCCCGTCCTGTATACGGGACGCCTACGTTGACTATACTATATTACAATCAAATCTAATCTAATCTTGACAAACTATATATCGTTGGAAAGGTCTAAGACTCCCAAATATATATTTTACCAATATTTTTTGTTAAACATTATGTAGGAAAAATAATAGATGAATTTATGACAAGAGTGCACCCTCAGAAATCTACAGTACAAAAGAGGCTTTGACCTTTGTTTAAAAAAAAGACTTCCTCGTTGCCTTTTTCTCTATCACATTTTAGAAATCATCAGAAGTTATATATCACTTGAAAACATAAAATCTCAAAATTCATCCTTCAAAACCCATTTTAAAATCAGACATTGCATTACCATGTAAATGGTACATCAAAATCATGTTACAAAATGTTTTCAGTCATGAATTATAAAAAATTAGGTTTGTATCATGCACATTCAAGTCTATCTTCAAAAACGTGAGTGACAGTTAACAGGTTGTAAAGAATGGACTTCAGTGCTAGCCATTTATAGGGATTGTGGGTGTGTAATGGAGGTCATGTTAACCATTAGCCATCATTCATATTCCACACAGACTTATATATATATATATATATATATATATATATAATTATTATTATTCTTTTTTTTGTAACTGACTACAAAGTGGGTTTACAGATAACATGAATTCAGTCATTTAAGTAATTTTCTGTTTAATCAGATGCTCATAAAACATCTGTCCAAGTAATTTGTGAAAAATTAAATTATTTTAACAAAATGCCAAAAATGTATCCCTATACATCGATAATGTCTAAGGTTATTCAAACTCATGCTGGATTTAGTATGAGACATTGCCATTGTAAATGCCCTATAAAGCAAATCAAAATACTGATTCTGTCTCAGAGACACAAACACACACAGTCATTCCACATCTGTCTGTACTGTGTGAAATATAAAAGATGCAGAGTAAGGATGGATAATCTGATGTATAATACATGACCCTTATGCCCTGGTCTTCACACCTGCATTTATATTTCATGTTTTCATGTAGTAAACAAGGGGGGACAATAAACTAGGGTGCATGGACATTAATTTTCACTCGTCGAAGGGGTGTGCAAGCAACCATGCTGAAACATTGGGGTGATATGACTTATTTATAAATGTTTGCATGTCAGTCTTAGTACACAATGTAACAACAGGAGAGTTACGTTTTAAATAGGAAAAATATATAAACTCTTTAATCATTTTTGAGGGAGATGCTAACAGTCTAATCAGATTAAATGATCTTTGCCAAGCTAAGATAAAAGTGCTACCAACAGACCCGGAGATCGCTTGAATGGGTTCAAAAATAGTTAAACTCAAATATTTAACTCTAGGGGAGTTAAAAAAAAAAATATATATATATATATATATATATATATATATATATATATATATATATATATATATATATATATATATAATAACAATAAAAGAAATATTCTAAATGTCTGTTGTATAGGTTTAACCTAGCTGATTACAAGTCCAATGACTGGCAATCAGTGATGCACACAAATTATTTTAGTTTGACAATAAAAAAGCTCAGGTGGGTGAGTAAAAGCATATAAGTGACTGTAAGTCAAAAGACATGCCAACTCCGTTTATGTGTGCATTATCATTACTAACCTGTTAAGGTGCAAAAGAAAAAACAACAACAGACAACAGTGAAGATTATGGAAAGCAGCAATAAACCCAAATGATCTGATTCTTATTTAAAGGGGAACGTCATAGTTCTTTAAACATCTCCTTTTATTCTCCATGTTCTCTCTCCACATCCCTCCTGCTCTTTCACTCAGATTCTTGATTGAACAGTTCCGCATGATTTACCCTACAGCCCAGCATGCACTTCTCCACCCGCCTCCTTCCACTCGGGCTGCAGGGTGAACTGCATGCTCCACCACCCCGCAGAATTCACCCCTGCATTCATATCTCTGACATATGTAGCGTGATAACATTGTTAGAGCCCTGCTCCTCAGATCCATGTCTGCCCATTTAACAAAATTACACTCGATTTCACAGCTCCATCCACCTATCAATGTCAATCGCGTTAGCCGCTCTCACCACAGACGGCTCTTAAGTGTGGGGGGTGTGGTCAGGTTGAATCTCGGCAGGCTGAATGGGGAAGTGCCATCACAGCTAATGCAACGGGCATGTAGCTCTGAGAGCTTTTATTACATTAATTTGTCTCTAGTTAATTCCATCTCTTCCTCTTAATATGAAATAGCCTAAAAAGCCAATTAAATCCCGGATGGCTGCATCATCTGAGAGGAAAATGGCGTGGCCTTGCGGCACGGACGGGCATTCACATACAGTACATGGATGTGAGGGTCTTGGGACCCACTGGAGTGGCGGGTGTTCTGATTCACAGCACGATGCCTCTGAAACGTCCTTAATTGAAAGTGAACATGACTGTTGGTAGGCAACAGTTTCCTGACTTTAATAAAGGAGGCACGCAATGAAGATGCCGAGGGAATGTTGACGTCAAGCCAGAGCAGAAAGTTAATTCACCGGATGGATGCAGAGACTTTTTCGAGAGAGGCCGATGCTTTTCACACCAGTGATTATTTAAAGAGCGGAATGTGTATGACCAGTCATGCATCATCAAACTGTGGTTCTGCAGGACTACCTGTTCAAATAACACTCAAAAGTCAAATTCTAAAAAAGGTAAGCAAAACATAAAAATACAATAGACAGAACTCCCCTTTTAGAATGGAACTCAGACATTTTTTGTAACATATAAATTCACATTCTCAGCATACTGATACTGGCACTAAGAAAACAGCTGAATGACCAGCGAGTCATATAGAGGAAGAAAACACACAAAGAAAGGCGACATAGCAAGATTGATTTTGCCCTTTTTGGATTCGCACTCAGGCCTTTAAACCATGCTAACCCCAAGACTGATACACAACCAGACGCAGAAACACAGGGACAGGCTCAAACCAAAATAAACAAACCCAAAATGAAATGAGTGAGGTGCTCGTTCAGCCCGGAGCAAACAAATGTAACAGAAAAAGAAAAAGGTGGAACAAAAGAGAGAAAATAAGAAGTCCTCTACGTGCTAACACATGCTCACCCACACAAAACATTTTCAATGCACACAGACAGAGAGAAAAGCTCTGAAATTTTAAGTAGACATGAGTGCATGTTTGCTCAAAACACACAGACAGAAAAAAAAATGAAAATGACAGCTGGTAAGAGGGTAGAAAATGACACATCTCTCCCACACACACACAATCCAGCCTCCCTTGACTCACAAAGCAATGCGAAGACTATTTTCACTCTCATCACCATTCAGCAATGAAGCAGCACTGCAGAAAACATGGCCACCGAGTGATTTATCATCATTCTGAGTCTTATTTCATTCCCCTGATTACTGCAGGCAGCAAACATGAGGAGCAAATTAATGAAAAGGTTGGGGAATTATAAACTCCTATCCTGCCTGAATTATCTTGCATAGCGGTGTTGAATTAAGCCCTTTGACTATATATGGGGACCAATTATGTTTTCTAACCTGCAAACCTCTCTTTTTGGAGAGGGAGGGACAGGAGTCGCTGGCAGTGCAATTCTAGTTTAACACTGATAGAGCAAGTGCTTGGGAAAAATGTGAGGGACAAGATAAAGAAAAAGAAATGCACCTCGTGCCTGCGTCCTTCTCTCCTTGCATTACCAGAGCAAGGCCAAGGGCCAGCATTCAGGCAAGAGTCCTTGTAAAGGAAATTGGGAGATAAAAGGTCCTTCCTTGAGAGTTTGCAACTGTGTGTCCTCTTATTTTTCTCATTACTACTTTCAGATGCCTTTGTGAAGGTGCAAAAAGTCAAAAGTCTAAAGTTTCTTTTGTCTCTACAGAGAAAGAAAGTATCTTATGTAAAATTGTTGCCTCATTAAATTTCTATATATTAATTTAAAAATGTATGAGTGAAAAAAAAGTAAATCTAAAAGTGAAAACTAAAGAAAAATAAGAAGTAAATCATTATTTACTATAAAACAAAAACTAAATTTTTATATATATATATATATATATATATATATATATATATATATATATATATATATATATATATATATATATATATAATGGTTATTGTGTCTAATGCATTTTCAACTTATCCTTGGTGAGCATATAAGGGACTTTTCACAATCATAAATTTTGAATGTAGTTTATATCCAAATTGTCTGTTAGCAAAAGTTATACCAATATATCATGCATCCCTACTATTGGACACTAAAACAACACATATCATGTTTTGTAAATTACGCTCAAAGTCTGTGCTTTGTGCTATTTGGAATGGGGCTGTAAGAGAAGTAAGTGTCTCTCATTGGTAGTGCAAAACAAGCCAGGGGCCTTAAGGCCCGACAGATGGAGGGGAGGGTACAAGTACTGCAGCTATGGGAAAAGGCTGATGGATCGCTCCACGCAGGCCACTTAATAGGGCGTAAGTGTGGAATCTGGCTAAAAAGAGGCTCTCGATGAAAAAGAAATGGGTGAAGAAATCTGCAAAAACAATCCTGAAATGCGTACAGGGGGTCTTTGATTTGCGATGACCTCAGAAAAGGTCAAGTCTAGTGAGGATGTATCATATAATATATATATATATATGCAAAAAATGACATCTAGCACAAGAGCATCATTAATTTAGAGGATGAGCCACTAACCAAGATATTTATTCTAAGCTGGCATTCCTAAAAGAGATTTAGGCCTAGTTGGGAAAATTTCAAAAATAGTTATCTGAAAACCATCCAGTATGAGTCTTGACATTAAATCAGCTTGACATGCTGGGAGACAAAACTTAATTGCGAGAAATGCTTGTGGCTCGATTGATTGACATTAATTAGGTCTTTCTGTCTGCTACCTGTGACAATGTCAGCTTCCCCTGCCTGAGGAATGGTTATGAAGAACATGAGAGTTAACCAAAATTAGACCAAATGCGAGCAAATGCATCTTTGAAATAACAGTTATTTCAAAATGAAAATTGTCATAATTTATTCAAACTTTTGTCGCTCCAAACCTCTATGCACTTCTTTTTCTTGCAGAACACAATTGCATATTGACGTGTATTGCATATTATTATTATTTTACAAAACAAAACTGCAATAATAATATTTATGGCTGTCTTTTTTTTTTATGTAAGAAACAACGTGTCATGTTATGTGGAGGATTTCAAGCATGATGCTACAACAAAAGCCTGGAGAAACCTTCTCAGCAAGCAGAATCTGAGAGAACGAAGAAAAGAAGATGATGTCTAATTAGGTTTGGAGAGATCGAAATGGGAAAGTTAAACAAGCAGCAGGAGCCATCAAGTAGAGATGCAGTTACAGTCTTGGAAAACCTAAAGTACTTCTCATCTCTTCAGATGCAGAAAACAAAAGCTCACATAAATCCAGGTTCCCTGCAGACAATCATGCTGTGTGTTTCTCTCCAGTCATCGGTAATAATGGACACAGGAGACGTCAAACATACAGCATACTTCAAAATGCTAGAAAAACACCAGTTGTAGCCAACAGCTAGATAAGAGACCTCATTCTTCACATAGGCTAGGAAAAAGCTAAGATGACTCAACATTCTTGCAGCCAGGCTAATAGAATGGCACAAGTAGTGCTAGCAAAAGTAGAGAGAGCAAATCACAGGAGATGTTTCAGGAGACTTGCTTGAAAGCTTAAAGGGGAATGTTTAATATGCATGTGTATTTTTGTTTGTGTCTTTGAGGGTAGGTTTTGCACTGATGCAGACAGAGTGAGACGGATGGTGAGAGCGAAAGAAAGGCTTTCTTCTTGTGCATGCTGTGGGTTATTTCTCTGAAATGACTGGTATTGTCCAATGAGACGGTGTCTAGCACTTGCCAAATCAAGGCTTCAAAGCGCTTGTGTGGCTGGGAGGACACTGTGCAGAGGCACCAGCAGTCACATGACATTACCGTATCGTGTCACGACAGCTTGTTATTAGCTATCCTAGGGAGATGAGCAGGAAGTCACAACATTATGTCACTTTTGTACACCATTCTAGAACTCTTGAACTTTTATCTAAATAATAATAAAACAAAAATTCTGGAACATTCTGAATTATAAAGACAAATACTTGAGCTAAAATATCAACTCATTTCACAAAAAACAAATCATATCAGTATATAATATAATATAATGTAATATAATATGCAACAGTAACTGTGCATTAGTCCTGGAGAGTTTCCAATGAGTCATTCAAGTGATTCATCAAAAATGCTGATTCATTCAGGAATTAATTCATTTGGATTGCAGTCAGAAGCAGTAAGAGTAGTTTGCTAGTTGCTATTCAAAATTGAGCTCATCTTTATAAATGAGTCACTGATTTATTAACTCAATTGATTTGCTCAAAGACACTTCAAATCAACTGATTCATGAAATGACACTCTGTTGTACGTTTAAGAATATCGAACCGCTTCTAGTCTTAATGTCATTACTTTTGTGACACATAGTCAGCTTTGAAGCTATTGATATGCTAGTGATCTCCTAAAAGTGAGAGTTATTTAGTTTTGCCTAAACTGTAACGAACAAGACTGCATTACTCTTTTTTTTCTCCAATCTGTAGACTAAGAATGGCCCTCCACATAATAACACCAGCAACCGTCTTGTAAGTGGCAAATTATGGCTCATGGTTGATATAGTATCAATGCCTATTAGAAAAAAAAAAAAAAACATTTATAAATAGACGGGGAAGGAGGGGGTACTCTAGGTTCTATCTATCTATCTATCTATCTATCTATCTATCTATCTATCTATCTATCTATCTATATATATATATATATATATATATATATATATATATATTTATATATATATACATAGTGCTGGTGACCCAACTTTTCAAATAAGTCACAAAATAGCATCTTCATCTGCCCCTTCATCTGCCCCCAGTGCAGTAGGAGGTGACATCAAATCTCATATGCACTTCTAATCTATCCATCCCACCATTCTATTTCCTTAGCTATAGTTCTTCTTAAGTAATCATTTGGGTTGCAAAGGCTCCGTGCTTATGTGGCTGGTAGCAGCGCTGTTTGGTGGATGGACTGTTAGGAGACCCTGACTCTTGATCAAGTCTTTCTGTGTAGCCCCCTGGAGAGCTGAAGAACATAGGCATCCATCTTCTTTAAATGCAGTGTGACCGCCAGAGTGCCTTGTCCCACAAAGTGCAAGATTAAGCTCTGCTAACCAACTCCCTAAATCTTCTTTACTGGACTGCAGGCCAGGCTAGTGAGGTGAACCACCACATCCACAAACCCCTGGACCCCTTCAACCTCTAGCCAGAAGCCCAAGCTCCCTTGACCCAGGTAAGCAATGTATTATCCAGCCGATCAATTGATAGATTGGCCTTTCTGGTCTGCCGTAACTAAATCAGCCAATTCTGATGATTCAGCAGTGGTATGGGAGCCTGGGTGGGTGTCACCAATCAACAGTCACTACCGCCCAGGACAAGTATGGACATTCTACTGTCACTTGAACTTAATTTATTGGAAACCAGCACATTGATCAAGCCTGTGCTGTTTCACAAGTTGTTCAGGCTTGAGCTTGAAGAACGATGAGAGAAAATTGTGAAAGGACAGTGGCATAAGTCGAAAACGTGTTAGAAGAAACCGAACCAATGGTAGCTTTTGTGTACATTAAAGAAATCAGACATCACTTCTAGTTACCTCGAGTTAACTTGTATTCTTTCTCTATTTTGTTCTACCTGAATTCTGATATATAACATACACCACAGATCTGTTGGGATAAAATTAGTTTTTTTGAATTTTGACATATACCATAGAGATATCAAAAAAAAAAAAAAAAAATACAGTTTCAAGTTTTGCCATCTCTTTGGCCTTTGGTTAAGATCGCTTACACATTTTTCCATGCCTGCAGCTGTAACTCTCTAGCACAAACTACCAAAAGATGAATCATCTTGAAGTGAGCTGAGAAACTACAAGAATTCAGCCTGAGGGATTTGGAAGTTACAACAGAAGAGCCGTGAAAGAGTACGATTACGTCACAACAAATACACTCTATGCCAGACATAAACATGTTTTCTGTGATCAGATAATAATCAGAAATACCACATTAAATGCCAGGTATTTAAAAAAATTATAATAATAAATTAAATAACTAAATCATGCTGTAATTTGTTGTTGTTGTGTGTTTATTTTGTTATTGAGAGGAAAAACAAAATAAGTTTGCATATTTTTAGCATATATTTCCATATTCATATAAATGCCACTCTCAACAGTGTCTGGATGTTCAGTAACAGTAAAATGTTGCTTGCATATATCAGACTTATTCTTACCCCTATAAGCAGTGCTTTAAGTGGGCCGGTACGCACCGGTACTCAGTAACGCCACTTCCAAATATAGCTCTTGAGCGTACCGCCACCTCTCCGTGCCCCCAGAACGTGCTTTTAGCGTACCGGTATGCTCATTTGGACATCTGTTTTAATAGAGGATTTAATCTTTTACCTGCACTGCTGATTTAATGCAAGCTTCCTAATTCATCCCACCGAGAGCAGAAAGTACATGACCCATTCACCCTTAAGCTATACAAGAGAATAGCGCATGTGTCGCTTTTCCCACTGTTAAGTGTCAACAACTCAACGGGGCCGGAGAAGGTGTGTGAAACTTGTTATGAGTGTACACTCAGTTCGGTTAAAATCAAATACAGTTAACAACACTTAATCTTTGAATAAAAATGTGTTTAGTTAAGGTTTGAAATTAATTATCTTTCATTATAGGCTACGAAGACTAATATCATAAACCCCCCATCCCGTCACCCAAGACCACAGACACCCCCAAATTTAGCAAATCGAGGGAACGAATTAGTAAATTGTGTGCAAAATTTATAAATCGAGTGAACGAAATTGTAAATCGAGGACGCAATAGTAATCGTGTGCACATTTTAGTACATTGAGGGAACGAATTAGTAAATCGTGCGCACAATTTTTTTTTTTTTTCTTGCATGTCATGTGCGGGGCTCCGTACTTGAGAGACTAAAATTCATATAAAACAAGTGTCCTAGCCTCACAAACACATTTCATCCCAGAGCAGGAGCTTGTACTTGGAGTGCTGATGTGATATTCATCTCCACTGGCGTAGTGTTATGACTAAAGGGGGATCGCTAATCAAATGTGAGGTTGTATTTAATATCCCTCTGTTCCCGTATGGTGCTTGAGCACAACAGCACTAAAGAAATACACTAGATTAGAGCTGGGTAGAAGCCATTGATTACTGCATAGTGTCAGAGCCTGACAGCCCCCATTGATACCATAGTTATCAATAGGCTATTACAGAACAATTGGCAAGGCAGACACCTGTTTCAAAATAATTGGCACATACACACAAAAACAAAGGCAAACACATATGCAACACCTTGATAATTCTATATGATTATATGCTTTTTAAACTTCAGAAATGTGCATAACCTGATACAACCTTATACAGAATAAGTGCGCTATATGTGGTGACACTAATGCTTTCTATGCAGAAAGATTTTTATGTTCAATGTCAGTACTGATAAAAAATAACCACTCTGTAAGAAATATTATGTGTATTTAAATGGTATGTGTCAACACCTAAAAGGTATGACTACTTTAACCATGGTTGTTGGAGGTAAATATTTATAAAAGCATTTAAACAGCAAGTTAACCTTGCTGCATGTGAGTCACTAAATCTAAAACTGATACAAAAAAAGTAATAAATCAATAATCATCACCTTCATCATTCGGTAAAACTTATACAAAAATAAAAATAGTGTTTAGAAAAACATCACTTGAAAACCAGTCACCAAGCTCTCTACATGGCAGAAAATGTTGTTCAGGACTTACATTGTTCATGTACTCGCTCAGCAGGTCTTGCAGGGCCTGGCGCACGGCGTTGCACTCTGCCACAATGCGTTCGCGGCGATCGTCGCGTGTGCAGGAGGAATCAGCCATGAGGGCAGCACCACTGATGATACTCTCCAGACGTTCCTCCAGTGACGGCCTGAAGCGAGCCTCACTGAATGTTAGCGGGTCCAAAATGATTTTATTCTGAAATTGAAAAATAAATAAATGAAATAAATAAGGCCAGGGATATGAATTGAGTTTTAGATTAAAACTAAAAATACCATGAACAACTTCAGGAAGAATCACTTGTAGGCTGATTTTTACCATTGTGAGACATGTTTATTTATTTATCACAATATAATTTAAATGTCTGATGATACCAGCTAAAGTATCACAATACCATGCAGTATTCTGTTAATTAAGGATTCAAACATATTGAACAACTTTTTTTAATAAATGCTTATATGTAAATGAAAACAGACCACATTTTACCACATTGGTCTGTGAAAAACTGTAATACGGGAGCATTTTCCCGCTCATATCTTGAAATTTCCAACTCTGACTGGAGGGCAGTATTACAGTTTTTTCTGAACTGCTTAAACTTGAAACCATCACTCATTTTCTCAAAACCTTAAACACAAATCCAAACCTTCAAACTAAATTCACAGAACCCCTGACTCTTCTGGCAAAATCAAACATTGGCTTTAAAACCCATTTCACCTGTACTCAAAATCAAACAGAGCTTTCAAATCACACACATATATATTGGTCAATAAAATACACACTACAGATCACTCATAAGAGACACTATTTATCCAAAAATAAAAGATAGTAGTAAAGAAAAAGTTGAAAGCATTATCTAATTCTTCACATTTGTTATGATAAGAACCATCAAAAAAATTATAAAATTTATCAATGGTAAGAAATAAAAAGCTATAAAGCTCAAATAAAATTTGAGACCAGAAACATTACGTAACTGTAAGAGTAAAGAAACGAACTAAACACTGTGTTTGTAAGAACGGTTGGGAATTATTAACTAATATCTGTATCCATTGTAGGGCTGGGTGATATATATATATAAAAAAAAAATGATATCTCGATATTGTCAATTTTTTTACGATATTCGATATATATCTCTATATGTTTGCGTTTGCATTTAAATAATAAAAAAAACATGATTTTCTTTTGCCCATAAAAAAAAACACAAAAAAAAACAATTTAGATTAAACAGCTTATTTAAGCAGTTAAAAAATCTAGACCAAGAGATCACTTACTGCTTTTTAATAAATGAATACATGTAAGCCTATATGTAACTGAAGCAGTGCAAATTAAGTACAGAAAGTGCATTCTGTCAACTTTTTAGTGGATGCAATTCACAATTTATACTATGCAACTGGGATAAGTATTTCATTTAAAACATTTTAACAAGTTTTTAAGCTAAGAACACAAGTCTGTCAACTTTCTGCAGTTTTAAGAGAAGCTCTGTGTCATGAAACTATGTTCCTACTGACATTAAAAACCATCTTAGATGGGGAGCTAGTTGCTGAAGCACAAAGCTATTTCTTATATATAAATATATATAAATGAATACCAAAGACTTTTGCATTCTCTCTGTCTATATTATGGAAACTGGTAAACATATCAGTAAAATTCCCCAAAAGTAATTCCAATTGGCCATAGCCTATGTTTCTCTAACATCAGCGGTCGAGTAACTGCATTTATTTTGCGATCACAAATGCAAACAATACAGTTGAGATCTCACGACAGAACACAGACCGGCTGAACGACGCTTTCATTAGATCGCTCAATTCCAGCTTGTTATTAGTGTTTTCAGATTATCGTCGGTGGCTCTTCCGCAATGAGGAGTGAGCACGTGCGCATAGTTCCCAGATTGCTTAAAATAAGCAAACACCGGGCAGAAAATGTATCCTTGTAACAGTGGAGCTCTGATTCAGAGATTTAAACTCTTGTTATCTGGCAACCGCTATCATTAAGCTCTCGTAGTAGAGGGGCGTAGGGCAGGTACAGGTTCCTTTTTTGGACATTCGGCGCGTTCTTTTGGGAAAGTATGCTTTAATTTGAAATATTCGATATTCCCGATATATTCCAATTTTACATCTTCGTCAAAATCATTCCGATACTATCGCTAATATTCGATATATCGCCCAGCTCTAATCCATTGCTGCTCTCATGTCACTTGACACATGAATGAATGGCTCTGAGAGGTAAAAACTAGAGAGGTGAACTAATAATTTAATTCCAAAAGCGTAAAAAATTAATCCCTTGCTGAGATAAATGGCCCGTTCCGTTCAAAATGAATGAATCGTTCAATGAGGACCCATCACTACGAAAATGAATGTAGCAGAAACACTGGTGAATTTGTGTGTGTGTGTGTGTGTGTGTGTGTGTGTGTGTATACCCTAAAGTCAGTCATTAACTACTGATGTAGTGTATAAAACAACCTTCCAAATTTTTTCGATTATTGCTTTATAATGTATGCCTTAGTCTCACAAACAGTAGTTTCCATTAGCAAACCACTGAAGACAGTCAGTTAAAACCCATAGAGAGGCTGCTAAAGTGACCTTCAAGGGGAGACCCAGGGCCTCGGTTTACAACCACATTGTGATTTAATGGGGCTTTTAAACACAGGATGCAGACTCAAGAACATCCTCCCTTTTTATTGATGAAAAGATGCTACCAAATACAGGCTTTATGATCTCTAGGGCTGGGATGGGAAAATTACCATATTGATAGTGCCGATATTATGTTTTATGGCTATATATGGATACTGCTTCGGCAGCAGTTTGCATTTTGTGGACTTTGCCGGTGCAGATGAGTTGGAGGTGGCATTTAGAGGTAGCTAGTGAGTGCGCCCTTTACTTTTGAGACTAGTATTCAGAAAGCCACTCAGACCTGGCGGTTAATAATAAGTGCACAGATCCGTCATCATTTATAACTCAGCGTTCGCTTCCTGTTCTTTGGCATATCCACAGACAGGAAATGATGTTTGCATCTTTTGTACTGTATGTGCTAATCTAGCAGCAATACTGCCAGCTAACAGCAGCACAATTAGAGATAGAAATACATAGAGACAGCTTTCCCATAATAGCCTGTTGCCATGGAGATCAACTCTTAAGTAAAAGCAGTAGCAGCAGTCTTGGCCATCTCAATGACTATATTTATAGGTTTGTTTGAAATCTGTCGGCATTAAGTTCCCGGCTCTATTACAGTCTGCCCTCTTCTGCCTGATTGAGGAGCTAAAACAAAGACTCGTGGGAAATATTTGATTGAAAAGCAACAGGCAGAACTTTCGGATGCCGACAGGCTGGACCAAAGCCAATGTAAAACAATTTGTACAGATTCCTTAGATCTTGTGTGTCGCATATTGCGAGTACATATTCCAATTATTACAATGAGTTATTCAATTTAGGTAAAGACAACCTGAAACAACAGCTTTTCCAACACATCTGACTTTTGTAATGCAGTGCAGACTTGAGTTAAACAATATTTAGCAGGACGTAATGTAGGCCAAGACCTGATTTGATTAAACAGGAATTGATTGGATTATGAAAATCTAGCTCATATTTGTGGTTAATATTTCTCCACCTGCATAGCCTTCAGACATCTATTTCTTTACAGTCGCATTGATTCATAAGCACTGATGAATCATGCTAAATGAG
Source organism: Carassius gibelio (assembly GCF_023724105.1). Classification (NCBI taxonomy): domain Eukaryota; kingdom Metazoa; phylum Chordata; class Actinopteri; order Cypriniformes; family Cyprinidae; genus Carassius; species Carassius gibelio. The sequence goes on from NC_068371.1 coordinate 27,907,895, forward strand.
ACCAGGTACATTCATTACACAAACAAACAAGATCAATTTTGTTTTCACGCTGTCCTTAAGAGAGGCTTATTGCATTGCTGGCAGAATTATTGAAGAAACAAAAACTCATCAGTGCTTGAGGGACTGGGATCCGTCATGAAGCCTGGATCTTGGTCTTATCACAAAACTTCTCTATATGGTTTTCGAGGACAGCAATGCATACAAATACATACAAATAGCCTTCACAAAAATTAAAAGAAATTTAAAAAACTTAATATGTGTATAGATAATATGGTTCTGATTTTATTCAGCAAGAATGTCTTACATTTATCTAAAGTGATAATAAACATTTGCATTTTAACAAAAATGTTTTATCAGCATATAAACCACCACAGACCACCCAATAAGTCTTTTTTAGGCTGGTCTGCCTCAGCGGTCTAACAGTGCTTGTTAATGTCAAAATGACTGAGCTGGCCAATCAAATAAAAGTAGGCCAGGTTTATTGTTCACCAAAGCAGAGTGCATATTCCAGCACGAAGCGTCAGTTTAACGTTGCAAGACATGAAAATGTTAAATGACCGATAGATTTATCCAGTGACGCAAACTACTCTACTTTTTTTCTCAAATAAAAGTCGAGAGAGAGACATGGAAGTTGCATGCAAAGCACACGGTTTTAATGCACAACTACTTGCCAATCAGAATAAGTTATTCAACCATGCCATGGTATATAAATTGGTCTCCCCATAATGTTTAATATATGCTTACAACCTTTTATATCAGTGAATCAGAATGATTTCTAAAGATCATGTGACACTGAAGACTGAGGTGTTGAAATGGTGAAAATTCAACTTTGCCATCCCAACATACATAATACAAAATTCTTTGCAGATAAACCTTTAAGGAAATCTAAATTCTCTAATCTAGACGACACATAAAACATACAATATGCACTAAGAAGACAAATGAAGTGAAATGCAAAAAGTCATTCTGTAAGGGTGCCATCAATTTGTCAACCCAAACATAATTAGTCCAGATTGATTGCTGAGGAGTACACAAACTCATCTGTAAAAATGAGATTCAATCAGTTATGTAGTGTACTGTATGTGTGTGTGTGTGTGTGTTTTAGAAGTGGGTGGGATTGCCACTTACTCCTCTCACACAATATGACAGGTTGTTTTTCAAGGACGGTATAATGAGGGAGCATCCAGGAGAGCGGTGCATTGAACGCAACCTACTTTTACACAGTGACTAAAGTGCTTTGGAGCGAGAGGATGGGAAAGAGGAAAAACATGGGTGAGAGAGAGAGCGAAAAGGACAGAAAGAGGGTGACAAACAAAGTTGGCTAGGCCGGTGACTAGTCTGTGCGGGTTATTAATGACTTGTGTCTATCTAGGGTGTCTCTAATTCAGGCTGGAATCCAGCAAACCACTGTCCTACATTCAATGAGTGTGTGTGTGTGTGTGTGTGTGTGTGTGTGTGTGTGTGTGCGGACATACAGCAAGGTTAAGAGGGCCGGAGTGCCATCTGACTGATTCATACAAACACCACCTGCTCCATCGCAGTGCCACCAACACTTCCCCCTTTGATCTGCTATTAAAATGTTTCTGTCATCACTGTAATGCAACTGCCCACATCAGAAGTCTGTCTCATGTGTTTCTGTTGTGTGTTGGCGAGCCTTCTGTCCACCACAATGGTTTATATACACCACTCGCATGCATACGCTTGCTTGTGTTTAAGTTCGAGTCCTCACAGTCTGTAGGGTAAAAGAGTTGTTCTAAAACTGAGAAAGCATAAGTAAACACATTTTATATGACTGATGCAAACAAAGAATGACAAACTCAGTATTAAAAAGTTTTGTTTTGTTTTTCTTGTCAGGTTACAGTAATCTCATAGATGCCACATCATTTACAGCTGTTTTCCTCTTCTCTCCCCTATCCCCTCCCTTTCTTAGATTCAGTAAAGTTATTATTTGCCTTATTAAATTCATATTTCCCACATTTTCTCTCACTTTTAGAATTAAATGCCATTTATTTTGTGCTGCTCTTTTTTTAGTGCCTGCATTACACTGTGAATATTTTCACAAAACAAACCACACTGAAATATGTTGCAGTAACAATTCAGGTTGATCTGAAACGATTATGGACATTATTAAAAATAAACCTTTTCTGATATTGAAAACCTTCAGTGAGATATGCAGATCAGTGTTGCCATTGTAGGCTTTTTTCATTCATGCAAGTATTTATTTATACAGTATATATCTATAAATCTTAATTCAAAATATCAAGTGAAATGTGAATGCCAAGTGATTCATTTATTTATTTGTTAATTAATTAATCAATTAAACAGATTGTTTTTGCACTGTGGTTTATTTGCACAAAATGTAAGCAGTTAAACACAGAATATAAATAAAAAAATAAAAATAAAAAAACTGCCAAAACCTGATATAGACACACACACACACACACACAAAGCAGCCTGTGGGTTCCACAAGCCAAAACAAACACAAGGGGAAGTAAGCATTATCCTGCTCTGATAGAACAAGACATGGTGAAAAAAAAAAAAAAAAAAAAACATTAATGTCAGCTGTCTGACAGACACAAACAGAGATGCAAAGAGATAGTGAGAAAGCTTCACAATACCAAGTGTAGTGGTAACGCATTACAAGTAATGAAAGTTACATAATCAGAGTACTTTTTTTCAAGTAACTAGTAAAGCAACGCATTACTTTTTAATTTACAAGAGAATATTTGAGTTACTTTTTCAAAAGTTTTTATTATTATTTTTTTTTTTTTCATTTATTGACTGACAAGTCTCCTGTCCCCATACCGGGAGAAATCTGAAGTACAGAGGCGTTGTGTCAGCTGTGTGAACATGATGTAGCTTCATCCTACTCGATTTAGTATTCATCAAACTGAATTAAAATAGTGAAATGCAAACTCAGAATATGTCCCCATACCTGCAATAATTAAATATGTTCAATACCACAAATGTATTGAATCCCATTTTACTAACTAATGTAAGGGAAACAGGTCAATTTAGCTCAAAGGGAATCATTTAAGATTTTAAAGGGAATTTGAACAGAATCACTGTTTCACGGCTGTTCACGGAGACGCGCCTGCGGTTCAGTGAAGGAGCCGTTTAACATCAAATCTGAGCTGGATACTAATATCCAAACTATAGTGAAAACACTATCAATTAGCACAGTAACAAGATCGGCAGTTTAAGACATTAACTTGTAAGCACAAAACACAAGATACTTCTCTTTTCAATATGAATAAGGCTTTATTAGATAAATCTAAGACATATAAACTAATCTAACACATAAACACACGCACACACACATTCATACAAGTTGCAGGAAGGTCGAAAGTTAGGGAAAGATATGAGTTTAAGAGAATGGAAATATGGAATCCCAAGTGTACAGCAATACGTTAAATTGCATAGACATGAACAACCATCAATCACGAAATTAGCGCTCGCATTGAGTTCCTCAATGGGGTTAAAATTATATTAGATACACCAGCACAACAAATATCTGGGAATACGTTGCCTTCGTTTGCTGTGAAAGGGACTCCAGTTGAAAGGGGTATCCCGGTGTCGCTGATTGGCTGGAAGTTCAGTAGTGGCTGAAGTGACGTCTTGGGGAGCCCGTGCTTGGGCGTTGGCTGAAGCTGGAGTTGTGTGGCTGGTCGGAGTTCAAACGCGCAGACGAGGTCGACGTTACAAAACTTAACTCAGAACACAAAACTCTCAAACGGAAAAGAAAATAAATAAAGTTTGACGAGACTAGGTTGTGTTCCTTCTCATTGTGGCATAAGTAGCAGCAGGCAGGCACGCTGGAACCGCGCTCAAAGAACCATGATGACTAACCGCATGGCTAGATGCTACAAGCTAAAGCTAGGTAGCAAAGCTACAAGCTAAGAGCAGGCATGACTGATAGCACGAGCAAGGCTGGAACTAAAAGCAGACTAAAAGCCCGCATGACTGATAGCACAAGCAATGCTAGACTAAAAGCCGACATGGCTAATAGCAGCAGCTAGACTAGAACTAAAAGCAAGATTTAATCGTGTCCAAAGTATTTAAACTTTCCTGTTGGCCACCCCTCAAATGTTGCCTTGACCAATCAGATATGTTCTTGGGGTGGGTATCATAAATCATTTGTTTATCTTACCAAGCATGTGGTTCTTGCCTCACAGGGTCTAATTTTGGACATGATTCCTATAACATGATTATGATATATTTTACAAATAAATGATTGTCAGGACAATATCAAGCAAGAAAATGCGATTATTTCAATACTAGACATGACTATGTATCGTATAGTTATCAAAAGACATACACAATAAGTGATTATACATGATAGTCAAATGTGTGGGTTACACGTAAATGAATATGGAGTTAAGCAATGGAATGATTCATTCATAAGTCTTTTTTGAGTTCATTCTGGTCCATATATAATGTATAAAAAGCAGTTTCTTTGCCATTCTCTGGCAAAGGGACTTTTCTGTGAAGACAAAGGTTTAAAGCCCTTCCCCCTTAGGAATTTCAGTCTGGTTTCACTGGCTGGGGGGGAAGTCAATGCAAGTATTTAACTTGATCTCCTGGGTTTACATGTGATGTCCAGCGTTGCATTCCAATCACGAACAATAAATTTGACAATCTCTTCTTCGAATTAAAATTGTTAATAATTGTTCTATTGGTGTTAATGTTGAAAGCTGTTGTGTGAACAAGTTGGTTGGTTGGTTATCTTGCTTGGTTCCTGTGGCACTAGAACTGATTTATGACTTCCTGAGGAATTCAGCTCATGTTTCAATGCACACAGCTCTGATAGACTCTTTGATTTGTCTGATTTGACTCATTTCTGCTACACTAATGTCTTTGCAGATGAACTTTGATGATCCAGGTCAACTATACTAATAAGCAATAATGACTTTAGATAAACTATCAATTGTCCTTAATGTTTTTTTTTTTGTTGTTTTTTTTTATGCTGAGGAGTGTTGAACCTTCTTCTCCTGTGTTCTGCTGTACATATGTGAATTTACTTTTCCTTCAGCCTGAGGTTTTTTCATTACACTGTTTGTGTGAAACAGATTTTTCATTTGCTATAAATAGAACTTCTTATATTAAAAACAATCAAGCCCTGCTCTTATTTAAAAGTAATGCAAAAGTAACGTAGCACATTACTTTCCATCGAAAGTAACTAAGTAACATAATTAGTTACTTTTTTAGGGAGTAACGCAATAATGTAATGCATTACTTTTAAAAGTAACTTTCCCGAACACTGACAATACCTTCCAGGAGGTGGAACCCTCAAAACAGGAGAGCGCCATCTCTCCAACCATCCTGCGGTGTAGATTTGTTCATTCTGTCTGAAAGCCTCTGAAAGTCACACACCGCAAACCAATAGCCAGGCCATTGTTACTATTCATTACATTTTCATGCATAAAGATAAAATATTGAAGTAAAACTAAAATAAAAAATAAAATTAATAAAAGTTAAATAATAAAAAGTAAATTAATAAAAAGTCAGAAAAACACCTCAAAATCACCTTTAAATTAGCAGTGAACTTCATGAGGAATTGTTTTTTTTTTTTTTTTTTATTACTTATTAGTTTTACTTTCCATCTTTTGATATGTATTTTATGCATACAAATTGTATCCCCTTTTTTCTGTATCATCATCATCATCATCAGTAGTAGTAGTAGTAGTAGTAGTAGTAGTAGTAGTAGTAAAATTGACAAAGGAACTGATTGATTTAAAATATGCAGGCAAAAATAGCTAGAAATGACAGGAACTGTAAGCACAGTGTTGAAAGTGTTTTAGATTCATTTGGTGTTGTAAGCATGAGGAATGACCGTACAAAGATCTTCACTGCATCAGTAATTCACAGATAAAAAGAGCTGCTCATTAATCTGTTCCACTGTGGTTCATAAATCGTTGCTTCATCATTTTAAGATAAGAAGCAACAGAAGAAACAAGGAACCAGTTTGCCAAAAAGTAGTACACAAATAACTCTGAGCACTATAATAAGTGAAATATGGTAAATTTTGAAATTTCATATACGTGTGTGTGTGTGTGTGTGTGTGTGTAAAAGAAAGATGTTGAAGTGATTGAAGTAATTTCCCATCAGACTATATTTTACTTCTGAACGTTCAGTGATGTATTTATTTATTTATTAATTAATTAGTTTTTTCTAAACAAGACGGAGTCAGCAAAGAGGGATGTAGCAAGGATTCTTCATTCATAAAACATTTCATTAACTTTCACAAGTGGCAAGCTGATGTTGATCAAGGAGTTTTGCTTAAAAAAAAGAAAAGAAAATCACGCAAATCAACCTCCAATCACAGAGACAGAGACAAAAGTTGACTTTAAAAATAGGGAACTTAAATGAAAGGGTACTAAGACTCATAGTAGCCTTTGGAAAACAGCTCGTTTGAATAGGAGAGAGAAAGCACAGAGGAGAGAGCCCCCTGGGGAAAAGCACCTATTGTTATTCACTTTGGTGCTTATTGGAGGCACATGGTCTGAGTGACAGTCTAAAACTACAGTGAAGGGGAGAGAGGAGCGAGTCTCATCCTGCACGGATCCGATGCTTTTATTTTACTAGCAAAGACCAATTCATGAACCAATTGTTTGTTCGAGCCAAACATTTCAAGTGAATCAGTTCACAAAACCAAAACAACATATTCATGAATCATTCTTGAGTAAATCATCTCAACATAGAGCATTCATAGAAATTGACTAAATTTATAGTGCACCCAAAAATGAAAAAAATTACACAGAAGACATTCTGAAGAATAACTAAACAGTTTCGGGGACCACTGACTTCCATTGCAAGGACAAAACACCAGTAAAACGTACAACGGGAACCAAAACTGTCTGGTTATACACATTCTTCAAAATATCTTATTTTGTGTTCACCAAAAGAAGGAAATACAGTTGTGGTCTCTGCAAAATGTTAATTGGGTTGCACTTTATTTTACAGTACGTGCACTAATATGTACTTATAGTGTACTTACAGTGTATTTATCTAAGAAAGTTCTAGTAATACAAGGTAACTAGATGGGGTAGGGTTAGGTTTAGGGGTAGGTTCAGGGTTAGTACCTAGTTATTACATAATTATTGTAATTACTATAATAAGTACATAGTATGTACACGGGGAACAGGACTGTAAAATAAATTGCTACCGTTAATTGTTTTACCAAAATAAGAGGGAACAAGCAAAATTCATGTTATTTGTTATTAAGTTCTGACCTGTATAAAATATTTCACATAAAAGATATTAACGTAAATTTGGCAAAATAAAACGTACTGAAAATATCATTACAATTTTATTACACAAGACATTTGTCAACACGTATACAAAACAGTTTTAATAAATAGCACTATGCAGATGAGAGATGTAAATGAAATTGTATTGTTCATTGCAAATGCAAATTATATTATAAATGTTTTTATGAGATGAATCATGGCTGCACTGAGAGACAATTAGAATAAACCCTCTTATTAATAAGAACAGCAACATTTGCCTATGTATTTCTCTTTATTAACATTTTACAGGCTGTGATATGCCTTGTCGATGCCAGGAACCATATGATGACACAACCGAGGCCCCTCTGGGTCACAGGTAGGTCTAGGGTCAGTAAATATCAAGGGCCTCTGTGAATGCACAAGGCCAACCTTTGAAGAACTAATAGAATATGATGGATTACTGTAAATGTTAAAATGTTACATCTGCAAGGATTTTTTACTATAAAGCATATCTTATAGCATTGCTGGAGCTAAAGGTCAACTGATCTTTAGTCTAAGCTTTAGGCAAGGCAAATATCTAGTTTTGACTTGTTCAGTCTTGAGTTCGTAGTGTTGCAGCATTTATTTAAATATATGCATAAGAACAAGCTACAATATACCAAAACTATAATAATGATACTGTAATTCAATCCCAAATTGGAACATAACTGCAGCTCTTAATGGATTTCATAGTGATAAGCATAGCCAGGCATGAAATAATTTATTCTAAGTTGTCATGAAAACATTTGGCGCTTCTCTTAAAAAAACATTTTAAGATATGAAAAGCCCACCTTTATTGCTCTGGGAGAAAATGTACATTTATTTATTCTGCAGATGCTTTTATCCAAAGCAATAAATGAAAAGTAGTACAACATTAGCGATTAGCCATGTGTGCTTGGGGAGGTCCAGAAGACGCATCTGAAGAGCCATTTATATCATGATAGACTATTTTTGCATAAATGTTTCAATGCATAGAAGCACTATAATTTCCTTGTGCTATAATCTCAATCTTGGAACACAGGACCATTAAGCATGATTCCTGACCCATTAATGTTTTTGTTTATTTATTATTATTCCTTTATGTTATATGATTTATTTAGTTATTTGTTCATTCAAATCAGGATATATATGAATGTGCAAATCGCTGATTGCTCTGCCTAACTTTGAAGGAGGACGAGACCTTGTTTCATACACGGTGCACAGAAAAACTATTCCAGCAGACAGTTCCGGCAGGTCGAACCATCTGGACAAAATTGCCCAAATTGAGTTTCAATAATCACAGGTTTTGTAAGGACATAACAGCAAACTGGCTATAAAGTCTAACACCTGGGGGTGGACACTGCATTTTAGTTGTTACTATCAGAAATAAAAGAAGATTTAAAAGTACTGCTGAGGACGGCAGTTCTCAAGAACAGTGGTGCAGTCGGGGTCCTTAAAGGCCATCCATGTGCATGCTTGTCAAGTGTGTCTTTGGACTACATTGTTATAAGACACAGTAAAGACTTTAAGGGCTTTTTCTTGTACATAAAAGATTGATACAGTGTACTGTATCTCCTTCGCCCATATTGTTAGCCTGTCTTCCGTTCGGATCAACGTTAAGCAGTGAGGTCATGTCTTAAAAGCATATAGGATATGCAGTATGTGTAAGTCAGGCCTGACTTAACATGAAGCCACAACGAGGTGACGGCTGACAACTGAGCTTAACCGTAGATGCTAGCTAAATTGAGCTGATCTGGATATTAGTTTAAAGAGACCACTCTCAACCTCAAACAAGGGGAATTTCTGTGACAGACGGTTGTGAATGAGAAGCCTGCAAGCAGCATTGCCCGTAAGGGTCAGCCTGTAGACCCTAAATCAAAGAGACAATCCACCATTGATCAGGCTCCTGAGAGCTAGCTATGCTCCAGGTCAATAAAAAAGACCAGATGGAGACAACATTATTTAGATACAGTGAAGACAAGAAAAATGGGCCAGTTGTATTATTTGCTGACCTTCATTTGCTTATTTAGTTATTTATTAGTTTATGTATTTTATTATTGATTCATTTACTTACGTATTTACTTATTTACTATTTGTTTTTGTTTTATTGTTATTTATGCACATATTTCCTTATGCATTTCCTTGTACTTATTTAGTTACCAATTGTGTGTTTATTCATTCATTTATGTGTCATACAGATAAGGAATGCTATAAGGGTGAGTAAACAAGTTATTTTTTGTGGGGTAAAAGGTGGTTCTGGCACTTGACCCACCTTCTGGTTTCATTTTCAATTTCGTGTCTGTGCTGCTCTGTTATAGACTGAATGAAGCACAGTCTTCCATCTGACTGCTTCCTTGATCAATTCGGAGCTGTTAGCCACACCTGTAATCCTGCTGCCTGCAAAAACTAGACACTGACCAATCCACTCTCTCTCTCTCTCTGTTGCTCTACAGTGACTGAACAAATGACTTAGCTGGCTTCAAATAGTCATGTCTCTCTCCTCTTCTGGGATGACTTGTGCAAAAAGGTCACATCTCAAAACCAGTATCAGTCTACAAGCACAGTCTCTGTAATACTGATTCATTCATTTCCATGAATTAAAGAACATGCGCCATTAAAAATGCTGTGAAGGTAATTTACCTTGTGCAGCTGCAAATGCACTCAAGTGGCCTCTTGGTGCTATTTGCTTATTGAATATTCAAGTCTCTGATTGCAAAACAGTATATTCAGTTTTCTGTTCATTTGGAAGCAAATCAATTCACAAATTCATTTTTTTTTTGTTTGAAACAAACAGATATGGAAAGACAGTTTTTATTGTGAAATATTATTTTATTTCTAATAAATAAATAAATGAAAATTACTGACCAAAACTTTACAACGGTGATTAATTTATATGACTAAGAAAGAAAGATCTAAAACAGTTTGTTGGCAAATTCAACTTAATATGCTGAAATACAATTAAATCCATCTATGTATGGTGGAAGAATCTTAATATTTTTTGAGGCCACCTCTATATAGTCAAATGCTAAGGTAGAGTTGTTTCCCAAAGCCACAGAGCAGCAGCTGGTTTCTGGTAATGTTCTGAACCTCCAGCGGACAGAACTGAGATTGTGAATACCCTTCAGCAGCACAGATATCTAAGTCACATGTGCTCACACACTAAGTGCCCCATTTATCACTCCAAGGGCCCCAGAGTGCAACGAGACCCGAGCAACACAGTACTGTAAAACCCGGATTCTACACCTCTCACATCTCTCCATGTGAGTATCTGGGTTTTACATTTTGCACAAGACTTTGCAGAATACCAGTGACTGTTATATAGAATCACAGGGGGGAAACATACACTGAAATACTGTTTGCAAACAAACAGTCAGTTAGATGTGTCAGAAAGGGGTCACATGTTCTGACCCTACACTGATGTCATTGTCAGGGTTGTGCAACATTCCAAATTTTATTGGAAATGCTAGCTAAAATAATGCCTAACTACACATCAATTCAAAAAAGCAAAATTGACATTAAAAATATATATACTGTATAAATAAATAAAAATAAAAAATCATCCAACTGCCATTAGTGTCGTTTTGACTTTGGATAATGTGAGACTGGCACTTAAATATATAAAACTTAAAAAAAAAATTGTAAATACTCTGTAAAAAATAATAATTTAAGTAATAAAGAACTATTACTGGAGTATATGTTTTCAATAATAATTTCAGCATTATTTCATATATATATATATATATATATATTAGGGCCGGGACTCGATTAAAAAAAATAATCTAATTAATTAGAGGCTTTGTAATTAATTAATCGAAATTAATCGCATTTTAATCGCATATAAATATTTGACCTGAGAACAGTAATAAGTAATTTTTTTTCACATGGATTTATAGTATACCATTGAATAATGACTGAATACATAAGCTTAAGCAACAAAATATTGTTTATTTTTGTTCAACCAAGTCTAGCAAACCAGTGCAATTTTTGCCATTAAGTGTAGCAATAGCATATTTAGAAACAATTTAGAAATAGTACATTTCAGAAATTCAGGAAGCTTATAGGTGCTGGAACCTTCTGTAAAGTGTTTTTTAAGTAAAACACAAAACTGTCAATTACATTCAGAACATTGGGAACACTGACTATTAGAAAACATCTCTCTGTTGCTTCAGAGGCCATAACATACTAAGTCCAACTCTCAATAACCTTGGCCAAAACAATAAAGAGTTCAACATAAACTGCCAGTTGCACCAACAAAATAATACATAGTTCAACATAAAGTGAAAGTCCACGCTAGCTGCTATATGTTTTGCGTTTAGGTGATACTTGAGGCTCGATGTGCTGCGTGATATGCGAACGCTAGTTGGTGCTTCAGTATAATCGGTCCGGCGACACTCATCCAGTGAGAAACGTTCCGCGGTGCAAAAATAAGTTATTAAAAATGCAGAATTTTTTTTCCTGTAATTAATTAATCTTAGTTAACGCGTTATTTTTTTTGTAATTAATTAATCTCAATTAACGCGTTAAAGTCCCGGCCCTAATATATATATATAATATTTATTAATGTTTTGTATTTATTTAGCTCATTTTCAATAATTACTGAATTTTAAAACTTATCAATGTCATCATTTCACCTAACACTTCTCTAAGAAGCCCACACGGTGAACTCTAAGGAGATGAGACCCTGGTCTTCACTGAGCAGCAAGCAGCTGGGCTGAGACCAGCTGAGAGAGTAGATAAATTGAGTTATTATCTGGTTTGATCGGACAGTGGAGTTGAGACTAGAGGCCTGCTTTGATGTAACATCTGGGTGATGCACAAAACAACGAGTCAGGCCCGCCTGCTGATGTTTATGACAAACGCAGAAGGACTAGGCCTTGGGTACAGCCATCTGCTCATGTATGGCCATATACGTGTGTACATATGAGTGTGTCTCTGACGGGCACGTTTGCTATTATGATTCTCCTGCCTGGAGCCGGATGGAGAGGAAGCCGGTTACTCACCTCCATTCAGTCATAACATATTAAGGCTTTGTGCTAAAAAGACAGTGAGTCAGTTCTCAAGGCACAGTTTTAGGCCTCTGCTGTACAACCTATCCGCCTGTGTCGTCATCTCACTTCCCGTAAGGCTATGCATTACTGGGACAGTTATGAGTTTGGAGGCTTCTACAGTGACCTATAAAACTGCATAACAGTGCCTTATAGCAGGGGTCTCCAAAAATGGGGGCCCACGACCCCTAGGGGCCGCACAGTGATACTTCATGGCATCTGCTAATTATTATTTGACTTAAAACTAATATTCGTAGGAAAAATGGAAATATGCATTACATAAAAATATCTAATTTAACAAACTTATGCTACTTTTAATTGAACCTCTGACATGAACTTTTACTGTAATAAAGGCAACACACAGTTGCTTGAACTAAAAAAAAAAAAAAAGATGCAAGAAAGAAATAAATAAATATTGTTTTGTTTTTTGTTTGGTTTTTCCAGGACAACAGTGGTATATAGTGGTTTATCGTGATTACATGACTGCTTTATAACTTCTAGTTCACACTGATGTTTCTAGGCCATTTTCACACTTCTGACAAAAATTATGTTACCCAAGATGATTAGATGATTTTTCTTATTTGGCTTGATTTTAATGAATACAATTTGTAAAATCAATGTTTGTTTCCAAGCATAAAAAGAAAATATAACAAATGCAATATGTAGTAACAATGGTGCACTGTTCAAATGGGGCAAGTGGCCTGAAACTCCAAGGACATAAGTTCTCTTATATAGTTTACAGAAATATAAGTGACCTGGTAAAGTAATCAACAAAAATTCTCTGCAACATATTTAATAAAAGACACATGCTCTGCAATTTATTGAACCAACAAACTATAAAGTGTACGAGGTTAAAATCACAGATGCGGAGCCAAAAATGAGAGCGAAGGGGCCGGGGCACCCATGCAAGAGCAACTTATTTCTTGCCTGTCACTTTTCATTAGGCAGCACAGCAGACAGAGAGCTGATTGAAGTGTTGCATCAAATTTGCAGGCCGGTAATTCCAGGCCACCAGGCTGTGTAAATATTTCAAAGGGGACTCCCTCAGGCACTGTGATGTAATGCTGTGGACACTCTTATATATATATATATATATAGATATTTTTTATCAGTGTAGAGAATAAAGAAGTGAAGTGTCAGGAGGGGGTCATTGCTCTGATCCTACACTGAGGTCACTGCAAATCACTGTGGGTTGTAAAGCATTCAAAATTGAGAATGATGAGAAAGAGAATGCTTTTTAGAGCATGTACATTTAATACAAACTATAAATTATGTATATTGTTGTCACAATCACCTTCTGTGTTGGAGCAAGGAGATTAGGAGCCAGAAAACAGTCTTTAATATTCCAACACGGGGAACACACATGGTAGCCAGGAAAGACACAGATAGCAATGTGTGGACGTTTGATACCGGACCAGGGAGAAAGGAAAAGGATAGAATTCTAATAGGGCAGACAGGTGAAGTGATGAACTTATAATGAGACACACCTGGAAACAATGAACACACAACTGGTACATGAACCAGAAAAAAACAGTTTTCATCTCTAAATACAGAATAATATCAAGATGGAATATAGAGAAAAAAAAAACTGCAAAGTGGAAAAGGACATCTGGCGAAGTTAAGATTGTCACAGATAAACTGTATTCAAATAAGTCGTGTTGATTATGCTAATGAGCAAAGATACTTTGAAATGCCGGTACAAAGGCAGCGGCTGACTGAAGACAAGAATTCAGTAAACATTCAATCAATCCTTCCGAGAATGCAGGAGTCTGTTTGTGTGTGGGTTTGGGAGAAAGCTCAGTACAGCTTTGTGCCTTTGAGCTCTAAACACAGGGCAATATGGCCATGCATACTCACTAATGGCTGAAACTATGAAAACCAGGGATGGCACAACTACCAATGCTTTGGTACAAAGTCAACACTAAAAGTGAGGTGGGGAAAAAAGGAAAATGCAGCCACTTATGTCTTGAAAAAAATAACAACTGAACATGAATTTGGTGAAAAATTTATAACAGTATACAGCTATTTTTCTAATTGGCTTCTCAGCAAACTCTGAAACAGTATTGCTGCACTATTTAAAAAGAATGCAATGAAGTCTATCAGTTAACATTTACATTTATTCATTTATCAGACACTTTTATCCAAAGCAACGTATAATTGAGCAGCTTTATTTCAAGCACCAATTGCACAGTTTGAATATTTGTTCTGTTAATTTATGTTATATTACTTGTAATTTCTATTAGTATTTTATTAGTGACTGTTTATTTATTTATTTATTTTTAATTACCTGAAGAATATAAAGCAATGTTTGCTTATATGCAGTTAAAGTCCACGTGGAATATTTATATTTATTGCATAATATTTATATAAACATTTGAAATAAAACTGTGTTTTCAACAGCATATGCATTTTCCTTTGGTTTCAAAAATATAGACCATTGAAACTAATCTAGTGAAAACTCAGATTTACTAACAGTTTGTGCCAGAGCAAACCATATTTTGGTGTTACAAAAGTACTATCAGGATTTAGCAAAACAAGTGAATTCTTTTGGCTGACCTTATTGCATATGCATTTGTAGGAGTGTCCCTATCAGATGCTAAATTTATGTGAGCAGAGTATTTAAATTCATCAAGCAACATGATTTGCTGAGTTGCAGTAGCCACTTTACTTGTATTTGTGCCATGATTTACCGCCCCAAAAAAGCATGTCTTAACACATTCTGCACTTGACATGGCTGCGATTTTTGCTGCCAGGAGGAGGCACTGCAGAGAACAGAGATTGCGTGGTAGAAGGAAGAGATTTTTTTTTCCACTTGTATTAATTTATTTGGAATGCCAGAGGATTAGAATCGGCTCTGCTTGTTTGTGACCTTATACTAATTTGTGCTGCTCTTGGTAGATTGCGTTGGTCATTATGGAAATGAGATGTTGTGTCTGTGTTCTTTAATTTGCACATTGTCAGTAGATCATCCGCAGAATGTTTCACTCCCATCAGTGCTTTTCTGGAACTGTGCTCTCGAGCTATCTTGCCTCGTTTAGTAAACATGGCCCTTAGTTTTCCATTTGGATTCTTTCTGTCTGCAATTTTGTTCTGTAAAAACACAGTTTCCCTGTTGTAAACCAATTTAAATGGAACTTATCGTTGATTGGTTGACTGACTGACTGGCCAGCGCAACTGAAAATGTAAGAAAATAATATTTAATACATATTTTTGAAATGATTGACAACCATGCTAGTCATTACAAACCCATGAGTTCTGTAAAAATCATCCAGATAATTTTCAAATTAGTGTTCAAAATAGACTGCCCATCAATGTGTTAAAAGCTTCTGCAGTGTGGGATTCCTCTTTTAAAATCCTCTCCCGTGTTGCTGAAACGTGGTTTTATTTCCTTATTCTAACTGATTTGCTTACACGACTGCGATTATTTCCACAAGCTATCAGCTTTGTCGGTACTCTGGAGTTTCCTGGCGTTCCGGCACTTTCATGTCCCACATCGCCGCTCCTCTGTTTCCTAATACATCTCCTCATTTCAAACACTGCAACGCAATCACCTAGTCTCCCTCAGTGGACACCCAAATCACCAAAAGCCTCTTCATCTCGCACCTTATCAAAACAGTTCTTGCTTGACAATCGCCAGTATATGGAATATATTATGAAAGTGTTACCCTCATAAAATATGCAGCGCTGAAGCTTACACACAGTAATAAAGAAATAAAGAATCTCTATATAGTGTAAAATATGCTAATTAGCCACACAACATTCATCAAGAACTTTGCTCGCCTGTGCGGCAGTAAGAGTGCTTCGTTATTGATAGACTAGCTCATTGACCTGTTCTTGGCAGAGTTTGGGAATCGATGAGGCGTCAATCTCATATCCATATTTGGCCGGATGAACATATGGCGAAATGTTTTGTTCTTGTGAGGTTGGTAGAGCAGCTTCATTAATCATTGCTTCTTCTAATGGGCCAGCAGAGGGCACTCGTGGCTTCTTAATGAGGCTGGAGCCCGTCCCGGCCTTTCTCTGGCACTAGCCTGTTTGGATGTCTTTCTGTGAGCTGAGAGTTAAGGGAACAGACCCCACAACCTCCCGGTGTCAAGGGAGCCTGTTCCGAACACAGGGCTGCTAAAGCATGGCACCCACTGGCCACAGAAGCAGATGGGCACCACAGGGAATTCCTAGAGGTGTAGCGGCAAATCTGTCAACATACTACAAACATGGTGGGTAATTAATGTGGCAGAAAGAGAAGTTAGGCCCTTCCTCCAACAACACGGCCCATATTGGGGTAAGCTCAGACTGAGGAGCAAATGGATGAGCCATAACTGGCCTGAACTCGAAGAAAACTGTACTATTAAGATGTGATGCAGTTGAAGGATTTGGGAAGGTGCTCCTTAAATTTGAACAATATTAAGGATGAAATAATTGAAATATAACTGCATAAAATGCATGCTGTGTTTTATCTCACAGATATAGGTCAGAAAATGGAAAGATTAAAAAGAGGGAATCGAGAAATGCAGTCTGTGGTAGCGATCAAAGAGCCAGAGAATATGAACTGAATGTGAAAGCCTCTCTAACATAGCGTTCTGGTAACTCATTATAGGACTTCATCCATTATTTACTAGAAGCACACACCAGTGCGCTTTCCAGAGGAACCGGATTGTGAGCCTACTTTGGCGGCTCCATGGGGGATTCGTACATTAGTAAAGACAGTTGGCCATTTACCTGAATAATTTAATATACAGTTACAAATCACTTTATTACATAGGAAAAGAAAATCTTAATTTTATGAATGATTTTGTTCAAAACAAAGACAAAATAGTTCCCATGAAACAAAACAATACATTCTCAGAAAAGCTAGGAACGTTCAGCAGTATCTATTTTTGTCTCGGCTCTCAAGAGAAGTTTTATTGTTGGAGCTAAATAACAAAGATTACTGAGTTCTGCTGAACAACAGCGCTGCAATATTTGAAGGCTGTTCTTGTTTTTTGTTTTATTTTTTAGGTCTTTTTCAACCTTCTTAATGACTACACCATTAGTTATTCACAACCAGATACCTGGTTTCCTCACACATCAGCCAATTAAATAACAAAGCAGTCCTCATAAGTGTTGAAAATAATAACCCTAATTAATAATAATAATAATAATAATAATAATAATAATAAATAAGTAATACATAATTAATAATACATACTCAATTATGTGTAGAACATGAGCCTATACACCATTTTCAGACTGGCCCCTGATTTTTTTAAAGTCTACCTTTGTTAAAAGCAGACAAAAAAAGTCAATATGTGACTATTTTGCTTAGTGTCCTGTGTTTAAATACTTCAAAAAGAGCCAACGGTGGATTTATACAGAGAGGTGACAAAATCTGTCAGTTTGTTGTTGGTGTAAGAAGTGAAAAGGCTATAGACAGGCCCACGGACAGATTATTAACAGGCTGCTAGGCCCCGTTTAGTGCTCTTCTGTTACCTATAAAGCTGGCTTTAAGGAGGTATAAATCTCAGCAGTACTAAAAGGCTCTCTCTCGGGATCAAGACCGTGTGCCTTTACACTAGAAAACAAGCACTCAGGGGTAAGGGATACGTGTGGGAACGAGAGGAAATGGCCACAACCTCAGTGCCAGGTTTCTGTGCCCTGGCTACAGTTACTGTAGCATCTTGACCCTGCAGTCTGGTGCCCAATTAAAAAGGCCAAAACAAAGGTTTGAGGTTTTGTTCCTGTTAGCCCCTGCTGGTGGATGCCGTAACTACACCATCTGGCAGCAAAAAGCATTTTTGGAAATCTCCACATTGAAATAATTTAGCATGCAACATTTAGATTGCATAAATATTATTTATATAAATGAAACATACAATGAAATATTGAATAAATATTCACTTAAGTTATAGCAGACAATTTAGCTGTTCCCAAAATCATTTCGGATGCATTTTAAAAGGATGAAATGGACTGTAATTTTCCCACCAGTGCCAATGAGATGCATTCAGTATATTTCTGCAGGTATTGTAGACTTCCTTGAGTCAAATGATGTCTCTCTTTTAAAACAGTATGAACATGAAATAAATATTCTAATGCAGTCTGGTGCCTATTTAAAAAAAAAAAAAAAAAAAAAAAAAAAAAAAACAGAGGTTCAAGGTTTTGCACTGTACACATTTTTCTCCATTTTCAGCCACATGAAAAAAAAGCTCCTTGCTGAAATAACAAATGAGCAAAATGTGAATATTAAATTATTAATTATTTATATAAAGCTTTCTAAATAACACTGATACAACTGATACATTACAACAGGCAATTTTCTAGTTACAAAATAAATGTAAAAAAAAATGCATGAAATAATTTTTCCCACCAGTGACAGTGAGTTGAATGGGAATTAATAGTGGATATCTTTGAGACAGTATAAATATGAAACAAAAAGGACCAGATGGCTGTAGTAAAAAAAAAAAAAAAAAACATCAAACTATGTTCATATCTGTTGGCTAACCTCTGTGAGGCTATTAAACAAAACATTCAAAAAACCATCCTCTGTGCTGTAGTGGGACAGACTCGGCTCTGTTGTACTTGTGTCGCTCAGAGGTAGGTGTGCTTTTTGTCTGTTAGCGGGAGATAAGGTCAAGTGGGACCTTTAGAACCAACTGAAAAGCACATGTCCGGGCCTTAATGCCCAGGCATTACGCGTCCACGGGGCAAAGTGTGAGAAAAAGACAGATGATGGGGACCTGGCAGATCCGGGAAATCATGCTCAGTTCCAACACAATAAGTGGGACATTAGGCTGTCATTTTGGCTCAAACAGAGTGTGCATTCTGGCTCGGTTTGTGCACATCTGCAGCGTGGAGAGCATTCGTGCATGAACAGAGGAGCTAATGGAGTCACCGAAAGGTTCGAATGCCCTCTTATGACACCATATTCTCTGCAGCAACAGGACTGATGTGATGATCGTTCACCCAGCCAGAAAGCCAAACGAGTCTCTGGGCTCAAGTGCGGGGGGCCCTGCAGGTGCTGAAGCGACCCAGCGGGAGTCCCGCTCACCTGTGTGGCCACTGCGACAGCTGCTGCAGTAAAAAAAAATGGTCCGCTGGAGCACCCCATCAATACTTACTATATACGCTTGAGTGTGTGTTTTCCTGTGTTTATTTTTCAGTAGAAACTAACTTGCCTGCTGGGGGTTGGAGTAATTACCAGTCCGGCTTACCCTAGTCATTAGAATTTATTTATTATCCATCAGAAGAGGGAGAATATAATTAGAAATCACAGGGATACAAACATGCAATTACCATTCAAATGCATGTCTCCTCGGCAGAGGCCAGAGAAGCCTTATTAATAATTCAGAGCAGCTTCCTCTAAGAGCCCAATGGTACGACAGCTGACAAGCTGTGTCTGCTCAGCTCCTAATGAGGATTAAGAGCAGTAAGACACTAGGATGTGTCTCCCATGACAAGGAATGACCAGTCGACTGTGCCATGCAGGTAAATAATGCAAATAGGAACAAATACAAGCCACAGAAGTACAAGAAAAAAAAAAAAATCTGCATCTGAATCAGATGATAAAAGATATTTATTCCATCGTAATCTCAATTACTTTTTTCCAGACCAGTGTCAAGTTACAGAACATTTGCATAGCAGCTTTGTGTGTATTTATCCTTTAATGAAAAAAATCTGTAAAAACTCTAATATTGTGAAATATTATTACAATTTAAATGAATAAATAAGTAAATAAATAACTAAATAAATCTTAGCAACACAAAATCGCATGTATTTAAATTAACATGTCTGTGAATAAATTATAAACGAAAGATAAGAACATGTCTATTATCCCTTAGTGACTAAAAGACCAAACTCCATGATATCAGTAATACTGTGTTCAATAACTGCATTCCTGAATGATGATGTGATAAAAAGTTTCATCACAATAATTGAAAACCCTGCGGGAAGACTGAGATCATTTGAATTTGAATAGACTGCTCAATCCAATCTCTCACCAATTTATTTATTTATTTATTTATTTTTTTTTTTTTTTTAACTTCTATGGGCCGGTTATAAACCTACTCATCTCTACCCTGACTGTATCGAGACTACATAGAACAACATAAGGCAGGCATGAAGTCACTCTAAAGCTCTATCACTCAACAAAACAACAGGAGATTTGCACAATGGCCACTCAAATGTGCAACTGTCTGTTGCTCATTGCATTAACTAAGCAAAATGGTTGCAGAATCTCTCAAAAAAATCTCCACTTGTGAGTAATGTTTTATCAATTATTTCTTAACTGCATAAAAACTGAGGCAATGTGGAAACTAGAATCGAACTTGATCTTTTTGAAATAAAAACCCTTTTAGATCCTACAAAAGTTTTGATGTAAAAAAAAATAAAACATAAAAAAAAATAAAAATAAAACAGAATTACTTTAAAAAAATGGTCACTATTTAGACAATGTCTACAATAGTTGGCTAACCCAGTCACCATCAGTGATGTCACAATTATATTTTTGAAAAACGCCATAAAATGATACTATCCAGTGATGCAGCGAAAGTTTATAGAAATGTATTTTAAAGAAATGTTAAAAGTGGAAAGAAATGTTTTTCAATATTATATTATATATTAATACATACATATGTTTACTTGGTTCTCATTCATGTATTTTACAACAATACAAAGAGGAAATGTTTTTAGTCCTACATATTCACTTTTATTTGTTTATAAAATTATCGTGCACACGTTTTTCTAGAGTTTTTTTTTTTTTTTTTTTGTCATTTGTTATTTTTCTTTAACATGAATTTTTCCATATTTAGCAGACTGTGCTTAACACAAGAGTGATGATCGGGTCAACACACAGAGGTATACAAATTCTACACTGATTAAAAATAATCTTTGCTGGTATGAGTATCGGTATTGGCCAACACTCATAATTTTTGTTATCGGATCGAATCGGTTCTGAAATAACGGTATCGGGTAATCCCTAGTTGCAGATGCTGGGATATTAAATGAATAATAATAATAATAATAATAATAATAATAATAATAATAATAATAATAATAATAATAATAAATGGTTTGCTGACATGAAGGCTTGAATTTTGGTGTGATTAACATTGAATTAGTGTTAAGAAAAATGATATTAATCATGTCAATATGCTGATTTGACATGTGTTTTGAAAAATGTGAGTTAACAAAGGATGCAAGTTAAACAAAATGCAACTACGTCAATGTATTCACTGCATTGCTCCCCGTAGGCATATAGTTCCCATCGCCTGAGTGTTCAGAGAGTTCACCAGTAGTCCTGTAGTCCTGGTTTGATCTCAAGGACGCCACAGTTAGAAGGTATTGAGTCACATTAGCCTGTTC
Organism: Carassius gibelio; assembly: GCF_023724105.1. Classification (NCBI taxonomy): domain Eukaryota; kingdom Metazoa; phylum Chordata; class Actinopteri; order Cypriniformes; family Cyprinidae; genus Carassius; species Carassius gibelio. The sequence continues at coordinate 27,929,523 of NC_068371.1, forward strand.
TCTATTAAATATTGACTTTGATCCTGCAGCAGAAGGCCTGGGGGAAAGAGTGAGCGAGCCAGTCAAACACAGCAGATCTTTGGATCACACACCGGCACTCATCTGTCGGGCGGGCTGCTGATACACGTGGACACTAATAATGTAACATCTATAAAAACACAGCATGTGGATGCCTGTTATATATTGATAGACCCCGATGGGGGCTGGAGAGATGGAGAGAGGAGAAAGGGGAGATTTTTGCAATAAAAGCACTAACTTTCATTAAAAAAAATCACATTTTGCTAGTCTAGCCTGTGAGTGTATTTACAATATCAAAGCCGCTGAGGTCAGGAGATTGTTCTATCCCCAGATAAAGTGAAGAGGTCACCTACTCTGGAAAGTTTTACGCCCCCTCAACCCTAGACTTCGAGACACACATAATCCCAGAGAGCAAGATCTCACAAAACAGCGTTTTCATGCTAAACCTCAAGTTCACCTTCGTGTTTGGAAAAACACATCTGAGAAGCACTGACGAGAAGCCTGCCAATCGTCTTGGCAGTTGCCTAGATTAATTCCATAAGTTCTAATTGAACTGTTGGGGCAACAACAGTCTGCAGAACTCTCTGAAATGGAACCAAGATGCGTTTAGGGAATGAAGCCTATGGCAGAGACCCCCGAGAGAACAGCCAACAACAACAAAAATGCTAACACCCACAGCAGAGCTTTAATAGACTTGTTTAGATAATACACCAGTCCACCGAGGGATTAGCAAAGTGCCAGCAATACTATTATGTGAACATAATGCTAAATGCCGAGTGCAACCTGAATGGAATACGCAAGCACAGAGGTGTCCAGAAGTCTGAGACCACACTGAAAATAGTGCATGAAATAAAGAGGAAATAAAGTTTTAGGATTTAAAAAGAGAAAATACAATGTCACGTTTAACAAAAAATAAAAATAACTGTACTTTTAATTATAAAAACAATTTGTGATAAGACAAACTTTGAATGTTGGTTGGACAAAGCCTTGTTTGAAAGTTTCGGAAGAAAAAAAAAACAGTTTAAAAGACCTGAGGTTCAAAGTTTTATAAACGATATAACAACAGGTAGAATGACAGAACAATAGACAGAATACTAGAATGCTAGAACCATAGACAGATTCAGTAGATTCTGAATTTTGGCCAACCTTGCGCTCAATGGCTGGGGATTCATACAGGAAAAATGATGTTAAAAATGTCTATTAGGCCAAATAAAATCTATGACATCAGGAAAAATGAGAACAACATCCAACATGGGTTCCTCTGTGTATTGAGGTGAGTTTGACAGAAATGTGGAAAAGAGGGATGTGTTGTTTGTGAACTTGCGAGATGAGTGTTGCTTGGGGAATGACAACTTGATGATGTGGCCTTGCTAGCTGACATTGTGAAGGAAAAGCAATAAAACTAGTGTTGGCCCAAAGACAATGCCTACATTCACACACACACACAGCTTCCATGTCAAAATGTGTCACCTAGACACAGGCAGACAGACAGGTAGGTCAACAGATATAGTCTGGAAGGATATTGGTCTCACACCTCCACTAGAAACAAGAGTGTCGGAATGTTCAGTCCCACACGTCTTCAAGAACATCTTCATTCATGGACAGAACTCACTGATGGCCTGAACTTATATCAAACGTGTAGGCAGTTGAAACGTGCCAACGAAATCAATAGCAATCAATATGCTGGGCATACCTCAATAAACATGACGGATATTCCTTCCGAAAAAGAGATATGGAAGGCCACTGAAGTACGATTTATGGCTGGAATAATTCAGGAGGGGATTAGGTCATGTCATGTTACGCTACACGATAGTATGACATGCCATATATAACACTTGAGAAGTGTAGTCAGTGACATATATACTGCCATCCATACATAATGCAATAATACGTTCCCTCTGTTACCAAAAAGACAGCCACCTACAAAACGTAAATCAGTTCTGGGACCGTTTTCATGAAAACTCTTAGTGCAAAGAGTTGCTCCAAGTGACAAAATTCTAAAAAAAGTCTTAGAAATGTGGCCGTTTACTAGTTAAGATCCTAGTAAAGATGCAAGTTATTCACTAAGCATCTTAACCCTTAAAAGTTCTTAAGTTCAAAAGGAGTTGGGAGTAGGAAGGAGGACTTTTAAGAGGTTTAAGGGTTTCTTTAGGAGAAGAGAAAAGGGCGAAAAGATGAAGCGGGAGAAGAAAAGTGTTGCAGACAATGGATGACAGTGTTAAAAAGACACTCCAGATTAGATCGTGCAGTTATCATGTTTGTTAAAGACATGAGAACATCGACACCAACGTTTCTTTACCTGGGTTGGTGAAGAGACATGGAAACATTCACAAAAAAGCCTTGGACACGCTGCCAGGAAAAGAAGCTGCATCTGCATTTGGCACGAACCAAGCAGTCAGCTCAATATCCCTGTCCAATCTCCTCTCCTCACTCGGTTCAGGAAGGTTTAGCACTGGCCTAGGCTCCACACTCATACTGGTCTCAGCTCAATGGCTGTTCCAGAAACATATGAGTGGGTACACTGGCTTCCTGTAATCCTTGAACAAATGACCTTGACATCGAGGAAAAGATGCATGAAGGGGAATATGTGAAAGCCAAGCCAAAAGGTGCACTGAGTAGCATAGCATCACACGAAGGCCTAAAGAATATAGTGGTATCCGATGAATGCTAATGAGTGTGCCACACACTCAAGGTTACAATGTCCACTGTGAACAGAATCACATACTCACAGAACAAGACGTGCTGATTTTACACAAGAGACACTGTGAGGACAGCCAAAATTTAGCCTCAGCCAGCTTCAAGTGCAATTTAAGAAGTCAAAATCACCTCAAATACATTCCAGGCCCATGGATAAGTGAATCGCTTCATAATGAGGAGCAGAGATAGGTGAGCTACCATTCAAAAGTTGACGTTTCTTATGCTCACCAAGGCTGCATTGGATCAAAAATGCAGTAAAAACAGTAATATTGTGAAATAGTATTACAATTTAAAATACCTGCACTTTATATATATAGATATAGATATGCAATTTATTCCTGGGATGGCAAAGCTGCATTTCAGTGAAAATCAGTGTCACATGATAGTTTAGAAATCATTCAAAAATACGTATGTGATCCTCACGAAACATTTCATATGCTGTTCTTCTGTAGCAATCTAAAATTCTTTCCTGTCACTTTTGATCAATGCATCCTTGCTGAATAAATGTATGAATTTCTTAAAAAAAAAAAAAAAAAAAACTTCTGACTTGCCTTTTACTTTGGATTATGCAAGTCAACAGCCATGCTTTGAAGACACTTCTACAGACCAAACCTCTCTTTAAAAAAAGTGGGGGGAAAGGTACTACTGTTTACACTGTGCACAATATTCTGCTGCGTCCTGGCCAGCATTAAATGCATTCTTCTCACAAAGCAGCAGCAGCATTCATTTTGAATCACTCATGAGGAGCTGGCTTTAGACGGGAAAACCTTTTAACAGACCCTCTATGCTGTACTGCATAAGAGCAGCGTGAGACCAGACAGCTTTAAAAGACGGCTGCTGGTGAGGGTCAGCATCCAAACCTTTTATTAACAGTAGTCAGCCCCAGCAGAGTCTTTCCACTCCAAATCACTTCAACCTCAACTGAAAAATGAAGTGTTAAACAAAGTACAGTTTAGTCCAGTTTATTTTTAACATGCCGGTTAGGACTGCTAAACCTGAAATTGGTTTCGGGTGAACTAATAAAGGCCATGGTTTGTGGAAACATAGCAGTCAGCCAATCTGAATACAGCTTGATGGTTTCAGAACACTCTTGCTGTTTCTGCCCAGCAATTATCCTCAAAAACAAGACAAATATATTGGGGAAGCAAACTTTTCATTTCTTGTCTTTTTTTAAAGCATAAATGTCGCACCTTCGGTTATTCTAAGAAAAACTGTGGGTGGTCTTTAGGCATGCCATGTGAAGCTAAGACGTTTTAATAATAAAAGAGCAGTCTGCCTTAGTCTTAGTCAACTATGAAAAAACTAAACTTACTAAACTCAAGAACAGTGCAACTCAAAGAATAATGTCTGTTAATCAGAGAACCATACTGGAGCTGAGATTATGGGGTTTTGCTCTTTGGCCTATAAATAACTAAATATGTTCAACACACAGAAAGAGAGACAGATATTGATTTTGGGTATCCTCTGTGAAAGGGTTTGGCTCCTCTGCAGGAATAAGAGGACCAAAAGCCCAGGCCTGAGGAACCAGGGATGCACTAGTAAACCCGCCGCTGTTTCTGTTTAATCCACTCTAATCCTAAAGTCTACACACTCAGGCCCAAAGCAGGCATACATTTGAAACTTTTAGACATCAAAAAATGGATTTTGTTGTATGGGTGTTTTTGTGCATGTCCTCCCTCCATTACTGACTCCAGATGACTACAATATGCAATTAAGCTATGTTCAAAATAAGCTATTAAAATGTACCCTAGCAATCCTAAATCATTGTCAAGTCCCCTCTCAAGATCCAAATACAGAAATAAAAGAAGAAAATAAAGGACAGGAAAAGCAGAGGCTAAGCCAGATAAGTGTGCCAGCAAAGACAGCCAGGAATGAAGAGAATAGATTGATATAGCAATTACACATTATTCAACTGCAATGCATACATATCCATATACTAGCCTTCCCTGCTCCCTGTGCGCATGTATATGTGTGCATCCCTGCACATGTGCATGACACCGGGCTTTATAACAGCATGAGCATGTTTAAACCATGTACAATTTCTCTTTTTCTACTTTTTTTGAGCCAAGAACTATATATATATATATATATATATATATATATATATATATATATATATATATTAGGGGTGTAACGGTTCACAAAATTCACGGTTCGGTTCGGTTCAATACACTGATGTCACGGTTCGGTTCGGTACGGTTCGGTACGTTTTAGATACAGCAAAAAGAAAAAATTGGCAGATAAATTTCCTTGATTTTTTTAAAAATGTTTTATTTATTAAAACTAACAAAGTATGTGTTTTTTTACATTGAACAATGATGGAGCTATTCTTTACCCATCTTCTATGGTGTTTTCTTAGCAGCATACTGTATAAAACAAAAATAGCTCCTTATAAAAAATTTTTTAAAAATTAAATGTAATATTGTTGTAGTGGTTATGAACAAATACAAAGATGTAACTCTTTTTATATGGAACTCTATAACTCTTTATATTTAGTGTGTTTTTACTCAATTGGTTCTCTATTTGGGCTTATTTTTTTTGGAACAAAGCAGGAATTACGGTCTGTCTGAAATGGGCTCGTGAAGGAATATTGTAATGGGGCTCAATTACATTAAGCATGTTCTTAAAACCTGCGTTTTCCACTACAGAGTAAGGTCTCATATCCGTGGCTATAACGTAAATGCACCATTCGCTGCGGTGATGTCCGTATACGGAGCCCGGGACGTCACCTGTAGGAGAAAAAAAAGCAATCCGTGGCGACGGTTTTGCAATCCGTCCCCTCAGTTTATAAACCGTACTCACGAATTCATAAACTGTTCACTCGATTTAACAAATCGTGCCCACGGATTAACAAACCGTGCCCACGAATTTCCAATCCGTGCACTTAGATTTTGTAAACCGTACCCTCGGTTTTTGAATCCGTACCCACGAATTCATAATCCGTGCGCACGCTTTCGCAATCCGTTCCCTCGGATTTGTAAACCGTACTCACGGATTCATGCAGCAAACTCCTACGTGTTAACATACAGTTTTATTGAATATTATTATGTGGAATAGGTTTACAGCAAAGTGTCTCAAGTGATTCTCTATCAAGTGTAGTACGAGGTGGAATACAAAGATTTAATAAGAAAGATGCGCATTAAAATCTTGTTCAATTGCTGATAATCTATAATAGCACTTGATTATTATTGTGCAATAAACCTGGCATTGTGACTGACTCTGGAGTAATTTTTTCCTCTTTTGTAAGTTATTTTGGATAAAAGATTCTTATGCATAACCTGTTTAATAATATATAATAATGATACAAATAAAAATAAAGTTATTTTTTTATAATTTTAATTTGTAGGCTAAATAAATGAGTACAAGACAGTAAAAATATTTGTCATAAAATAATTTGTGAATTGCTTTATTTTTAAATAACCTTTGGACAGTTTTGGAAATGCTTGTGTACAATTCTTTCTTAACATGAAGACTTATTTTTGTGATTTTATTATACTAAGCTCCACCCACCTCACCCCACCTGCCGGAGTTAGATGCATGTTTCACTGTTAAGTGTAAAATGCGTGTCAGTTTTCAAATCCGAGGGAACGGATTGCGAAAGCGTGCGCACGGATTATGAATTCGTGGGTACGGATTCAAAAACCGAGGGTACGGTTTACACAATCTAAACGCACGGACTGGGAATTCGTGGGCACGGTTTGTTAATCCTGGGTACGATTTGTTAAACCGAGTGAACAGTTTATTAATTCATGAGCACGGTTTATAAACTGAGGGGACGGATTGCAAAACCGTCGCCACGGATTGATGTTTTTTCTCTCCTACAGGTGACGTGCGGGGCTCCGTACCGAGCCTTCAGCGCGTACTGAGTGAGCGAGCGCCTGACTGAGTAGCCTAACATAAACATATAAGTTGGTGTTTTTTTTTCTTCGGGGGTGTCAGGGGCATTGCCTGTTACGTCGTTTGGGTTATTGGGCTACCTTGTTGAACGCATAACATTATATTTCACACACCTTTTTTATTTTCCAAATTTAATTAATTAGTCCAACGAACCGTTCGGTACATAATGCGTACCGCGTACCGAACCGAAAGCCTCGTACCGAACGGTTCAATACGAATACGCGTATCGTTACACCCCTAATATATATATATATATATATATATATATATATATATATATATATATATATATATATATATATATATATATATATATATATATATAATATATTAGAGGTGGGCATAGATTAATTTTTTTAATCTAGATTAATCTTACTGTGATCTTGAAATTAATCAAGATTAATCTAGATTAAAATGCCTCATTCGAATTCTGCCGAAGGCATTCAGAATATGTGTTACCCAAATAAAATTGACAAACAGTAAGTCTTTGAGAAGGGGTTTATCAAGCTAGGTGGTGCATTAGAAAAGGGGCTCATCTCCTGTTTCCAAAATGTATCACAAAGTGCTTGAAAAAGCTGTAAACTAATTCCACATTGCACAAGGTGCAATCAACCTTACACCTGTTTAACACCAATGTTTAAGTTTTTTTTTTTTTTTCAAGTTTGTAGGTGTCAAGGTACAGAAACCAAATAATTAAATGTAAAATAGCACTGGATAGTCTTCAATGTAAAAATGAAATATACAATCAAACCTACATTTATTCAGACACCTTCAACATTTCTCACATTATTACAGTTTTGTTATATATATAAAAAATTATATCTGGTGTCTGAATAATTTTTGGTTTGACTGTTAAAACTACAAAGAAATTCAGTCAAGAGCAGTGAGTGATTTTCATTTTCATTTTCTTGGATTAACATTACAGCAGCCAGTCGCTAAATTAGGCGCGGTCACTTTAAGAGACGATGAACGCATCCAATATAATACACATCCCATTTTTTTCCTCAACTGTTTACTTTCACTTAAGAAATAACTGACAGTTTTTTCGAGCTTAATTTCCATGGTGGATATTTTGACATATTTTGTATGTATTTGTCGGCACAAGAGCAACAATAAGCTAATTCGATGTTCAAGTGTTTTAATGGATGGATCTTGCTTTAATTTAATGGATGCTTTAATGTTTAAATCGACAAGTGGTAACGCTTAACAACACGTGAGAAAGATAAGCTTTTGTGACGATGGGCAGCAGTGGCCGTCAACTGTCCTGAGCATCTTTTTAGGCTGGCCTAAGCCAGTCGGTTATATAAAATATCAAGGTGAACGTCATCATAGCTTGCTTTGTATAGACCCAGCTCCCAACCTAACTTTGAGAATAGATTAACGGCGGTATTTTTTTATCGCCCAATAAGAGTCTCGCTGCGTTAACGCCGATAACGGCCCACCACTAATATATATATATATATATATATATATATATATATATATATATATATATATACACACACACACACACATATATATATATATATATATATATATATATATATATATATATATATATATATATACATATATACATATATACATATATATATATATATATATATATATATATATATATATATATATATTTCTTTTTTTTATGAACATGTAAACTCCTTTTCAACCAGATTTTTATGCTCATTAGACAATGTCTATTCAGTACTGTAACAGGTGTGTGTGTGTGGTCTATGTACTGGCCTTTACGTAAACCCTATTTATTACATGTCACTGTGCTGACATAAGATGAGTTAGGGAGCACAGGAAGCTCATCTGACATGCCCCAATGGTGGTCTGTCAGGTGTGAACGCTAATTTGACAGCTACTTTTGTACTACAGATTAATCTAATTGCAGGGGTTCTCTCTCTTTTGCATTTTCAATCATTTTGATACAGGAAGTAACTTAATAGAAGATGTGAACGAGTCATGAAATAAGACAACTATGGCAAAGAGATTATTTCCTGGCAGCCCTGAACTACAATAACCATTATATGAAAGTACGAGGAAAGGTCATGCACTGACAATACAGAACGCGCGCACAGGTGTGTACACGTAATAACTACACCTAATCTATATTCTAAAATCCACAGGCAAAGACACATTGCAAAAATAATGAAAGATGACAACTTCTTTGCTACAGACACTTTGCATTTGTGTGTGTGTGTGTGTGTGTGTTTAAGCCAGAGGGGGGTATTTCACAGAACACTTCCATCAGCAAGCTGAAATGATTGTGAGCAGGTATGAGAGGGGAATTTTCAAAACAGAAAAGACGAGACAAAAAAGCAGAGAGAGCAAGGAAGCAAAAGAAACACGGAGGGAGGGAAGCAAAATTAATAAAGAACAGAAAAAAGAAATGAAATAGAAAAGAAAGAAAACAAATTATAGGAAGAAAGGACGGAGTGAAGAAAGGAAAGAAAACAAGAGAGCCTCGGAAGGAAGACAGAAAGTAAATAAATGGTTTAAGAAAACAAAGGAAGAAAGGAACAGTGAAATCAAAAGAAGAAATGAAGGACATCTTAGAGGAAAGAAAGAAAGAAAGAAAGAAAGAAAGAAAGAAAGAAAGAAAGAAAGAAAGAAAGAAAGAAAGAAAGAAAGAAAGGAGGATGGAGAAAGCACTAAATTAAAACAGAGGGAGCAAAAGAATGAACAAAGGAAAAAAAATCGAACAAAAGAAGGATGAAAGGAAAGGAAAGGAGGGAGGAAATGATGGTTGAAGGAACAAAGTAATAAAGGAAGGCTGGAAGGGAGGGAGAATATAACACAATACTGTATAACACAAGAATGCTAATGATGGGTATTTTCACAGCGGATTCGTTTGAGTAGATAAGATGCTCACTGAGAAGGTTACCACACACTCAACCAATAGCAATCCTCACTGAGATATAGCATCAATACAGAGCTTCGAGTGCAACGAAAGACTTGAGCAAGTCAGGTCTGTGACTACCAAACCAAAGACGACATGAAAGAAACAACATGAATCACACTTGTTTTTCAGACGGAGAGGGATTTCTGGTGTGGTGCAACACTGCCCCCTACTGTTTACTCTGTGATGTGCACAGCTTGACCAAGGGTGTGTGCTGGCCAGACATACCTAGTGAAAACCAGTGAACACTAATAAACACATTTTAATAATCTCAGAATGATAACAGGACATTATAGTATGTCTTTGAAGCAAAAATTACTGCATATGCAATCGTCTTAAAAGTAAACAGAAATATCAGCAGCAGCCATAGCAATCAAAACTGCAGAAAACAAAACAGGCACGTTAATAGAGAGAAACCTACATGATCAAGACACTGCTGACATTTGTTTTTAAGACTGAAGCACACTAGTAAAAAAATAAAATAAAATGGCTGAAATCAACAGAAATAAGCAGCAAAAACGCTGTCAACATTGTTAATAATTAAAAAGTTGGCATGGCTTATTAAAATTGTTTCTGAAGGATCACTGCAGACTGAAGTAATGGCTGCTGAAAATTCAGCTTTACGGTCACAAAAATAAAATATATTTTAAGATATAACAGAAAACCCCAAATTAAACAGGTAAGTAACTCAAATAAAAGAAATCTCTTAATATGATCAAACTAAGGCTTTTTCTGTGGTCTATCCATTTAAAACACTAGGCAACCACTAGATTTTAATCATTATCCAAACAAAGATGCAGCATACATGCAGCACAAGTAGTTTTTTAATTGTATAATTTAGAAATTTGAAGCAAAAACATAATGGTCTGACTATACTACATAAAAACATATCTGAAAGAAACAGCAGAAGCTCTGAAAGAGATGCAGTTTCACTCTCTGACAGCAGGTGGTGCTTATGAACACCAGCAATAGTGTTTCCTGGGTTACCGCTGTAAACAAAGCAGCACAGCGCTTATGAATGCTGCTTGAATATGCATTTTTCAGACGCAAGATGAAAAGAAAATACCACGTCAACTTTTCTAAAAAGAGTCAGTTCCCCTCAGAGATAAATTCACATAAACTCCTAATCCAATTGTATCGCGATCTGTTCATGTCTACCGATTTTGAAACGTCACATATTTGAATATATTTTCGACTGGCTCCTGGTTAATCATTACATCCCTAAAAATGTGTACAAAAATAAGAAACCATTATTTATAATCACAATTACAGTTGACTCTGAGCTTGTTGAAATGCATTCAGGGATTGCCTTCACTATAGGATAGTTTACAATGGGAATTGTAATATTGTAATATTCACTATAGAAATACATTTACAATGACTTAAATCACTAGGTTTTGGCACAGAGTTAAGTGTGTCTTTATCCCTCAGACCTGTAAACTTCCACACAAAAGATTTGATAAACATCCCAATAGCACAACAAGTCAGTTCCACAGAGGCTATAAATACTGCAACAATTGCCAACATACTCTCCAGTGAGTTCCAGGTCATATTTTGTAACATCCTGTTTAGAAACCCAATAAGATCACAGCATTTTGAGCTTTGGATCAACAAACAAGGATTGATGTTCTTGTATCTCTGTTTTGTAATTTCTGTAAGATTTTATAACTATGTCCTTGGTTCAATACCAGTTAAACTCTATTGACAACAACTGTGAGGAGCTGTAAAAACAATTGAAAATCACATTAATAGCAACGAGCTTACAAAGGAAGATTACGGGCCAAGGCATTGCAATAGGATGGATTTTTATTTTCATTTTTTTTTTTAAACACCATTCTAAAATTATAGGTATTTGAATCGCAAATTGAAACTAGAATGACAAAATAGTTTACTAACTGTGACTTAAGGATGCATGATATTATCGGAACGTTATGAGAATCAGCAGATAAAGGCTTAAAATGAAAATCAGCATTGGCTGAAATTGAAAAAAGAAAATTGATATGCCTTGTTGATAAGACGAATAATGTGCTCAGGGTGAGCTAGCAATAAATTCACATAAGCAGTGTAAGCATAATACACATACTGAATAGCTCATCTAACCAGACAGGTATAGCCTCTCCCGGGTGACAATGACGGTGCGGTCAGGCCTTTTATTTATTTAGGGGGTGCTGTAGGCTTACTTGTACTAAAATGAAAGTAAAATGCACAAATAGCATTATTCTGAATAAATAAAGCAGTAATTGATGTCATCAAATCACAAGTGTGATTTGATTTAAAAATCAGAAGCTAAAGTTTACATGAATAAAAACAACAAACATGACACTGAATTAAAGCTTTAGTCCGTAAGTTTTGTCTCTTTGTCGTCATCTCTGTTTGAAACCTGCAATTGCAGTTATGTGCAGAATTATCTTCTTTACGTGGGTTGTGCATCGGCACGGCTCTTCAGCATGGATGAATCTAATGTTTTGAGGTGATTGAGTCAGTCAACACACCAGTGTGGATATTCACTGTACTTCGGAAATTACAGATACTCCGTCTTGGAAGTATGATCAAAATAAGAAGATTCAACTGAAAAATGTCATCTGAACAAGTTAGTAACATGTCTGCCAGTTTTGTTCTGACCAATTGAAAAAAAAAAGGTTTTACAGTAAATTGTGCTACCAAATGATTATTAAATCTAAGTTAACAGTTAGTTCCAGGTTTGATGAAGGCCTGCCTTCCTAAAAACAAAATGTGTTGTGATTGGCTAGCTGTCCTAGTGCATTGTGATTGGAGAACAGCTTAGATGGTGTTTCAGTACTGCCACACCCCTTGACAAAGCAGCAAGTTCCGTCTGAGCCATTGAGCTCGATAAAGCCGCATTTGACAGCCACAGGCCCTGTCTCAAATGTAACACTACATGTGCACTTTCGGTTTTGCGGACTTGTGGCAGCTGCATGCACATATCTGTTAAGTCCACGAGACATGGGGTGTCCCATTTGTCATTTTAGCGCTCAAAAGGGTGCTCGCGAGCATACCCTTTGCAGCTGTTATGCGCCCTCAATCCGCACTTCTGCCGAGCCCACACTGGGGGGAGCTTCGCAGCAGACTTCTACCCGACCATCAAAGTGGCATTGCGTCAAGAAAGTGCAGACTCAGAGGAGGACCATGAGGGTCTAGAGTGCCATTTTTTGAGAGGGCCACAGTCTAATAGATTACCCCCTAGATTCAATATGAAACACTTAGTAAAAAAATATATAGTGGAGAACTAATGCTCAAAACTAATCAAAATAAATAAATAAACAACAATTTGTTTATAATTTCCTCACAATAGAGACTTGGTGTTATTTCAAAACAAAAGGAAATACATATCAATATCCGGCACTGGCTATAGGTGAACATTATTAGAAAAATATCATTACTACTTTCACTGTACAAGGTAATACAGAATTTTAACAATCGTTATGACCTTGTAACGATGGAAAACACAGCTATGTGCAATGACACAGGAAGGTAGCTTTTAATTTTAATTATATAAAATATTTATAATAGGCATGGGTGATTTGCTTTTATATGGAAAAGCAAACATTGACATTAAACGTGTCAAACTTGTCGTATACAGTTTTTTCAGAAATAATATAACATAAGAAAACTGCTAAGTATTTCTTAGCCAAAATGGAGACATTCCATTTAGAGGTCATAAGGAAAATGACTGAAAGTATGAGACCAGCAGTTGACTATTATTAACAGTAAATGTTGCGTAACAATTACAAAGAAATATGCCAGCAACTTTTAGCCTATCAACATCATGCAAACACGAACTATCAAACATACAGTAGTAATTATTTACAGGTTTTTGCATTCCACAACGTGTCACAGAGTGCCAGTGTTTGGAATAACGGCGTTTAAAAGAACGGCGTTAGGTAACGAGGTTATTTTTTCAGTAACGGGGTAATCTAACTAATTACTTTTCCCGTCGTTACAACGCCGTTACCATTACTGAAAGTTAAATGCGGTGCGTTACTTTAATGCATTGATTTAATAAACTATGTAATCCGAACGCACCCCTGGCTCACACAGCGAGTGTGGAGGTGGGTTAAAAACGAGATGAGCGATTATGATTGGCTAAGGCAGAGTCATGTGTTTCATGGTAGCCAATCAGAGCCAGTGTTTTTACACACATGCCGGCACACACGCCAAGCGCCAGCAGCGCCAAACACACACACACACACACACACACACACACCCAACAGCTACACAGAGATTGGCAGCAGCAGCAGAAATGGCGACTCAGGAGCAATCCGATGCAAAGTTGGCATTTTCAAGGTGGAGATATAAGCACTACTTCAAATTGATTGTGGTCAAAGGCAAGAATGTGCATGTAATGTGTGACACACACATCTACAAAGCCAGTGGCCCAAAACACTTTTCTTACAAAGATAATACTTGAAGTGCAGGATAAAACTCTTGCTGTCTTTTGACGTGCAATAAATATCGAAAGTTATGTACGAACACCTGTCTGTTCTACTCATTTAAACTGACTTGTGGAAACTGCTCAAAAAAAAAAAAATCTTTGACATATAGCAACTTTTTTTTTTTTTTTTTTTTTTACAGTAACGCAAATAGTTGCTTTCCCTGGTAATGGGTTACTTTTATTATAGAGTAATTCAGTTACTAACTGAGTTACTTTTTGGAACAAGTAGTGAGTAACTATAACTAATTACTTTTTTAAAGTAACGTTCCCAACAGTGCAGAGTGCACTGTGCCATAAAACAGCCAAAACCTGACACTTCACACAGACACACACACACACCTTACTTCACAACCGGCTCAGAATGAATATCAAAGCAGAACATTCCCTAGTAGAGGACAATTATTTTCACACATCATTTTCAAACAGATTTTCTGTCAGAATATATCTATCCACATGCATATTCACTCTGATAAATAAGTTTGTGAATGTTGGGTGTCTGAGCTTCATGGGAAATGCAGGAGGTCTGGGAGACAGATATACATTAGTGGGATTTTTCTACAATTCACAATCGTATTGCACCTCCAGCTGTGATTCCTCTTCCAGAAATCAAATACATCAGAATCAAAGAAATCCACTGCATTCAGAGATATGTGGTGAAAAAAAAAACAATAATATAATAATCGCACTGTAATTTAGCTAAACCTATATGTAGTGAATAAAATATTTACAATCAACATAAGCAGAGCAGTGTTAGACAGCAGCGGAATATACTACATCATAACATACTAAAATAGAAGAAAGTATTTTAAAACATCAGTCTACAAATTACTCAACTTATCTTAGGCTTTTGTTATTTTATTGTTATAGCACATGTACATATACATGTACTGCGATCTGTTAAATTTTCAACATATATATATATATAAATCACATAAAAGAACATAAAATTACTACAACTGACCCAAAAACATTTTTTATTACAGTTTCTCTTGATGAATGTTTTTCCACTGTTGCACAGCATTGCTTCCAGTCAACATAAACAGCAAAACATATTTTCAACTAGGATTCTAAGAGAATTCATCTCATTTGAGTGTCTAAACTAATTTGATACTATTCATACACATTTAGTGTGTCAATTATGCCCTTGAAAATTCCAGCACCTGCTGTCTATCACTATTTAAACTGATAAAAAAAGTATTGAAGATAAAAAGAGGGCAGACAAATAATATTCCAACCATTATAAGGTGTCTTAAAACAAACTTCATTACTTACTACATACTTTCAAAAATTGTTGTAAAATTTGTAAATAGTAGTATTTATTTCACCTTTATAACCACTAGATGGCAGCCTAATATTCCAAAAATATTCTCAGACAGGAAGTTAATACTTCTGTGATGGTTTCCCAATCATGTTTTTTGTTATATTGTCCTTAGAAAGGTCGTAGAAAAAAGTAGAGCATTTAAAGAAAGCTGATAGGACAGGTGAGGTTTGTTTGCTACAATATGGTTACTTTCAAAATGTTACATTTACAGATTATGGTGCTTGAAAGCATGGAAGCTTGGAAGTCTACTTTTTAAAAATATAACTTCTTCAACTAGATTTATTTATTTTTTGGCCAATGTTGTGAATTTACTTCCTTTTAATTAGACTTCCTGAACAAAGCACCAAACAGCCAGTGTTAACACCTTAACAGGGACTACAACGATTTATCAATGGCATACTTAAAAGTTGACACAATAACTGTCATAAGGAGATTGTTTAAAACGTTGAAAAACAATTAACAAACTGCATCATCTTACAGATGGATATGCTGCAATAAACAATATCTGAACCCTGAGTGTACTCACATCAAACTCATTGAGAGCGGCGGCCAGCTCGCCGATGCCAGCGTGCCCGTGCTTCTCGTCGGTGGGTGAAGTGGCCTGGGCAGAGCTGGAGATGCCCCCTATGGCCTCTTGGACCTGTTTGAAGACATAGTCGCGGTTGGCACGTGTAGCAGCCACGTCTGGGTGGCGCAGGTAGGCCTGGGAGGCAGTATAGAGCATAGTGGCATTCTTCTTAAGAGCCCCTCGAGCCGCTGCCATCTCATCCCTGCACTGAGGGTCCTTCAGCTCCTGGGACACACACACATATATCTGTTTCAGACCTGCCACTTTAAGACTGAATGCACAGATATAATATACTGACAGACATCCAATTTTCTTCCTGATGTTTATATTTGTTTAAAACATAACCATCTAGTGTTTTATGCAAATAGTCAGCACGCAGGTTTTTTTTTAATATATAATTGTAAGTGCATTTGACCATTGACTGTTTTATCGTTAGAACATTTCTAGTTAAATTCTAATAATACTTAGATAACATAAGCGACACATCACTATAGCTACCACAGACAGATGTCAAATTAACATCAAATTAACTGTAGCCATTTGTGTTCATAAAAAATATACAAGTTTCTTAAGCTATACCAATTATTCAACCCTGAACTCTGACTGCCCATTAAATTAAAACAATTATCTGCCCTCCACCTCGATACATAATAAAAAGTTTGTTGAGTGCAGTTGGTTGCTGGCATTTATTCATATTCATTTATTGTGCATCTTTACTTGAACTACGTGAGATAACATTAGGATAAGTAATTATGACCATAGTAGAATGAAAAAAAAAAAATGCATGAATTAATGCATGAATACTTTAAATGTATTCTAAGTTATGTGAGACATCCCTCTTACCTCCAAAATTGAACTAAGGAAAACATGATTAATGCAACAAATGCATTAATATTTACGGAAAACTGATCTGTATATGCTGCTGACATTTGTCCCACTTAAAACTATCCGGACAGTGTTTGTTTGGAACTATTGAGAGATCCTTTACCATGCGACTGTACATTTAATAATACCTGCTGTCTGCGAGCAGCAACATAGTTGAGTTTGACCATCTCTTTCCCAAACTCCTTAAAGCGATTGGCCAAGTCTTGCTCATTGGTGGCATTCTTGACGGCTTCTAGAGCTTCTTCCACCTGTAAACCAACATCATCCATAAAATGAAAGATAATAGAAACATCCATAAAGCACTTTAACTGATGTGGTTGAGTGACTTTTGTAGTGCTTACTATTGGTTCTCCTGGGACACATATAATTCTGACAGCTTTCACTCTCCATAATGAGACTAGCGGAAGAACATGGAGGTGCTTAGTCCCTTGTGGGACATTTAAAAGTTTCTCAGCCACATCCTACACTCTAAAAGTTATCCTTTTGCAGCCTTCAAGTTTTACAGATCTTAGTTCTCAAATTTGTTTAGTGGTTATATAACAGTAAGGCCGCTGAACAAAAAAAAAAAGAAGTGGTTTGAACACCCTAAACTACAAAATAAAAAAAATAAGTTGTGTTAGTTGCCTTAGTGCCAGTGAGAAAAGAAAAAAAAAAATCTAAAGAAAACAGAAAAGTGCAACTAAAAGCAAAGGATTATTGGTGTGAAAATGAATGTATAAGAGCAAAAAGCGCTAAAAATAGAGTTATCTAAACCATAAATACAAATGCAAAATATGGAGCCTAACTGATGACCAGAGGCAAGAGAAGTGATATTTGAGAATATTATTTATGCATTTTAACAGTCTTTCGTAAAGTTATGCTAAGACATTGTCACTTCAGCAGTATGTGATATGCAAATAAACAGCAGGACTCAAGATAAAGACAGCTTCTTTGTACTATAATAAATATAACTTCCTGTGGCCTTAAAATGGGTCTCCTTGGATATCGAAACAATTGAGAGGCAGGTCTTGCTCATTCAGAGCCGGTGGATAGTGACCAGAGGTGAAGACCAACTGCAGCGAAGCAGCTTTGAACATTCAATCGAAACGAAAAAGGAAAAGAAAGATGACGAGATGAAAGATAAATTTTCCATGTGACAGCTCTCACTGGTAACACAAATTTGGTTAATGCATGTACACGTGTAAATGTTAAGGAGTAACAATGCTTAAAGTGGTTAGTTGAGAGTAGGGCTGTATGACATGATAAACAAACAAATCAAAATCAAAATAAATGTAAGAAAACTATTATTAATGACAGATAAATTGTTATTCATTTCACAAATAAACTGAACTAAAAATGGATGGTGAGAAATGAATAAGAAGAGATCATACGATCTTAAGGTGAGCCAGGAGCCTCATGACGTCGGCCATGTCAGCCAGGATGAGGAGGCGAGTGACGGCAGAGAGGAGGGCACGGGCGGCCCGGACCATGGTGCCACGTTTCACAGAGGAGCATGGGTCATCCGCAAACTCTGAGGAGGCCACGCGCATCGTCTCGCCTGCACACAGACACAAAACAACATATGTTTCGAGTTCTACCACACGGCAAATCCCTTGAGCATGTCTAGCATTTTTAATTCGGAACCAAATAGAGCTGCATGGACATGTCGATGGTTTATTAATAGCTGTGCATCTGTTAACCAGTGAAATAAACTGCGAGTACAGGCAAGATTGCCAAGGGTGTTCATTAGTGAAAGAAAGAAAAAAAAAAAAACAGTGTACAGGGGGTTGCTGGTGTCTGGGAAACAATGTGCCAGTTTTATGTCACACTGTATTGTGAATGAAATCTAGTGCAGTGCACTTTCCTATTCGTACTTTTCAGAACTTTAACCACAAAAGTAGAGCTCAGTATGCAGACATAATAAAGACATGGTGATGACTTTAATACCCTTCCACTGTGGCTGACAGTATTAGATGACCATGCACCTCCAGAACATTTATGAAGTACTCTTTTTGTCAAAAGTAGCATTTTTTATGTATTAATGTGTATTACTTAGGCCTAAAACTGATTCAGACTGCCAGAATGTTACTGTGGCATGCTTGCTAAAATAGAAATGAGCGATTTGTCTCAAGGTTCATTGACAGAATCTATTAATGACCCTACAGTAAGTGGACTCCCACCTTCCATCTGAACAGGAGCTGCAGGCGGGACAGAGTTGATTAATGAAAGCTTACAAAAGGCCAGACTGAGACATTAGCAAATGTCACTGAATCTGAGAACGACATACAGAGATGAAACATTGTGGCAGACTGACTTCCCAGAGTCTAGGGAAAGAGCGAACGAGAATATTTGTTTTTTAAGCCTGTACTGGCTCTGTGTGGGTGAACACGTGCGTGCACATAACAAATACGGCTGTACTTTAGAGTACGTATGTGTTCTGCTGCTTCTCTCACACTTTGAACTGAAACGACAGAATGCCAGCTATTCTTAACAGTGCCTCGCTGCTGCCCCTCCACTTTACAGGGGAAATGTCAGCACTGTCCTCTGGCTCTGTGCATTCTTGTGGCAGCTCTACATTCACGGATTACCATTTCCATCCTAGCTCGATCACTCTATCTCTCTCTTTCTCTCTCTCTCTCTCATACCGCAGTACAATTTAACCAAGTCAAAAGGACATATATACTCAGACAAATCCTTATCCAAGCTGCTTGAAACAATCCTTATTTTTGCAATCATGTTTAGTCATGCTAACGGCCTAGAAATCAAAATCTTCAAATAAAACCTGTTTTAAACCTGCTTTCAAAGCTCCGGACAGTATTACATCCGATGACCTAGAATAACTGAAAGTGAGTGTTAGTGATACCCAAGTCAATATTTAATGAGTACAGTGCTTATTTCTCCAGAGAAACTGAATCATAAGTTAAAAAAGCATTTATACAGTAAACTCAAACCATTCACCTCATCCTGTCTGAAATAATTTGTTATTCTATCTACCAACTACTGAACCACACAAACAGAACTGTGTGGCATCAAGGGCAGTAGATTCATCTCTCCTGATTTAAATAAACCAGATGGAGAAGACATCATCTTAGTAGACACAATGTTGACAGCCAGCCTTCTTCAAGATGCTGCTTGATAAGAGAGAATTTGAAGGTTTTAGACACACACACACACACACACACACACACACACACACAAATACACTTTTCCTCTCTAAAGACGGTCATGCAGAGATATTAATGGTATTTTTTCTGACCTGCAAGACGATTCGAAAGAGGTCAATGTTTTCTATCTACTTTATATGAACAACAATTTGCTTTGTTAAATGAGGAGGAACTGTAAGCTTCATTATACTACATCCACTGGGATTGTCACAACTTAAATAAAGTAAAAACTAACCGCCAGTTGGACAGGACAAAATGCACTTAATTTTTAGTTCTGTTTTGAAGACCTAACATGGGAGGGTGAGAAACTGCCAGCATATTTTAAATACTGTCATATTAGCAGTTAGCAACAGTAAAAACAATTACCGTGTTTCATAGATCTTTTGTGTCTGCTTGTTTGGTCTTATAACTGACTACTAGTAGCTTAATTGTCTTTAGCTTGAAAGTTTCGCAAAGTTATTTTTCATTGTCATTAAATGAATAAATCGATAACTGGGGGACACAAGTGACAACTACATCAAAAAGACTGATTTCTAATTTTCATTTTCATTATTGTCTTTGTCCGTTTCACACAGAGCAACAGACGGTCAGCCTTGGGAGTGGTAAGTCACTCGAATCATTATGCCCAACCTGTGTTCATTAACTTCATCCCAGCTAAAGGTCAGCTTGCTAATGGTCCACGCAGAGTATTTTAACACACTTCATTCTGCTGCTTGGCTTTAGTCTCCATCTGTCAGTGTTCCAGTCCCTTCACTGCAGATATGAGAATGCTTGTGTATTTTCACCACAAATTACTTTAAAAACTCAGTGAACAGGGAAATGACTGGGGCGAGCGTGATTTCACCAAGTACAACATGTTCCTGGATCAACATCCTTGTTGATCCTGGAACAACATTCCAATTAACCAATCAGAGTTAAGATATAACTTTTGAGGAAATGTCAGTTTTAGGTTTACAGTCAGGATCAGGTATTTCTACACCCTTGTTAATCAGCTATCATTTCCCACTGATTTTAGGAATAAATTATGGGGAAGGTTAGGTTTAGAGGTAGGGATTGGACTAAGTCTATATTTTTGGACGATAATGTTGATCCAGGATCATCAGAAGATGTTGATCCAGGAACATGTCTTACTTGACAAAATCACGGCGTGGAAAATATATATACTACCATAAGTACGATTTTTTAATTTTTTTATTTATTATTATTTATAAATACAGTGGGGGAAGTAATATTGCATTACATGACAGCAATGCACCATTATAATTATATTTCATGACTTTTACATGGAAATCCTTATTTAAAAATTTCCCAATATTTCAAGGTTCCCCATGACTGTGAGAACTATAAAATATATATATATATATATATATATATATATATATATATATATATATATATATATATATATATATTTGTAGGGTTCTCTTAAACTGATTTTCTTCTTCGTTTTCCTCTGAATTAGTTCATATGTAAATACCAAGACAAAGAAATAGAATCACTACAGACTCCGATTAATATTATATTAGCCAGTAATTGAATCCACCACCAAACTAAACAAATTAAATGAGGATTTCACATTCATTACCTCATCAAAGAGTCCTCAAAACAAAAACATAACAAAAACAAAAAAGAGAGAGAAAACAGATGATTATTAATACGATACAATGACAGATTATACATTTCAGCTTTTGGGGGCTTTTTTTCTCTCCTTCACAAGCTCATAACTGCTCTTTGGCTGTGTTTATGGGATGATAAATGCTGTGAGAAACACCATCAATAACTGTTTGCCATTTTCATAGAGGTAATTTGGCTGAGCAAACACTAACTTCAGTCAAGTCGTTAAAGAAAGGAAAGGAGAGAAAACTTGGTAAGAGAGAGAGAGAGTGTGTGTAATGTGCTGCCAGATATGGGCTGTAAATAATAGGCTGGACTTATAGGTGAAGAAGGAAAAGAAAACGCTAGCTTAGTTGTCTACAAACTGCAGCAAACTGGCATGTTAGTTTCTCTTAGGGTCAGATAATGTGAAAGATGTCTCACTAGTTCCCACATGACCTCTCTCAAGAAGCCAAACAGAACTAACAGACAGAGCTTTAGCCACTATGCCACACCATCCTTGGAGGTTTAATATAAGTACATGTTTGGTTGCTTAGTGGGACGTTGGAACAAATAAGCAGCAGTTTTTTGGGGGGACAGTATCTCAGGGTGATAAAAGGCTGCTCACCTTGCTTGCGAACGTCCTCTACAGCTGCGATCAGCTCCTCTTTCAGGTCCTGGCTGTCCTTAGCAATCTGCTCGCCCTTTTCTAGAAAGTTCTGGGTCGCCTGCTCCACAGACACAGCCAGCACATGAGCTTTCTTGGAGCGTCCCTTTTTCTTACTGGACGGGCCTTTGTTACTGGTGTTGACCAGGGTGGTCACCTGTGGACGAGAGGAGTCACAGATGAAGATGGATGTAAAAAGTTACCAAAAGGCTGGTTTTTAAATCACATTTGGACAAAACTGCATAAATATAAAGCTGGTTTAGCAACATCTGACACTTTTAATGATAATGAGTGATGAACACAAGCACGATTGAGTCAGAGCTTGTTTATTTCTAAACCAATGGGTCAGAAAAACTGCTGGGTTTGTTTGCTGCTTTCAGAATTATGAACAGGTAAGAGGCTGCTCACAACAATCAAAGACATACATCTTCAGTAAACGCATAAACAGACCAACAATTAAAAAATGCAGTCAACCGCAAGGACACGTCTGTGTGAGCAAAGCCCTAGTGTCCCCTTCAACCTT
Organism: Carassius gibelio; assembly: GCF_023724105.1. Taxonomy (NCBI): domain Eukaryota; kingdom Metazoa; phylum Chordata; class Actinopteri; order Cypriniformes; family Cyprinidae; genus Carassius; species Carassius gibelio. The sequence goes on from NC_068371.1 coordinate 27,952,190, forward strand.
CCCATTAAAACCCAAACAGGAATTATCAGCACCATGCAAATTAAGTGTCCAATCTAAACCTTTTAATGGTTTATATATACAGTTTAGTTTAGTTGAACAAATATAAGTCAAGACATATATTTCAGTTTAATTCCAATGAATTATTAAAAAAGTAAATAAGAAAGAAAGAAAGAAAGAAAGAAAGAAAGAAAGAAAGAAAGAAAGAAAGAAAGAAATATAAAAATGTTATAAAATATTTTTTTTCATTGTTTTTATGATATTTAAAGCAGAGGTCAGCAAACTCGACCAAATTTGGTGACAATGTGAAATAAAAAATATAGAATAATTAATTAATTAATTAATTAATTAACACACACATATGCTTCACTTGAGAAAATAAACCAAGATATTATTATAGTAAAAGTGTAGTAACCATGGCTTTTTGGCTGATTGATGTCACAGTGTCTGGTCTGTGTTTCCCTGGGTCTCCACTAGTGGTCTCATTTCTCCATAGTCACCCCACTGCAGGCACTACAATTCCCACAAAGCCTTTGTACCTTCATCACTGTTAATTGCACACCTGTTAATTGCACTCAGCTATCTCCACTTTCATTGTTTTCACCTGTCTATATAAACCGGTCTGTTTTTATCTGTTTCATGGAGTCCTTGTTTTCCGTCACCCGGCTTTCTCATGTTCTCTTGTGTTTTTCTTGTTTCTTGTTTTTGGACTGATTTTGTTGTTATGACCTCTTGCCTGTTTTTGGATGTGATTTTGGATTCCCCATTAAATACTGCGCTTGGATCTCTCGTTTCCTGTGTGCATTCGTAACAATTGATTGTCATTTAATCACAGTTTTTTTTTTTTTTTAAGTAAAACTGGTTAATTTTCATAAGGGTTTGACAGAAGAGATTATTTGCCTTGCAGACATTTCTGGCAATTTACCATATTTGTCTACACGATTAGATCTACATACTCCTAATAAAACCCTGCGCTGTTAAGAAACATTTTCTTTGATGTATAGTTACTCATTCAATAGTCAAGCTTTAAGCTCTCAAAGGTCCATAAAACAGTGTCTGGTTTTCACTTTCTGCTGCAGGGTTCTGCTGGGAGCGTGTGTTCAAGGACACCCACACTATGTAATTACCATGGTACAACAATTATACTAACTCGAGTTCCTTGTCCAAACTCAGCCTATACAGATGATAAACCTTAAGACCCCATTTGCCTGAACATTTATCACAGTTATTCCCAAAGCTGATGCACAGAATAACACTGGATTACATTAAGAGATGTTTAATCAAAACAAATGATATAGCTGACTTTTAAAGGAGAACATAGTAAGTGATCTTTAAATTCACCTTAGATTGGGTTAATCACAATAAAAACCAAGATATTGGGACAAAGGACTGAAATAAATTTGCAAAGCAAAGCTAATGCAAGGCATAACAGTTATTATTGCCAGCAAATGTTACATTAAGCTTTATTACAGAAACAAGAGAAATGGTATTCAATCTAACACTCTCCGTTCAGAAAGAGAGTTCAGAAAGTTCAGATGATACATTAGGGATAAATGCACAGTCGAGACTATCATTATCATAAAGCAAACCCCAGCAAGGCCTCAGCATGAAGAAAAGATGAAAGATTCCTACATGAAACTATGGCAGTTATGTTGGGAAACAGTTGCCTCAGAATATAAAAATATATGACTGCAGAATGCAGCTATGGACAGAATCAAGTTTGAAATGTAAATACCATGGCACCTTAATACTATAATCATTATGGAATTTATTAGGGCTGAAAATGTTAATTATAAACTTCATTTCTGAATGAATCAGTAGAATTAATGACTGAATGATAGGGACTTGCTGCCACCTACTGAAATACATTTAATTTAGTATTTCTTTAAAATACTTTTTAGTACCCATTTATTATCAATATGTATGCAAAGTTAAATCAAAATATTTATTTCTAAAACTCCTTTGTGTAATGTCTATACAATGCATTGCTGATCTATTTCTCATTAAAACAAATGACTTTTTATTTATTTATTTATTTTAATGAAGCAAAGTGAGGCTTCATTTTGATAACAAATAGTCATTTACATTTTGGGTGAAACTTGGACAAGTTTTAAGATACAATGTTTAAGAGACAGACAACTGCAACTGTTACCACAACTGCAACTCATGCAAAGTCCTCCAAGTCCATCTGACAGCTCTGGTCTAATTGGAGACACACTCCACTCCTGGAGTTTTATCAGCAAACAGAGACTGGGTTTCCATGGAGACGCCCACAGTCCTGTCAAAGCCGTCAACAAAATGTCCAGTGAAAAAAGAAAAGTTGCACTTCCACATTATATTTCAAAGATGATTCGGCAAAAGTCAACAAAACTATAAAATAAAACAAATAGAAGTATTTAAACTATAAAGTGACACAAAAATATGAGGCGCCGTGTAGGATTTAAATCAAAGTTCGCTTATCAATACATACATAAAACACGTGCATATACACCTATAAATTACTTGAATATACATGCATACTACTGAAAGTTCAAAAATATATATATAAAATATACGTGAACACTTATATGAAATCGATACCAATACATATAATGTTAGCAATGTATGCATACACACTTGTGAATAACTTGAGTATACATATAAACTTGACACGTGCATACACCTACAGACACTCACATATACATATAAACTTGATCCGTGCATATACACCTATTAAACACTCGCACATACATATAAACTCGATGAGCGCATACATGAACAATAACATTTACTAACGTATACAGTTCAGATGAGAAAAACATATTATTTCGTATGTGGATGTACGTGAATTTTCAGTGTAAACGGAAGGCGTTTCAGTGTGAATGGAAGTAACCAAATTTGCAATCATGGACAGGGATCTGTGTCATTCCTAATCGTTTGCTCAATCATTAAAAAAAGAGTTTTTAATAACAAAACGAAAGCTGAATGTTATATATATATATATATATATATATATATATATATATATATATATATATATATATATATATATATATATATATATATATATATATATACACACACACATGAACTGGAAGATTCTTATTTTTTTTTTTATTTTTTTTTTTTAAACTGATACATTTAGTAGATAAAATGTACTATATAGTTAAAAAAAGTTTGTAAAATGTCTTTATATACTTTGTTTTTGTCTTTAATCATATACTGCATTGTGGTGCACTTTGAGATTAATTATCCATGGACCATGCTCTTTTTTTTTTACAATACCCTTTATTCACGAAACATGTTTTATTAGGTTGTGCTTGATTTGATTACCTTTGATTATCTTGATTTCAAAAGTGTGGATTTCAGGAACAGAATGTAGTAAAACTTAAAAACTGGTTAATAATACAACATTTGTATCAAACGAGTTTTTTTTTTTTTTTTTGCATATGATGTTTAACACATGATGTTTAAGTACACATCCACCATCCCCTGCATCAGATAATAAAAAACCAAAGTTAATTCTGAGAAGGTTTACCCATGTCTTTGTGTAAGGAGAAAAAAAAAGTTAAATAGTTGTTACTGCATACGAGTCTTTATATGTAGTTCTTTATTCTCAATGACACCAAATATCTCAGACACTGAACATTTCATAACACCGGCGAGTTCAAGGACCATAATATCACACTCGCCAGCAGTAGCCTAAGTTAATTGGCAGTTTCGATCTAGAAAAAGGTGAGAATTCCACAATTTCACTTCTATGCAATCTTCACGAAATACCTTCCAAAAAGCTATACAAATTACACAGAGAGAGTAAAATGTACTGCCTCTAGTTAAAAAATATATAAAATGTGTCCCCAAATAAGTCACAGTCCCACTTGAGCTTAGCCATGTTCAGAAATAAAACCCTTTCGCACATGAGTTTAAAATATTCTAGCTGAGCCCCAGCGTGAGTTTCTTTAGGCGACCGTTATTTTTGAATGTACCGCCTTAATGTTTCCATGGCGACACGTCATGCTTGTCATGTGACCACACAGCCACGATATATCTGAATGACACATGGATCGCTTTTATTTTATTTTTGCCGTTTTATATAAAATATTTGCAAACATACTCAATATATTATGAAATTATGATATTCCGATTCTGTGCAAATAGCTTAAACAATTGTATATCTATAATTCTGAAAATGGCTAAGTCCACTGGTGGGACTTAGTTGGGAACAGAGTTTATATTTTTTAACTAGAGGCAGTTAAACTCTCTCTCTGTGTGTGTGTGTGTGTAATGTTAACTTGCATAGCGTTTGGAATGTATTTCGTGAAGATTGCATAGAAGTGAAATTCTCACCTTTTTCTAGATCGAAACTGCCAGTTACTTTACCATTGACGAGTGTGATATCATGGTCCGTGAACTTCGCCGGCGGATGATCGCATCATTTGCGTGTTATTGATGCTTTGTATGCCAGGTCTCAAAGGCCGAAACAAAGTGCGTGATTCAGATTGTGTTTCTGACTGCAGGCAGAGACTGCAGGTGAGCAGGCATCGCATTCGATTAAACTGATGGTAATTGATCTTATAATAGTGGGCGAAAAATTAACATTCCGCAAAATGCTTCAGGTGTAGCACAATCCCGGTCCATGATTGCAAATGCAGTATATAGACAGGTTACTTCCGTACACACTTAAACGACTTCCTTTTACACTGAAACGCCTTCCGTTTACACTGAAATGCCTTCCGTTTATACTGAAAATTCACGCACATCCACATATGAAATCACTCGCATATATATATGTAGTACACGATATAATGCATATTTTTTTCTCATCTGAACTGAACTGTATACGTTAGTAAATGTTATTGTTTATGTATGCGCGAGTGTTTTATGGATGTGTATGCGCTCATCGAGTTTATATGTATGTGCGAGTGTTTAATAGGTGTATATGCACGGATCAAGTTTATATGTATATGTGAGTGTCTGTAGGTGTATGCACGTGTCAAGTTTATATGTATACGCAAGTTATTCACAAGTGTGTATGCATACATTGCTAACATTATATGTATTGGTATCGATTTCATATAAGTGTTCACGTGTATTTTATATATGTATTTTGAACATTCAGTAGTATGCATGTATATGCAAGTAATTTATAGGTGTATATGCACGTGTTTTATGTATGTATTGATAAGCGAAGTTTGATTTAAATCCTATACGGCGCCTCATACAAAAAAATGCAAAAAAAAAATATATATGTATATTTTCTCCATTTATTTTTAAGATAAGATATTGTACATTTTAAACTTGTTTTAATTAATACTTTTATTCAACAAGGATGCATTATATTAATCAAAAGTGCCAGGGAAAAAAACTGTGATAAAAAGAAGAATTGCATTTCAAAACTCATTCAAATATAAAAATAAAATAATTAATTAAATAAATTAATTAAATAAAGTAAAGGATGTCAAGTTGAAGAAAGACTCCATCTAACAGAGAGAAGTGTGAGATCCCCCTGTGCTGGAACTTAAAAACAATACTCTTTTTCTACCAGCCAAGTCACAATGGTGTCAGAAAAAAAATACACGGGGTGGCAGTAATCCTGCATGGAGGATAAAAGAAGTCTGCTTGAGTTGGGAAACCTAATTGAGACCCTCAAGCTAAATTGACAAATGAAGTGACACAGCCACTCCTACTACTTCTGATTTATTTTCTTTAAAAAGGCAAAATGTCACAAAAATGTTATAGAGAAGAAGAAAATAACGGGATAGAAAAAAAAAAAGGTAATAGAGAGTGTTCACACATCACTTTTGTGTGTTTGTATGCGTGTGTTTGTGTGTGTGTGTGTGCGCGTGTGTGTGTGTGTGTGTGTGTGTGTGTGTGTGTGTGCGTATGTGTGTGTGTGCAAAGTAAAATGGTGTGCCCATAATAAAATGAACAAAAAGTACAATAAAGCCAACCAGCCTTTTTGAATATCATGTGCAAAGTGATAGATAGAAAGATTTCTGTTGCACTATTTATTTATTCACACAGAATATCATATAATAACTACTATCTGAATGCCACAATAGGCCTCACAATGGTAAATCATGGAAACTGTTTGGTAATTAATGGCTGCAATTTAAAAGCTCAATGGCAGACAAGGTCAAGTTGAAACTGTTTGAATTGAGCGTCACATTACAATACTTGACCTACAGCAAGTGCATTGGAGAAAACTGAAGCAAGTCATGTAAAATGGCCTCTTTAAAAGTGGCATTAACCTTTTTGACAAGTATAATCAATCAATAAGAACATTGAGGATTTACTAACAGCTTGCACCAGTGAAAGTCCTCTTTCGGTGTCAAAAACTACTGCCTGGGCTTTTTATTTTTTTTATTTTATTTTTTTTGTGGCTGACTTCACTGCATATGCTTTTGTAGGAGTATCTATTTCAGATGCACAATGTATGGGAGGAGAGTTTTTTAATTCATCATGCAAGATTAATTACTTTTGCTTACAGCTATTAATATACTGGTATTTGCACTGTTATTTAACACCCAAGAAAGCATGCCTTAACCCATTGTGAGCTTGATATGGCTGTAACACTAATGTGGCTAATGTGCACTGCTCTTGATTGCATTTAGTGAATGTAGCCCTTTGTGTGTGACCAAAAAAAAAAAAACACATGCAAAGCTTCGTTGTCTTTTGCACCAGAAGAATTTCAAACTGTCATGGCAGCTATAAATGTTTTTTGGCATCTTTCAAGCCATTGTCTTGAGATGTGACGTTTCCACATTTCTTCTACTAGATTTAAACTAGTATTTAGCACATTTGGATTGTTCTTTGACAGCTCGGTTAGACAACTGACCACAGAGTGATTCAGCACTGTGAGAATTCAGTCACTAATTCTAGCTCGCAATAGATGTCAGACCTCCTGCCACACAGGGCAGGGACTTTCGCCTACAGTGAAAATGAGAAAAAGGAAAAATTGCTGACAGAAGAAAGGGAGGAGAGCCCTTTGGGATGAGAAGTCAGAAGGAAAGAATAGGGACACATGTGCCTGAGCTGTCCCAAGGACCAATTTGAGAGACATAGCATGTCGAGTTGAAGCAGGTGGCCTGGAGAAAAGAGTGACAGCTCAGTGTAAAAGCACCTGCCTAACCATGCGGTGAGGTCTAACGCTTAGTCAGACTCGCTTTAACCTGCAAATCGTGCTCATGGCCAGCCTGGAGACACGATGAGTTATTTCACTTCAGTAAGCCAAAGTAATAAACATTCGTTTATTTAAAACAACTGCTTAGTGTAGCGTAACGTGGAACAGCTGAGGGTCTAGGCATGATAAAACTGTCAATAGCATATTAAAGTCCCCAAGCGTGGTAAGTGACCTGAAAACTTGAAATGAGGTCCAATAAAACCCACAGTCCATCTCAAATGCATCACTAGCTACCAGTGCCGACCTTTCTCCACGGTCCATAGCCCTCCACGGTTGTGTTTTATCAGTAATCAATAATACTAAATGTCCCACAAGTGATCTCCTTTGCTCAGAAACCCACCAGTGAATTCAGTCATGTATAATTAAAAGGACAACACAATACTGCTCAGACTTATGCCGGCTGTTGTCTAAACCTACTGCTCAGGGGTGCGTTTCCCAAAATCACAGTTACTAACCTCTTACCAACTTACGTGGTTGGCAATATGAAATTGCATTGGTTGCAACTATGGTTTTGGGAAACGTACCCCTGGTCTAGCGACAATTTAATGCTTTGGTATTAACTGAAACTTTGACCAAAAATGTTTTTAGTTTAACTGCCGAAGGGAAGGAGGTAGTGCTTCATTAACTGGTAAAAAAAAAAAAAAAAAGCAATTATTTTTAACTTTAATATTACAAAAATTCATAATATTCCATAGACTTCAACTGTAAAGAAAAAATGACAAAAATAGAATTAAACAAAGAACAACCAAGTTGTCTTTGGATTTGCATAATATTGCCAATTTTACTGCAAAAGTGGCACAGAAGCACTTCTGAAGTCTTTACTTAGACTGTTTAATGCTTCTTATGTAAAATGCATTTACATTCCAATTACAATTGTATATTTTGATATACTTTGTATACTTTTGATGGTGGGTCAGGACAGGCATAACATATAATGTAGAATGTCTTTAATGTGCCATATCTTTACACTGAATTATGAGCAGGCACGAATCAGCTTAAAATTGCTGTGTAAAGATGCATTATGTGGACTTAAAAGTGTGTTTCAAATGATTTGTGTTTAATTTGGAACAGGATCGCTGTTAAAGGTTCATTTGCATATATTTGGAACCTAATGAACCTAAATACAACCTTATAGCAAAAATATATACTAATAATACCAATGTTACTAATATTTTTTTGTATTATTATTATTATTATTATTATTATTATTATTATTATTATAAGAAATATAACCGTGGACCAAAATGAATCATACTCAAACCAACCCTACAGTGGTGGGAGGTGGAGAGAGATTTCTCTTTATCTTATCATCACAACGTTGCATCTCCTTTCCACCTCATCTCTCCTCCTGTGTTTTGAGAATCCATTCCCAGATAGATTTCCATTCCAGAATTACATTCAGAGAGAGTGAAAATGACATTGTCAGAATCACTAGCACAAGGACAACCATAAATATCATTCCTGATTGAAAAGCAGAGTGAGCGAGCACTCTAACACTAAAACAATATAGCCTCCCTGAGCAGCTCTGACCTGAGGTGAAGGTCAAAGATACTCTCACAGAAAGAGTGGAGCCCTGCCAAAAGAGGCTGGAGAGAAAATCCCTTGTTTCTCTTTACCCACCGGATTTAGTCAGAATATGTTATCTCCTCAATGAAAGGCAGACATAGCAAATGCCAAGTGTGAGTGAGTGCACTCATGCCATGTGCCAAAACTAAGACATGGAGACCAACTGAGACTACAAGTAGCACTTTTTACCTGCTTCAATCACAATGAACTACATTGTCAAGAGTCACACAAAGAACTGAAACAAGAACTGTATGAACTACCAATCAGAAGTTTGATGTAATATTGTTTTAATATTATTATTATTATTAACTTTTATTTAGCATGAGTGCTCGCAGTATTGATTATGAGAAGAGAGGGTGCCTTGGAGTAAAAATGGTTGAGAACCATAGCATTAAAAGTGACACTAATGACTTTTACCTTATTGCAAAAAAAAAAACAAAAAAAACAAAAAACAAATCTATTACAAATAAACACTGTTCTTTTGAGCTTTGCATTAATCAAACAGTCTTGAAAAATGTATTAAGGTGTCCAAAAAACATTAAGCAGCACAACTGTTTTCAATATTGATAATAAGTTAAGTTATACTATATTGTCCTTTACAGGAAAGTTGTCTTGGACTCACAAGCTGCAGTAGTACACAACCAGAGGTGTAGCCATGTTTGCAGAAGTGTGTGAGGGGGACAGAAATCACACACACACACACACACACACGCAGACACACACACACACACACACACACACACACACACACACACACACACACACACATATATATATATATATATATATATATATATATAAAACAATGCAATATAAAATTTCTATAATCTATATAGCCTACCAGTCAACAGTATTTGAACAAGATTTTTTATGTTTTTAAAGAAGTCTTCTCTGCTCACCAACCCTGTGTTTATTTGATCCAAAATACAGCAAAAGCAGTAATGTTGTGAAATATTTTTACTATTTAAAATAACTGTTTTCTATTGTAATATATTTAAAAATGTAAATTATTCCTGTGATCAAAGCTGAATTTTCAGCATCATTAATCTAGTCTTCAGTGTCACATCCTTCAGAAATCATTCTAATATGCTGATTTGCATTATCAATATTTAAAACAGTATTTTTTTTCTTCAGTATTCTTTGATGACTAAAAGGATCCAAAGATCAGCATTTATGTGAAATAATTTTTTTTGCAACATTATACACAATATCATTCAAAAGCTTATAGTCAGTATAATTTTTATTTTTTGGAAAATAAATTATAGAAATGAATACTTTTATTTAGCAAGTATTCTTTAAATTGATCAAGTTGATCATCATTTTACAAAATATTTCTATTTAAGATAAATGCTGTTCTTCTGAACTTTCTATCCATCAAAAAATTATACTAAGCTGGTTTCAACATTATCATAATATGTGTTGTTTTGAGCAGCAAATCAGAATAACACAATTATTTCTGAAGGATTGTGTGACTGAAGTAATGATGCTAAAAATTCAGCTTTGAAATCCCAATAAATTACCTTGTGAAATAAATTCAAATAGAAAACAGTTATTTTAAATAGGCTAGGAAAATATTTCAATATTTTACTGGTTTGCTGTACTTTGGATCAAATAAATGAAAGCTGGGTGAACAGAAATTAACAAGCTTACTGTTCAAAAACCACATGTTGTCGCAATCGTATGTTTAATGTTTTTGTGCTTCCAAAAGTTTCAGTTTTTTTGTGAAAACATCTGTTTTCATACAGCGATGTCTACAACAACCACACACAATAACAACAACATTATTAAAAGAGAGAAAAAAAAAGACATTAAAATACCATCACAGTTACAAAAAAACATACTATTTTAAATCCTAATCCTAGATACAGGTATAAATCATTTTTTTGTAGCAATTACTATTACATAATGAAACTCTATAATGCTTCCCTGATGGCAGTAATTGATATGTTGGAACTAAACATGGCTTTAATTATTTATTGAGCACCAAATCAGCATATTGCATTGATTTCTGAAGGATAATATGACACTGTAGATGAAGTAATGGCTGCTGAAAATTCAGCTTTGCCATTACAGGAATAAAATACAATGTTTAAACAATGTTACAGTTTCTGTGCTGTATTTTTGATCAAATAAACCAAAACCAATCAAGTGCTGAATACATATGTGTGTCTGTGTGTGTGTGTGTGTGTGTGTGTGTGTGTGTGTGTGTGTGTGTGTGTGCGTGCGTGCATGCGTGCCTGTGTGCGTGCATGCGTTTGTGTGTGTGTGTGTGTGTGTGAACTAAATGAAAAACATTGTTCTACAGAATAGTGTGCAAGTCCAATTTGATTTCATCTTGTCTGTAGAACAAACACTCCTTAGCCTGACGGTTTTGATAATCCTCGGATGACATTTTCATCCTGCATGTTCACATCCACATTTCTTGACAAAGCCTTCCTCAAATAGACAGGTTGCTTGAGCATTTTTGGTTGATGTAAAGATGACCAGACAGAATCTGCAACTGCAGCAGTATTAGTGAGCGCTTTGAGCTTAGACTACATGAGAAGCGCTGGCTGGCAGATGACTCAGCGTGTCTCAGGGGCCTCCAAAGAATTATGAGGCAGCGATGCAGTGGCCACATGTCAATTCTATGTTAGTCACAGTCAAGGGTTTTAAAAGAGCAAGGGCGCTTGGAAGCCTCTTACCCCTGTTGCCCATCCTTCTTTCATGTTTGCCGCATGGCGAAGCAAGATTTCTGTCTGTACCCCCCCCCCTTCCCCTCCCTTTCTTCTGTGCTTGCTGACAGGGGCCCAGAGTTGATTCATTCATATTCAACAAGACAAGGGCAAACGCTTTAAAATAAACAGAGCAAACTGATACAAATGAGCGGGCACATGACGGAGCCGGAGAACACATCGATCCTTTTAATTTCCCTGATCGGCTTGATCGCTAGCAAGTCAGAGAGGGAAGTTCAATATTTTTCTCATCCCAAACACCCAGAGATGTTGTAACTGAGATTGTGCAGTGATTTGAGAATTGGATTTGCAAACCGTAATTAGAACACAATCCATCACAGCCGAGATCAGATTTTTTATTTGCCGTCACACAGGCAAGATAACGCAACATGCTGCAAGATTTGCACAAAAAAAAAAGGAATTTTAATAAATTAGCTCTAAAATGAGTTAAGAAAAGCAACAGTCCTCACCTAGAGCCCCCATCCCCTCCGTTAGCATATTTGCTCAGCCCAGATAAGCCTGTCTTAATCTGAATTACCAAAAAGATTAGGAAAAGGAGAAATAAGATACAATTGCATCAAGGGTATTTTCTCTGAGGAGACAATGGAGACATCACCTCCGCAAAATTGTACACTATCTGTTAAAGATTGTAATAATAACTATGATTTATTTAAGAAATAAGTATCTTATGCTCACCATGGCCACTTTTATTTTTTTGTAAAAAATTAAATAAATAAAAAATACAGAGAAAACAGTAATACTGCAATATTATTAAAATGTAATATTTAACTATTGTTAATCATTGCGCACCAATAATAATCAATAATAATTAAGTGTCAAACCAGCATATTAGAATGATTTCTGAAGGAACAACCTTGACTTAGTGAAGTCAATCATATACAGTATATTAAATACAAATCATGTCCCTTCTGTGCTGCAAATGGGCCTGCGAGCTATTCAAAAATAAGACTAACAAATACAATAGTATACTATCTGAGAGAACATTCCCGCCTATGTCATTCCACAGGAAGGGTTAACATGATGCTTACATAAGGCAGTGACTGCCTTTTAGAATGAACTCAGACAAGCACAAAAACCATGAACAGGCTCAAGTTAATCTGTTTACTGAAACTGGCGGGCCTACAAGGCCATGTGACAAGCAAGCTTTCAGAAAATTTTACGCCACTGTCTACCCAAAAATTAGCATGCCATGCACCGCTCCAGTAAATGCACTAAGTGCACAGAAAATGGTAATGGAGAAACATTGAATCGAAGAGTCTCACAAATGGTCAGACAAGCACATTAATTACTCAATGTACAAGGATCAAGAGGAAAAAATATCTGGCATCTTCATTTGTGGAGATTGCTAAATGCTTGCTATAGTAAACATTGATAAGCATGTATCAGATATACTGCATTGCATATGTACAGTATGTTGACCTAAATCTATTGTATGCTTAATGACACATTTAGATAGTCAAACCTAATTTCCTGAACACATTTATGCTTTACAACATTATAGTACTCACTTCAGAAATGTTAAAGTGCTATAGTGAAGATATTAGAAATATTCCATATTATATATAAAGATATTCTTGAAATAATAAGATAGTAAACATTAATATAGGAGACACAAAGGTTAAGTTTGACAAGCTTTGAAGTTAGAAGGGAAAGTACAAAGAGGAAGAAAATCAACCAGAATGAGTCAAATTAGTGTTTCGGGTCTTGGCTTAGTCATTACCAGCTAAGCTTAAATGTAAATGAGTGAATTAAACCAAAGTGAAAAGAGTGCAAGAGTGTTTGTAATCATAAAGTGAAGTGGACTACAAAGACTTTTCTAACAGGCTATTAGGAATAGAGATGACAAAACCATGATAAATGGCTGAAGCCGTAGCCTAGCGGTTATCACATGTGCTCCACATACACTGAGCTATAGCGCCCATGTGGAAGCTGAGTATGTCCTGTTTCAGAAAATCTTCCATCAAGTCTAAAAACTGTTTTCTCTCTCATGCTTAAAAAAAGTCATGCTATCTTTTTCAGAAAAAGAGTTCATACTCTGAAATGCCAACTTCCCACAAAATCAGTGGAAATCAGTGACAGCATCATTTAAACTGGGGTGACAAAAAAAGTGAATCAAATTTGATATAAGATTAAACACAGAAATAAGCATATTTACAAACAATTAAATTATATTACAATATTTCCATATGCATAAGCATGGATAATTTACAATAATATATTTAGAAATAATGTAATGCTACCAACTTCTTGTCCAAGCTCTTGTTCTCTCCAGACTGGACTATTGTAACGCTCTCCTGGTGTTCCTTCCTGCATTTACTATTAAGCCTCTGCAACTGATCCAGAATGCAGCAGTGAGGGTTGTCTTCAATGAGCCAAAGTAGCCACTCGCATCAAATTCAAGGTATGCTTGCCTACAAGACGACCACTGGCAGGTGTACGTGTTCTGTCCTAGACTAACTGAGACTTGTCATGGCACTTGTATACTGTTGCTGTTCTCTTGTTGGTCTGATTGCTTCTATTGTTCTCATTTGTAAGTCGCTTTGGATAAAAGTGTCTGCTAAATGATTAAATGTAAAGGTTACATTTAAGACACAATACTGTACTGTCAGTATTTTCTCTTTTTGCTCAATTTCTTAACTTCAATGTAATATAGCTGTTTCCAACCTTTCCACGTGTTTCGTTATTCAATGAAAAGTTAAATTCTCAAAATGTAGGAAACTCAAGCTTTACCCAACTGCTGTAGATCTGTCCAGTGTCTGTATTCTAGTTAAAAAGAGTCAGTGAATATCCAGAAACCTCTTTCATATACCCACAACTATGAGAAAAAAAAAAAAAATCAAATAAAAAACAGCAAATTTACATTTCTGCAATTCTGCTGCCAAAAACAAACTACTAGAAAATAGGTGCCATCCATACTCTCTTGATAACAAGTTATTTAAGAACCGTAACTGCCTTCATTAGGAAGCCAAATGTTGGAGTGGACCTAGGCAAGTCGATGATGAGCAATTAACGACATGAGAACAGTTCGTATTGCCACAGGCCAATCTCATTAGTCTGTTTGATACTGCGAATATACCCTCAGCTAATCAATCTCTGATACCTTTTTGAAAGCTCACTTTCATCATCTTCACATGACAAAGATCTGAGTCTATCAGTCCCATGTTTAATATTTACACAGAATGAACTGTCTCTCTTTGGTACCTAGGGCAGCATGACACCGAAATAAAATCAATATTGCCAGCCATTGTCAAATCCCACAGGGTTTGATTAAATAAATATATGCTTTACCAGTTTCAAATGAAAGTGTGGCATTTACACGTGTAGTTATTGAAACAAGTGTTTCGAAACAAAATATTGTAAAGATTTTCCAATAGGTGCAACCAGCTCAACACTGGAGGTATGACACGTCATTGTTGGGGAGAAAGTGACGTCTGGTGGGGATCTTGAGAAGATAACACAGTGTGCATGTCTTATTTATGAGCTCTCTTAATGAAGCAGAAGGGTTGGGATGGAAAGCATTGACTGGAATTTGACAAAGCTAATGTTGGTTCAATGCTGTGATGTATACAGGTATGTGCATGAACATCAATGGAAACGTCCACGTTTTCTATTAAGCACATTTTCTAATGAAGCACCACATTCAAAGGACTATTAAATATTGTGTGCTTTGAAGTGTGTGATGTAATCCCTCTTAATCAGAAATTTTTTTAGTGATCTGCATATCCAGGGTGTCTAAAGACCATGGAGATGCTTCATTTGAATTCAAGAGAAAGAAAGAGAAAGCTGGCGAAACAGTTGCATTAAGTCAAGTAGCTTCCTCTGCAGAATATGGTCTTTGAATAATGCAGGCTGAAGTGTTTTTTTTTTTTCTTCCTCTGTAAGAAATTGTGTCTCCAGTAACGAGGTCAAGAAAAAAACAAAAAAATGATAGATGATTGAAATAGTTAATAATGGTTAGGTTACTTGACAGTGAAAAGCAAAAGATAAGATTAAAAAATATATATTAATAATAAAAATCCTAAATCTTGTCTTTGCTAACAGTGATGGAATGTGAAGAAAAGAAAAGAAAATAAAAGAAAAGAAAGGAAAAGAACACAAATTGCATATACTGTTAGGTTAGATGCATTAGAGAATTAGAGAAACTTAAAATACTCACACAGTAAGGCTTGAAAGCAACTTAAGAAAGCGAGAAATTTACTACAAACAAGAGTAAGACAAGTATCAAAACTGCTTAAATTACACATTGTTCATGGTACCTGAAAGTCAAATGACATTATTAAAAAGCTTAAGTAATAAAATTGTTACTTTGCTTTACTTGGGCTCAAATGTTTCTCGAATTTCTCTCATTTCACTTTTCTACTGTGATGAGTAGTTTATCTGCACTAAACATGAATCATAGATTATCTGTTCTGTAAACAACTGCAAATAAGGCCGGGTTACACTAAATAAAGTACTGAATTGTGTCTCAGTAAAGCCCGAAAAACAATAACTAAAACATGAAAAGGGTACAGTAGTGAGACTTTGGTAGCTGGGAATACAACAGAAAATTATTTCCTAAGTCAAGACCTCAACAAGCTCTTTTTTTTTTTTTTACATTAAAATTAAAAGGAAGAACATTTAATAATCTACTTGCTATTTTATGTTAAATATGGGTTTGAACTGACATGAGGGTGAGCAAATTATGGTAATTAAAATTTTAGGGTATACCATTCCATTCCCTGCATCCAATAACAGAAGCCAACATCAGTGCCTTTCGATATTCTCTGCACTCTCCGTTGAATGGCACAGCCTTGTGAGACACCAAGCCAAACAGCACAAAAACCCTTTCAGCCTGACTCAGCTTTGCCAAAAATTGTGATTATGTTGTCTTTGCATCGCCCTAAAGTCTAAGAAACAGACTCAGATGCTGTTTCCTTTTGTGCACTGCCAGTGTTGTACACTGAGCACTGCCTACAGTCTTTTAACATTCTTTTTTCTATTATTACTATATTTGGTAGAAAAGGAGAAAAGTACCCTGAAGCTACAGGAATCGATAAAAGGGGGGAGGAAAAATGTGGAAAGTTTACTTGAGGGCCATATGCATATAAAGCTTTTGCAGTTTCAACATTTAATTAATTCTACGTATATGACCTTCTCACAATGACGTTACTGGGGAGTTATATGTCTATACATAAAAATGTAATTGTATAAATGAATTGAAAAAGAAATATATTACATTATCACATAATTTATTTATTTATTTAAAAAAAAAATATTTAACCCAAAAAATTAACATATCATAGGCACTGCTGCATAAACCTTATATCTTGATCATTTCTGGTCTTAACTCCACTTGTGTCTGAGCAAAACCAGATTCTCTAGTGGTACTGAAACGGTAACAAATGTATTGTGGGCTGTTTTCTCTATTACTAAGTTATTAGTAATAAATCTAAATTAAAATTAAAATGAAAATTATGACATCAGCTATCCATTCAGCTTGCTACACTCAGGATATTTTTTCAGTAACACAAAGATCCACATTTGCTACTGCATTCACCAGAAATGAATGCTTTAAAAACAGGTTATTCATCTTTCACACTTAGATTCAGCCCATTTACACATCCCCAGTGGCTAATGTTTATGCTGATGCATATATTCTGTTATCTCACAGCATTCATATTCCACTGATACACTGAGGTGATGAACCAGCAGATGTAGTGCGTGGTCTTCTCTTTGTGACCGCATGCACTTCAAGCAGCATCTCCGGTTGGTTTTAAGTTGATTTGATTGCAGCAAAGCACGGCTTTGAAGAAAAACAGTATGGTTTGACATCAGTATTTATTTACACTACTGGAGGGAAGGATAAAGACAGAGATAGAGAAAGAGAAAAAGAAAGAGAATGGGAAAGAGAAAGAGAGAATATGATACATACGAAACACTGGAGTTCAGAAGTTTGCAATCGAGGCTCTGATCTTTGCGATTATAAGACTGTTACCTCAGCTTCTTACTATTCAGCAGACACTTTTTTTATCTAAAGCAATTTACAGTACAATTTATAGTACAGTAACTGCAGAGTCAGTCATTCCAGGACAGCCCAGAATTAAGTGCCTTGCTCAATGGAAAAATGGTGATTACACAGATTTGGGATCTCAGTAACCTCCCAGCTCCTGAATGGCTCCTAGCTGGAACTGAACTGGCAAATCTTAGTCTTAACAATCAGGATGGGGAGTTAACAACCACACCAAGTAAATGCATATACTTTTTCCATAATTGTGGGCAATTTTCATCTTATCCACCAGGCATTGTCATGTAAAACTAAACTGGCTGCTTTAGGTGTCAGAAACATTGTAAGTGCGCTTCAGGAAACATTGAAAGTGCATGTTGTAGTGCAAACACTATAAAATTGTAGAAAATGACCCTTTTAAACTTATACAACTGTTATGATACAACCTCAGGTATATAACAAAATAAATCTAAGATGGCAAACAAAGTGAGAAAATGCCAACTACATTTAACTTATATTTGATTCAGCACTCAAAAGTACTGACACTGATTGGTGTAACTACAAATTGATTATTTTAATACATGAATTTGCTTGTTGTAATTACAAATTAATTATATTTACCAATACTTGCATACACTACACAGTTTTATGCTTGTAAGAATCTATATTAGCAACATGCTAACGTTAAACAGGAGCTGAATTTGTTTGGTGTAACTAGAAAAGGATCATTTTACCCAATACTTGGATTTCCCATCACGCTTCATGCTTGTAAGAATCTATATTAGCCACATGCTAATGCTGAACTGGAAACCGTCTCTGATGGGTGAGCACGATTTCACCAAGTACAACATGTTCCTGGATCAACATCCTTGTTGATCCTGGAACAACATTCCAATCAACCAATCAGAATTCAGTTATAACTTTTCAGGAAATATCTGTTTTAGGCTTAAAATCAGGGTTAGGTGCTTCTACAGTCTTGTCAATGAGCTATAATTTCCCACTGATTTTAGGAATAAATTATGGGTAGGGTTAGGTTTAGGGGTAGGGATTGGGTTAAATCTATATTTTTTATAATAATGTTGCATAAAGATGTTGATACAGGAAAATGTCGTGCTTGGCAAAATCACAGAGAGACCGTCTGTGATGCGCTCGTCAATCTCAAAATGAGATCGCCAATCAAATCAAAGTACTGTTAAAAGAAGCAGAGCGTGAAGCGTCCATTTAACGTTAAAGAGAGTGCGGTAAAGTGAAGCTCCAAAATTTTTTGTATTAGTCAACTTTTAACGATACGTTTACAATAGAAATGTTAAAAGACCTACAGCTGTATCTAGTGATGCAAACTACTCTATTTTAATTCTCAAATATGGCAATTTTGAGAGAGAGAGGGAGAGAGAGAGAGAGAGAGAGAGAGAGAGAGAGAGAGAGAGAGAGAGAGAGATGTGTAAATCATCTGTCTCTCTCCAAAAACAATGTTTTAAATTAGTTACTTAAAAGTGATTTTACCCCCATCCTTGCTGAAAAATATAATGTAGCAATTTAGTATTGATTAATAAAAGTCATGACAAGTTTATGAGCTTCTGAATGTTCCCTTTGTACAGTGTGATCTCAGATCCGTGTGCCAGTGGTGTGTGTGTGTGTGTGTGCATGTGCGTGCATGCATCAATTAAAGCAGCACATTAATAAATAACAATGATTAAACCCTATCTGTATAATACAGAATGCATACAAAAGGGGGGGAGGGGTGGTTGGGACAGTGGTTAACCAGAAAAATTAAAAACTGCACGTCATGCTGAAAAGGTTGCCGACCCCTGCCCAAGAAGGTAGCTGTCTATGCAGTACATAAGACATAGCTCAGGAATTCATATAGGATCAAACTTTTGCATTTACATATTTGCAAACAAAGAGATGGCGGCTAATGCATCAGAACAAGAAAAAAGGGAGCAAGAGGATGCAGCAGGTTTTTGAAACCAAGCCAGCCAAAGGGGCAGTCTATGTCTGTGGCCTTGAACTGTGCTCTACCTTCTCTGCAGTTCGAGACCAAAGGGACTTCTTCAAACTGCAGAAAGGTCAGCCAGAAAGATTGAACAATCTCCAAGAGAACTGCATGTGCAGCACCGGCAGTCTCCACCACACACAGCTGGGTCTCTGGATCAATCCACCCTTGCCTGTTCTTCCTGTCAGATAAATGAGGTTCTGTACACTTTGAGAGCATTGTCACACCAAATGATCCCATCTAAATAAAAGCATAAAAAAAATTGCTTTGCTTTTGATGTACACCAATAATGCAATAATTCCCAATAATCAAACTAAGTATTTACTCACAATAAGATGTTTACATGACAAAAACAAACCTATTCAATCCTGTTGACATGCAATTTTCATTGTTCTGAGAATTTGCTAAGAAGTGTCTTCACATTCCCCAATGAACAGCACAAATGATGATCTCAAATACAGCAGTTCTGTTACTGGCCACTGTTCTAAACTACAAATGCGAAACCCATTTCTATTTTCTATGGACGTACTGGATGGTTTTTGAGCACCATGAAGGACTTCGAAATGTGCCTAAATCACATTATAATTGCATTATGAGAGTGCATGTAAACATAGTCAGTGACAGCAGATGTGCAATGGTTCAAGGAGTTTAAGGAGTTTAAGATTAAAGATTAATGGCCAGTGTCTTGACACGGATTTGTCTTTATGCCAGTCCATTTGATTCCAAATCAATACCTGAGAGTTTATAAAAACCTATAAATGCATCTCTCCACTCAGTTGGGTCCAATTCCCACACAAGCTAATTTAAGAGCTTAACTTAGTTCTCCAAAACAAACTGACCTTAGCTTCTTCACAAGAGCATCCTTCTGCTCGACTTGAAGGTTGAAGGGTATAGAGAAGAGAGAGCAATACAAACACCAACTGAATAGAGAGTGATGTCCCCAATGTTTGCCATACAAAACAAGACTTGGAATATGCTGCAGTCACTCTTTATAAAATAAGCATGACTTTCCATTAACAATCTCTGGTCTACAAGCAAAACCACAGGTTGTTCTAGCAGGTGAAGTGAAGAGTAGTGTGCTGCACAACGTTTTGGACAAAAACATCTACAATCTGCTGCAATTAAGCATAAAAAACAATGCCATAGAATCAATAAATAGAGCAAATAAAAGTTTATAAGTATATCCATCAAGTATCAAGAAATTGTTTCAGTGTCAGAAAAACAACCGGAACTTTTGCGGCTGGACTTAAGCAAATAGATACTCGGGTGGGCATGCTTTATGAAGAATTGGTGAGGGAATGACTCACAGGTCCAGCTTTTCCAAAACTCAAACAGACTGCTGTCATCCATTTAGTACATATTGTTTCAACAAGGGAGTTATTTATCAACTTGTCTCAAGATAGAATCACTGAAGTGAATTGCCACACCAAAAGAAATCAGTCACTGACAAAAAAAAAGTACTCTAATATAATAAAATATTTTAGATTTCACATGGCATTTATGTTTCAGGTGATTTATTGGCTTCAAAACTTCTGGGGGATCCTGCATCAGACGAGCAACTGCTATGAGATGTCTCGGAATGCTTTTTTTGTAGACACTATAGGTTCTATAGGTATAGATTGATGCTAACCAACTAAACCTTGACTGCTTATTTTGAACTTCAGAACTTCCCTGACATTACATTCACCTCTTTCTCCTTTATTTGTAATAAGAGTGTCTCTAGAGTGTGCTTTCATTATTCCACTGTATTTGTGGCCAGGATGAAAGATACTGAGCAAAGCAGATAATCGAATGAAATTCTGTGCTGGCTTATTGTCTTCCTTGCTTTTCTGTCTTCATTAAACTGTAAAGCTCTTCAGCTTTATTCCAAAGGCACACCTGGCAATTGAAGGAGAAGGAAGAACGGGACATTGAGTTTATGTTTTCAAAATACCCCCAAAACTGCATTAAAATACAGCATCCTCCCTTAGGGGACAGGAAACAGTATTTACTTGCTTTGCTGGATTGAGAGCATCAATGCAGCATGAAAGGGAAATACATTTCATGGATGATCGGTGAACTCATTTTGTGACGATCCATAAAAGTGTGCTTAGATTAGTGGGTCAGAAGTTATAACCTGAATGCCTTTAAATTAATGACTTCAATGGATATCCCTTACGAGGGACCTCCGCTCGTTTTCCCGCCGGTGTATTTATCGACATGTAACACATTGTTCAAAGGAAGAACATGTCATCCGCTCCCTAGTATAAATTGTACCCAGGGCGTTTCAAAGAGATTATATTCTTAATCATTTGCACTTTCATTGTGGATTCGTTTAAATGCAATTCTGCATGAAATGGATTGGGTGCTTAATTCAGAGTAGGGAAGAAGTTTGACTTTTGAATGGAAGCTGAAATGAGACAGGACTGTTACAATCCTAAAGGGAAAATAGTACAATGGCAGTGTAAAAAGTCAATCTACGTTCCAACAAAACTGCATAACTAACTCCTGTTCTGCTGTATTTCTAAATTTAAGCCAAGATCATCAAAAGCACTGCCAATAATAATAATAATAATAATAATAATAATAATAATACAAACAAATATGTATAAAATCTACAAGAAAGAACTTGACTTTAAATAAATTCTTATTTTTATGACCAAGTTAATTAACTTTAAAAGCAGTTTACTAAACATACTTAACTTTTTTCAACTGTGAAAATATACTTTAAGAGACCGCTGTTGTATTGACAAGGGGAACACGAACAAAAAATTACTCAGGGCAGGTTTAAACAGAAATGCTAAAATGAGATCTCAGTGCAGTTTTCCAGGCAACATCTTCCAAGATTTCTTGCCTTGGCTAATAAGCTCTCATATTTTAATCTAAAATTCAGTGTCTTCTAATAGGCTAAATGAAAAGGTCATTAAAAGTGTATCCAGGGTTAACAGTGTATACATAATAGCCCTTCTTACAGTCAGTAATTCAGGATACAAGTGAAAAAAAAAGGGAGGGACAAAGAACCATGTGATTTAATGATTTTGGCTATGCTTTCTGACTTCCATAGTAAGGGGCAGGGGGCTACTATGGTCGAGGGACCATCAACTGTTTGGTTACACCCATTCTTCAAAATATCTTCACTCAGGTTCGGAACATCATGACAGAATTTTTATTTTTGGGTGAACTATTTCTTTAACCCTATTTGCACATCATAATCATCTATACTGAGCAACCCTGCTACAGTCAAGCATTGACCTCAGATGACTTAAAGCTTAAAGACATGTTAAGCAGAACAAAATGTACATGATAAATTATCAACAAACATTAAAACACAAGCCAGAAACACTCTAAACTAAAAACTAAAACTAAACTAAAAACTGTACAGATGGTGATCGTCCAGTTAGTGCAAACCAAAATGGGATCAGCTGTGGTGCAATTAGGCAAGACTCTAAAAAATGAAATGGATTTAATAAAACTGATTGCTTGCTCAAATGTGTCAGCGGATAATGAGAAGCAACTCTACAGACAGATACAGACAGCAGGATGGAGAAACAAAGGCAATTTTTGGTCAAAAAAAAAAAAAAATGCATTTATTGGCCACCTTCTGAGAAACAAACAAAAAAACACTTTGCCATGTGTAATCAAATAGCAGCATCCAAGACATCAGGAAAGCAGCATGCATTCAAAATCACGATTGCAGATCATCAGTTCAAATTTCATCCAACATTTTTCTTGACATACAGCAAGGAAAGGAAAGAATGATGAAATAACATTACTAAAATTATAAATGACAAGAATAATAATGTGAACCTTTGCAATTATCAGAGTCTAGATGTCAACCATGCTTGATTAACTGTATACCCATACTCAGAATCCATGCTCTGCATTTAACCCATCCAAAGTGCACACACACAGAGCAGTGAACACACACACACACACACACACACCCGGAGCAGTGGGCAGTCATTTATACTGCGGCGCCCGGGGAGCAGTTGGGGGTTCAATGCCTTGCTCAAGGGCACCTGAGTCGTGGTATTGCGGGCCCGAGATTCGAACCCACAACCCTAGGATTAGGAATCAAACTTTTTAACCACTAGGCCACAACTTAAAACATTAACAATTTGTATTCCTGCTCACACAAATTATACTTGCAGGGGTAGATCATCAATTAATAAAGACTAATTTTCATGCAGGACCACACAGTTATCACCTCAAAACACCTTTACTATTTGTGAACTAATACATATAAATATTTGCATTAAATATCCAATTCCATATGAATGGTTTTTCCAACATAATTAACTTGCTCAGTAGCTCACCTGGTACAACACTGTAATCGAGATGCAGATCTCTTGGGTAAGAGCCCCATGAAACACAGTTTGAGCTCAAAGCAGTGTAAAAACATAGTAAATGCATTTTTATTTCACTTTTTCTTTCTTCAACACTGTCAGTTAAGTTTAGGATAGGATTTAGTGTAAGTGGTATTTTATTGTAAAACGTTCCACCAAATGAATGTAATAAAATGGTAGCAAAATCACATATATTTGTTTAAAAGAACATTTAGCATGCTTTGTCACGAAACAAGACATTTTGCAAAATTTCATCACAGGCACATTTTTTCATGAGTTTTCATTGGTTGAAAAAGGACATCTATTAATCAGTCAGAGGTATAGACATTTGCATGCAAAAAAATAAATACAAAATCAAATAAAACCTGAGTGTATCAATTTGGTTTTGATTAATTCATTTATAACTTCTAGTTTTATTAAACACACATTTTAAAAAGCACTTAAAAGCACTTTAAGGCACACATGACTACTGTCAGCTTATTAAGCATAATCAGTTTAAGATTTGCATGTAAATGCAGTGCATCCATCTTAAACCTAGTATCTTCAATTAGAATGAAGAGAAGGCATCTACCTACACAAGTAGCTGTAGAAGACAGCAGACAGCGCACTAACTTCTGGAGTAGAGCCATAGTACAGTTAGAACACTATACCGATCTCGTGCTGCCCATCCAGACATAGCATAGTGTTGGCCACAGGAACTTGGGGCAAAAATGACACTAAATTGGACAAAAATGCCCCTGCACAAACAAATTAAATCTGTTACGTCTGTTGCTAACAGAGTGAAAATAAACAGACAGTTCTGATTGTGGTATTAAATTAAGATCTGCTCATGTTGCATCGCATTTCATTTTAGATGTTTTTACAGTGTTACGCATTTTAACCAATCAGACACAATTCTGTTGAGCTTAGGAATGCAATGGCCAATCAGAGGCGTTCAGATGAGTCATCACTGAAACTCAGTGTGAGTGTGTGCACATTCTCTGACTGAATTCTGTGAATTCTCTCATCATAAACAAAGCGCAGATGCACGTACATTCATTTCACAGTGTATACAGCTTCAGTAGTTATAACAGTAGTTTTTTTTGATAGTGCTTAACTCGCAATATATCAAAGTTAGTGATGATGTCACTTTTTATATATAATTTATTCATATTTATAATTTATACATTTATTTACAACCTATGCATTTATTTATATCCACCTATGCATCCAGAGATGCTGACTTCTCTCATGCTGGCATTTAAAGGACACTTGTCTTTTGATCTGAGATCTCTACAAAGCAAAGTGAGATCTTGATGTTTCATCTGACACATGATCTGCTCTCTACTCTCTTTGTAAGCTGAGTGTTTAATGTTAGTATCCTGCATGCAGATTAAAGCTATCCTGCAAATATATCCATGAAGACGCCTGGTAAAAATGTCACCAAACACTCATTAATTAAGCCTCAGGTTATTTTCTTTGCCTATTTCTTTCTCTTCAACCCACGTTTTTCACTACAAGGAAAGACTGTCAAGCTATGAAGCAAACTCATTACCCGAATATAGTCCAGATAACCACTACACTAGGGGCCAAAATCTTTAACAATATTAGTTATAAGTGTTTTACATGAATTTTTGTTGTTGTTTGTTTGTTTGTTTGTTTGTTTTACTTTTAAACTTTTGCTGGAAATTCCAAAATGCTTTATATCTTACATAACGCAGTAGAATGCAGTGATTTATATTTTAATTATCACTAGAATTAAACTTGCATCTGCTACACATATAAAATCATGTATGTTACTTCAAAGACAGTTTGTGATGTTTTGAGGTTTCTACTTTCTGGTCATATTTTTAACATACACAGTTGTATCAATATTAGCATCATATGAAAAATTCTCAAACTGTTAAAAAGCCCATGCAAATGACATTTTAATACCAATGAAAGTGTGCTGAAAATAAAGTAGATATAGAATTGTTAAGAAGTAGAAAATAGCTCCATATTCTACAGAAGCAGTGTAACATGATTGGGAAATCCAAAGACTGGAACTTTAAACATTCTGAATAGCACTGGCATATTTGCCACCAAGCTCCACATCAAACGTACAAAACCACCGCCAACTTCTTCTATATCCATCCTTTCCCAAGTGAACTATCTGAAAACAACACAGCTGAAGAGGAGGATCAGCTGCAAGATCAATGTGCATGCAGCTTTCAGGTTAGCGGTAGGAAGCTAATCTCCATGAAAAAGGATGAAGGATGGCAACAAATTGGTTAGTAAAACTCTGCTATCACCAAGAGAAGGCAGCTGTGAGACCCTGCCAGTCAATTCCGGAGAGATATTATCAAGGAAGACATCATAAATCAGCTGTTTAAAGCATAAGGAAAGGGAGAGACAATGATTAAACAACAGAAAGCCACAAGGAAGAAATGACAAGGGAAGAGAGAAGAAAGTTTATGAGAGAGCAAGAGAAATGAAGTATAAAATGAGGGCTATAAAGATAAAGAGATGAAAAATGAAAGATGTGCGAGAGACAGACTGAAATGCCATGGTTACAAGGTATCGTAGCTTTAAGACCGCCTGCCTATCTGGCTTGAGATCAATGCTATCAAGGCCACACAAAATCGACTCCAGACTCCAATCAAACACCTGTACTGAGGGACAAATGTCGACCGGGTCAATAAAAAGACCATTAAAGCCAGCACAGAGGCTGGCAGAACAGATGAACATACTTCAAATAAGCAAATGTAATTATAAGCCTTAAAGGGTTAGTTCACCAAAAAATTTAAATTATGTCATTAATAACTTACCCTCATGTTGTTCCAAACCCGTAAGACCTCAGTTCATCTTCGGGACACAGTTTTAGATATTTTAGATTTAGTCCGAGAGCTCTCAGTCCCTTCATTGAAAATGTATGTACGGTATAATGTCCATGTCCAGAAAGGTAATAAAAGCATCTGTGACATCAGAGGGTCAGTTAGAATTTTTTGATGCATCGAAAATACATTTTGGTGCAAAAATAGCAAAAACTATGACTTTTTCAGCATTGCCTTCTCTTCTGTGTCTGTTGTAAACGAGTTCAAAACACAACAGTTCAATGATATCCGGTTCACGAACGAATCACTGGATGTAACCGGATCTTCTTGAACCAGTTCACCAAATTGAACTGAATCGTTTAAAACATTTCTCGTCTCCAATAAGCATTAATCCACAAATGACTTAAGCTGTTAACTTTTTTAATGTGGCTGATACTCCCTCTGAGTTAAAACAAACCAATATCCCGGAGTAATTTGTTTACTCAAACAGTACACTGACTGAACTGCTGTGAAGAGAGAACTGAAGATGAACAACAAGCCGAGCCAGATAATGAACAACAGATTAACTCGTTCTCGAGTCAAAAACCGTTTCTGTCAGATGCGTCCGATTCGAGAACCGAGGAGCTGATGATACTGCGCATGTGTGATTCAGTGTGAAGCAGACTGACACACAGAGCATCTGAACCAAACTGATTCTTTTGGTGATTGATTCTGAACTGATTCTGTGATAGTGTTATGAGCACGGGTAAACTGAAGGCTTGAATCAAGGGCAATCATCACCAATGATGCCATTACGTCGATGTGCAAAAGAACCGGTGAACCGTTTTCTTCAACCGGTTTATTGAATCGAAATGTCCGGAAGAATTGGTTCGCGGAAAAGAACCGAACTTCCCATCACTACTGGTGATCCGAAAACCGATGCAACCAGCTCTTGACTCTAGAACGAGTCAATCTTTAATGCTTATTGGAGTCGAGAACCGTTTCAAACAATTCAGTTCTATTCGGTGAACTGGTTCAAGAAGATCCAGTTACATCGAGTGATTCGTTCGCGAATCGGATATCATTGAACTGTTGTGTTTTTAGCTTGTTCACAACAACACGGAAGAGAAGACAATGCTGAAAAAAGTAGTAGTTTTTGCTATTTTTGTACCAAAATGTATTTTCGATGCTTCAAAAATTATAACTGACCCTCTGATGTCACATGGACTAATTCGAAGATGTTTTTCTTACCTTTCTGGACATGGACAGTATACCGTACACACATTTTCAATGGAGGGACTGAGAGCTCTCGGACTAAATCTAAAATATCTTAAACTGTGTTCCGTAGATTAACCGAGGTCTTACAGGTTTGGAACGACATGAGGGTAAGTTATTAATGACATAATTTAAATTTTTCGATGAACTAACCCTTTAAAATGCGATAAATAATACACACAATTCTCAATTGACAAATACATTTAAATGCTACACCGCTCATTTTTCACATTAAAGACTGACAGTAAGTGAGATTGTTAGTGCTGATGGAATATAATACTCAGTGGAATCAGCTCAGCATGTCTGAAGTGAATGAATTTACATTTCATCAAAAAGAGTGTCAAAAGGAGGAGAACGAAACGGATAAATATCCACCCACTCTTGCCTGGATACAAAGCATGTGGGAATATGAAAATCGTATTTAAAGAGAGTGCAAGAAAAGTTATTGCACTCTCAAATATCTAAAAGTGAGGTTAAGGTCCACAATACATTCACACTCTCAAGACCGTGTGATACTATGCTAAAATAAATGTAAGTCAGATGTCCATTCCCCCTTAGAAAGCTCGAGTTGGTCTAATCCTAGCTGAAGTACTGAGCAGAAAAACCTGAAACGACCTGGAAGACGTTTGGATACATATTCAAAAGCAACCGAGAATTGTTATTCACATGAAATACCGGCAAAAGCTTTAAAAGACTGACGTTCAAGAACTTCTCTTCAGAGAGAAGCAGAGATGCTACATCGACATTTCTGGATGACAACTTTATTCTGCAGCAACAAGGTATTGTTTAACAGTCTGACTGTTGTTTTCTTTCTCCAGACATCTGAAGTCATAGAAAGCAACTGACTGGATCCATCAGCTTTGAATATGTCTGGTGGGTGGAGGTTCTTCTAAGATAAAGATCCCAATATACCCTTATGTCTCTTCTAGAGTTTCAGAAGGGTTCTCTGCATCTCTAACGGCATTCAGATTTGCCAAGATACCTAAGTCTGCATTGCAATTTAAAAGCAAAGATTTCAGTATGAATTCAAACACATAATTTGATGCATACATTAATAAACAAGATCTACAATGATTAAAAATCTTCAAATGTAGGCTCTAAATAATGCTACTGCTTTTGGGTCTTTTTAAGCCACCTGCTTGCCTTATGTTATTTCCCCTGGGAGACTTTACAAGGATGAAATCTGCTTTAAAGATACATGGTTATGCAAAAAAAAAAAAAAAAAAATTAATTTTCACCAAACCCCAAAATGTGCAGTACAGATTGTTAAAACATTTGTGGTTTTCATCAAGAGTTTGTTCTTGGATTACCATGATCTAATTTCAGAATAGCATTCATGCTTCCAAAACGACTACAGTATTCAAAATGCATTCAAAAGCTATTTGTTTTTACCATCTCATTGTAATTTACCTCATGTTCTTTGGAGGGCAACATCGTTACAATGCAAAGGATTCACATAAAGCATCCAAGTAAGCAAACATCAAACAAGCACCAGAGGACACTGGGGGGTGAAATACAAACAAAAAAATAAAATAAAATAAATAAATAAATTGTGGTGTACCTGCTGGAAATGTTATATATGGAATTTCATTGTCTGTCTATCATATTTCAAAAGAGCTTTTGAACTGCTAGGCCTTTCTTTCAGTCTCAAAGGACTGAAACAGAAGATAAAGCAGTCTCCACAATTTATTACATGGTTAAAATACTCTTAGAGATTCCATACATGAAGTTATTATTCACCTGACTAATAATTTGTTTGCGTGGGACAGTTATGGACAATCAGCGAAAATACTAACTCAAGGACATATTAATAGCTTGACAGAACATCAATGTAAAATTATTAAAATTAAGTAAATTATTTCCAATCAGCAGAAAAGTACGCTAATTATAGTACGCTTGCTGTTCGTTGTAGTGCATTTGTTTGATGAGTATGATTGTTCTGTTTAGCAGTCCCTGGCTCGGTTGGAAGAGATGGCCAGTGAGTGTGAGCGCTAACTGAGCCGGGGTACAGATGTTCTGAAACCTGCGGCATACAGTAATTTTGTGAATATTTCTAAGCAGCAAAAGCGCTAGATCTTTAAGGCAATATATCATGTACATGTGTTACCACGCGTCCCATACGATTCAAAATAATAAACCACAATGTTAACAATGTTCACTCCACTGTGTTTAGTGAGAGAGATTCTCTGCTGTCTTCACGTGCTATTGAAAACTTCCTATTTCCAACTTACAAAGTCATGATTATGAGCTTGTTGCATTCTTTTCTGTTAAAAATAACAGTGGATAGTGGTTTGTGAATGCTGATGCTTAGCCTAAATAGTTTGATTGGGAGCATCCTCTCCCGTGACCCATGATTTGTCTGTATGTGGATTCAGAGCCAGTGAGCAACGAACTTTCATAATAATAAAAAGCTGCGTTAATGCGATAAAATAATTGTTGAATTAATCAATTAATGCATTAATGCGAAAATAATGTGTTAACTTGCCCATATATATATATATATATAAATTACTTTGTGTATGGGTGTGTAAATTACCAATATGAGTATGTTTTAAATCTGGACATGTGTTTTTCACTTAAAACTTATGAGTAATTATGATAATTTATGAGCAGTTTGTACATTGAGAGACTTCAGTTTCAAAGAAGCTTCAAGACACTGATAATCTGTAAAGGGAACAAAATGTGACTCTTCGAGTATGATGCCATGCAAAATGTTCTGCTAAAAAATAAAAAATAAAAAACTCATAAAATGTCATGTAATGCACTGGATTTAGTGGAGGATTTTCACAGCTATCATTGTGCAGTTTAAATACAATAGAGTCTGAAGTGTCTAAAGCTTTAGGTTTGTTGTATTTCAACAAACCTAAGGCGATGAAGACTGTATCAAATGGAGACTTCGACAGATCCTTTCTGCTTGGAGCAATGCCAGGATGTGCGGACGTGTGTTTTGAGGGAAAACCATATCCTATGTGTTAGATGCATTCAGTGGGCATGTACACACACCTTATGCACTTTACAGGGACGTCCTTGTTGATGTCTACACTTTATGATCTGACTAGAAGCTGGGACCTCTGTTCCCCAGTCAACCTAACAATAGCACTTGCAACAGCGCTACAGCACACAACTCAGACTCGCTTGCTTCTAAACACCTTACTATATGACATAATCAAAATGCACTTACACCACCAGCAGCTGGAAACCTTTCAGATTTAAATTTCTCTCCAGACACTCTCTATAATTCAATGCAAAGTGAATCAAAACTGCAGTGCACTTTTTCATCTGCCTTTGTACCATTGATACACTGTGAGCTGAAGAGTGAACCCTGACTACATTTGAGTTTAGCTGGAATAATGGAATCAAGCAGGAAATATGCATCTCTAATAAAGCACTTGAGGAAGCCAGTCAGGCAGCACTTACAGCAGATGACAACATACAAAGAATACTGAGTCACAGGGCCGTGCACAGGGGGGTGGCCCGGTGGCCAGAGCCACTGCCCCTCTGCCCTCATCGACTGAGGTGCCCCTTCCCCAATGCTCCGCTCAAAGCATTCCGTTGATTCCGCGAATCCGCTCCAGGTTTTCCCGCTCGCTCCGCACTCCGCAGCATCACTCACAGTGTGTGTCTGCGGCGCTTGTGAACACGACATTTCACGAAAGCTGTCACATTAACAGGTAGGCTATGCAAGACAGTGGTTGAATCTGCTAAAAAAAATATATATATTTGTATTTATGTCGGTAATGTTTTGTGCTCTTGGTCTTCTACTAGTGCTAACAACTTGTACAATATATCCACATTCTAAGAAGCTGCTTGTCTAATCAAATTATAATTGTACTCTCGATCAGATCAGATCTAATACAAATAACTACATTTTCCGTTGTTGGCACACTTTGTAGACAAGACAACCATAAAAAAAAAAAAAACAATGCCTTCACAAAAAAGAAGACAGAGACAGAGAGAGAAAGAGAGAAGGGAGGCTGCTAAAGGCAGTTCAACGTTGCAAACATGGATTCAAAGCTCCAGCAAGCCAGCAGGTAAATCATCATATAGAACAGTTAGCAGACAGTTTGTCTGTTTAATTATTGTAAGTATATCTCCCATTATAATCACTTGTCTTAGTTGAGACTAACACATCATAGGCTCTAAATGAGTTGTATATATAGATTTAGGCTGTATGCTAATATGAAATTAAATGTCTATTACTTATTACTCCATTGAAGATGAGGCAGAGGCAGGCTCAGAGAGTGAGGGAGAGCCCATTCAGCATCAGCCAAATCAGACACTTACAGGTAAGTGTTGTTAAACTGGCTGACAATAAAGGATTCTGAATATGCTAGAGTTTTATAACAAGAAAGATAGACATAAAATTATTTGAATGGAAGAGTAATTATATTACAAGAACATACATTTAATTAGCACTAAAGCCTAACAATTGTACATTCTAACAATTCATTCTCTATATTAAGATGAAAATGCTTCGGAATCAATTCAACGGAGTAAAAGTGAAGGTCTTTGAACTGAGCCAGAGACAGAAAAAGTTCAGAATGAGAAAGAAAGGCAATACAATGAGACAGAGAGGGAAGAGACAGATGCAGAACAGGAAGATATTTTGAGCGTGTACTGTCTTCTTTTTTAATTGTACATTTTGTAATAATTGGAAAATTTGTGTTAACAAGCAACCACCCCCTCAGTGCCCCTTTTTTTGGTTTAGGCCACTGCCCCTCAAAATGTCTGTGCACGGCCCTGCTGAGTCACAGCGCAGCCAGATATGGGGTTTGGCTTCTGCTTTTCTTCCATTCGTTTTAATTTGGTTACATTTGATAACTAAAAGGGACAGTTTGTCAAGATTTCAAATGTTGAATGTATAAAAAACTGTTTGAAGGATATATAAGCCTTATTTAGTTGGAATCTATAGGCTTTTTGAAGAAGAAGAAGAAGAAAAGAAAAAAAAAACGCACATAAAGCATTAAAGAGATGTTGAAGTGGTTGATGTAGTTTGAAAACTCCAGGGTAAATCAAAATTTTGGTTTCAGAAATAAATAAGAAGAAGAATAAGAAGAAATAAATCTAACAAGATTTTACGTTCATGTTTTCAATTAAATTCAAGTTTATTTGTATAGCGCTTTTTACGATACAAATCATTACAAAGCAACTTTACAGAAAATTATGTTTCTACAGTATTTAGTCATCAATATTAATACATCTTCTGGCGAAGTTAATCAAAAAATATGTATTTGCTGAACATAACTAATTCTAAAGTTCGGTCTAGTGTAACTTATTTTCTCATCCATCTTTAATGGTTTTAACAAAATATACAGCAACTGTTTTCAATATTGATTATAAAAATAAAAATTTCTTGAGTACACTTGAGCACAATTTCTGAAGAATCACCGAAGACTGAAGCAATGACTGCTGAAAATTCAGTTTTGTCATCACAGAAATGAATTAAATTTTTAAATATATTAAAACAGAAAGTTATTTTAAGTTGAAAAAATATATATTTCACTATTGTTTTTATTCTATTTTTAATTAAATAAACACAGCCTTAAGAGACTAAAGCCCTATTCGGACGGGACTAGTTTTACAGGGGGTCGTTAGAGAAATCTGCGTTTCACAGACGTACTTAGTGATTTTAATCCCGTCCGAATCTGCCACGTCTGTGTTTTTCTCACACCACCTCTGAGATAATTCCAGCGCAAATTACCTACCGTTTTTCAGCAAACTCAGTGATCCTCTGAGAAAACGAATCCCGTCCGAATGCGAATGTCTGTCATTGCCGGTGATATTTTATTTCACAACGCGTTTCCTTGTGTGTTTTGGCCAACGTGAATTACCGTAGATGCTGTTACCGCGCGGATGTTTGATATATTTGCTTAGCGGCAAATAAATAATAATAAAAAAATAATACAAATAATAAAATCAAGAGCAAGATCAAGTAAACTGTTAATACCGGCTATTGTAATATCAGCATCAGCTAAGATTACTCACGTTCATTTATTTACTCAGTTACATAATGTTTTAATTACATTTAATAAAAAAATAAATAAAAAAGGAAAACAAGTTAAACTAAAGGAACCACACATTAACATGGTTTTGCTATACTAGCCATTTAGTATTTATTGTGTAATAATACTAAGGCAATCATTCTGAATGAATGCAATGCAAGCATACAGAGCGCGTGATCTCTGTGACGCCCAGATGCACAAATCAGACCCTCCCACCTCTGTAATAAACACGGAGATGTTAGTCCAGTCCGAATTGGTACATGAAAATCACAGACGTCAGGTGGTAAGAATCGAAACTCAAACGTAGTTTAGAAAACTAGTCCTGTCCGAATAGGGCTTTAGTGTTTATAAATGTATATACTGTGAATAAATGTTCTCTTTTCGTGCATGCATATGACATATTTAGCATGATAGAATTGGTCTTTAGATGGATGTTACTATCCTCGTATGAATACATATCCTCAAAATCCTCAAAAGAATTACAAACATTTGATGAAAAAACTTTTAGAGATCATATTACCAAATTAAAAACTCACAGAGTAACGTGTTGATTAAAAATGCATTTATGATCAGGGTTACTTATCTTTATTAAAATACCTTATATAATGTCTGAATGAAGACCAAATAGATTGTGTGTTTATGTAAGATAAAATATCGACTGGAGAGTGTGTAACAGTAGGGCGTCTGGCCTCTAAACACAAGCAGTGCATGGTGCTGTGATAAAAGGGAATGCTGTTCTCTGTACAGACCGACACAAGCCCTTTTCCACAGACATCATCAATGCCCTCAGAAACACATCCTCAAAATCACTGGAGAAACATTCCTACTTCCTTCTCCACAAACACAGTCACACAAGGAGATTTGAAAACATGGAAAAGCTACTCCAACCCTTCAATTCATCACATAATCAGGAGAGAGAGAGAGAGAGAGAGAGAGAGAAAGAGAGAGTATTTTTCTTGTCTGTGCAGTAATATTAAACAAATCTTGAATTGCAAGGAATAAATGACACTTGCTAACAAACCATAAAGTTCTAGATGTTTCAATCCTTCTTTAGGAAAGGGCCAATGAACTCAACCACATTCTGCAGAACTATTAAAAAAAACAAAAAACAAGACACTTCAGAAAACGACTTGCACTAACAACATGCACAAAGCCAACACCTCCTACACACACAATTAACTCGAAAAACAGCAAAACAATGGTTGTTCTTTTTTATCTGTTAATTTACTTCATCTTTAACGGAATTATTTTATTGTACTTATTTTTACCAAGCCAAGACTAAAAAACGAAACAAAGACAAACTGTATCCTACAATCCGGACATAAAAAAGTGATTATTTTAAATGGCTACTGGAGGTTTTTAATAGAATAACTTGTGTCTTGTATTTCTGGACATTGATCAAAAGCCTCAAAACTTTCCTGATATTTTAATAACAATAAAAAAATAATAAAATGAAGCATTATTTTTTTACCTGAAGGCCTCAGTCTGAGCAGATGATTTTACCACCACTGTCATCCTCAGAGCGCACTTTCTCAGTACATTGAGCATCTGGTTTATTTTCACGATCTCAACCATATTCCCAAAACTATCGTTTTCAATTACTTCAAAATCAATATTTTGATTACTGGCAGCCTATTCACCACATCCAGCATCAAATGACAGTGACTAGATTATTGTTATAAAAAATCTTAAATTATCTAAGCATATATATATATATATATATATATATATATATATATATATATATATATATATATATATATATATATATATATATATATATATGTTTGTGTGTGTGTGTGTGTGTGTGTGTGTGTGTGTGTGTGTGTGTGTGTTTGTGTAATGAATATGTTGAATAAACTTTAGCAGAATCAAAATATATATATATTTTGGATAAAAATACTATTTTGGATGAAAAGGGCCAATGCATCATCCATGAGGTCATACCATGCGGGCAGCAGCATAACTAGTTACATCGGAATGCTAAATCCACAGGGCACTGCTCAATCAGTGAGTCACAAATCCCTGGTGTCCGGTCCAGTCCACACCCTGATGGGCCAGTTTCTCCTCATCCGTCATCAGAGTCACGACCTTGACTTGTTGCCAGTCTACACCAAATGGATGCATTTTAAATCACTTTGAAAATTCAGCACTTCAACAGCCCGAGCACATCTCCTGGCATTAAGCAGCCACTTTCTGCAACATGATTTAAGCAGCCCCACAGCTGAATTTGCTGAACTATTGTTTGAATTAGAGACTGCACAAAATTGAATCAAAATTCCTGCACAGGTATGAACTTAGATTATTTTATTTTTGTTATTTATTTATTTTTTGGGTGAACTATCCCTTTAAGAACTTTAACTTTAACACCTAATTTATAAAAGACACTGATATTATCTCTAATCAGGCTCTTAATGAATTAACATTTTACTTCAATTAAAATGTATCAGAACTAAGCATTTAAATAGAAGGAACTCTAGGCCAGTGTTTAACTGACTAGTAGTAGTAAGATGGTCAAAACAAGTAAAACCATGGTCCTCATTACCATGGTTTATGGTTTTTTTTAAATAAATAATAGTAAACTTTTTTTAGTGTAAAAAATAATAATAATAACATGTAGAAACTACAAAGACAAATTTTGTAAGCGTAAAAAATCTCAGTCCTGCCTCTTATTCCTCTGGCCTCTTCTAAACTGTTATCCTAAAATAAAGGCAGGAATACATTGAGACCAGGGTGCAAAATTTAACAAAAGCCTGTCAAGGCACTATTTCTGAACACTGAGCTCATGAACACAAGCATACTTAACTAGAGTTTCTCTATCTGAGTTGTTAAAACATGCCAATTCTACTCTTTTGTGATTATTATAATTATTATTATTACTATTATTAATATCATTATGTATAATTTAACTTAAGGTTTCTTGCATCAAATGCACTTGAAAATGAAATGAAATGAAATTATTAAAGAGCTGCTGCAACAACAGAAAATTATGCTGACAATGCAATGATCATTTTCAAGTAATTGTCAATATTACAATTTCTATACTATTTTGCCTAAAAATAATAATAATAATAATTAAATAATTAAAGTTGCACTGTGTAATTTTTTGCGCCATCTTGCAACCAATGGCTCAGTGCCCCGCTCACTGCTCCCTTTAGAGAAGCTACTGTGGCCAACACAGATAAAGATGTCGTCGGTAAAGAGAGCAGAGAGCAATTTTATTTCTTTACAAAGGTAAATCAAGGAATTATATTTACTTAATTATTCAATAAATCAATGTTATTGCGAATTTTAACCCCTTTGGAATGAGCTTAAATTACACTTTCAGTTTTGATCGTACAGATAAGAGCAATACATCAATCAAATCTGTAAAGTGTCTCCTTTTTTGTATACAGACATAATAACAACAAAACTTTGTAAACTTATAAAATAAAGATAACAAACAAGGTCTGCTGTTTGCAGCCTTTGTCTGCGCTGATCTTTATTTAGAAATGCGTCATTAAAATGAACTGTAACTCAGTGAATACCCAACAAAAACACGAGAGATAAATCTATAGAAAGCCTGACATGTCTACTTTTAAACAAGTGCTGCTGAAAACATATATTCTGCGATGAAGTAATCCATATGAAAACAACGCAATGTCCGTTTCGCACATCTCCCTTCATTAGCTTCTAATGCGACCAAGACCCGGCACTGAACGTGCTAGTGAGATTCTAATGTTTCACTGAAGCACGCAGCTTGAATACGCCCACACAACAGAAGACAACAGAGCGAGACTGTTCTTCAAGTTTTTTTATTTTACTGTTTGCTTCGCGATGAGAGGAATAAATCATAATTCACCCCAGAAAAAAAAAGATCTTATCATAAGATAAGCATGAGTAAGTTTGTTTATATATATATATATATATATATATATATATATATATATATATATATATATATATATATTCTGTGACTTTTACTAACAAAATGTGTCTTAGAAAATTTAGATCAATATATTGTTTTCTGTGAGTGAGTAAACAAGATGATTTTACTTTAGAAAGAACAATTCTAGGCTACAAGCTCCAGTTCTCAAAAGTCCCGGGGACCAATGTTCTGTATGTGTGTTATTGCCTTATTCAAGTGATTTAACATTTTTAGTTTTTCATTAGCCGCGCATAACACTGTTTTTTTCTCAAAAACACAATCGTACATACATGTTGCTCACATATTATCATAGCCCAGTTTGTGCTGATTACAGTGATATTAGACTTTAGCTATTTAGATATTTATAAGAAACTGAAAAAAAGCACAAATGTCAGGGCATGACAAAACTTCTACAGGCCCCAAAAATACCCTTAGACCTCAGAGGGTTAATGTACTTGTTCGTCATTGTGTCAGTGTTTTATTTGCAAAAACAACAAAGTGACTAAATGCACTCTGCAGAGCAGTTTGTCCATTTAGGGCTACTGTAAAAACATGGTGGCGACTTCCATGTAAAGGGACCCCCGGTGTGTGTAGATATAAATAGCTCAATCTTAGGTAATAAAAACAACGGTTCATTAAGAAAGGTCTTTATTCAACTTTGAAAATAGTTTAAAAGCTAATGGTGAAGCATTACAGCATAAAACACATTAGCTTTACAGCTCAAATTAAAATGTATTTGGAAGAAGATATTCAAGTTCTTCCCTCAGCTTTGACCTTAAATCAGTACTCATCTATCCGACAGTCCTTCGACTTTAACCTGTCTCAAGGAGACAGGCTCATTTCAAAGAACACTTTGTTGAGGTGCCACTCCAATAAAAACCTGCATAGGTGTGTGCACACTCGCTCAAGGATCCAATATCCATCGCTTTTGTCCTTGATAGGAAACAAACCCGAATTCACACACAGTTTGACAATTAAACTAACCATGCCTCATAATGCTATTGCAGTCCTGCAGATCTTTTCTTTTGAAATGAAAGACAATTCTGTGTGTTGAATATAATTAATAATCCCTTACATTCATATAGCGCTTTTCTAGGCACTCAAAGCGCTTTGCTTTAGAATACATGTTATTAGTTGTCCGTGTCTGTCTGATACATAACCCTTTCAAATGTTTATTTGTTTAATGTTTATTTATGTTTTACTCTAGCTTTGTTATTAGAGGACAACCCCTCCCCCCCCCCCATTCCCACCCCCACCATATCATAACATAATATGTCCCCGTTTAGCTGGGCTGCTTTCCACGCTGATTCCAAATAAAGTATTAACTCTGTGTTAAGAATCCATTAGCATTCCCATGATTCCTTGTGCCATATGCCTCCATTATGTGAAAGAACAATGGTAAAGCTGAGGCGAACAACTATGGGGAGTTGTCACATTGTGCTGAGGAGTGTTTGAGACACAATGAGAGAAAGAAAAGAAGCGTGCGGCAAAGGGTCAAGAGATGAAAGTTGAGTGCTAAACTCCACGAAAGCTGTAAACTGGCCATATCAATCAGTCTCTCACCCAGAGAGGAAATGTTTTTTTTCTCTTGTTTATCCAAAATCATATGGGGCGATAGCCGATATAAAGCCAATATAATGTTTATTATTATTATTATTATTATTAAGAAATTTGAAATCATTTGACAATGGATAAAAAAGTGTAAAATAAACATACTTTAGATGAGAAAGTATTTTTCACAAATAAATAAATATTTAAGAAAAAAATATATAATAAAAAAAACAATGTAACTGACAGGGCACTCAGTATTCTGAGAAGTTTGTGTGCACTAGAAATCATATTTTTGAAATAAAACAAGGGTAACACATTTACATTGAGCACATAGAGGAAATGACATGAATATGGCAGTGGGCAAATACATAAAGCCCAGCATAATTTGAACTCACGAGTTTAAAGTTTAAAGCATTCAATTAACACGGACTGACCTGACCTGATCATGCTGTATAAAAATGCAAACTTCACAAGATCTCACAGCTGGATTTGACTAAGATTGCAAGGTTTGTGAAATTAAATGTTCATTAGTCAATCAAAGATTTTTTTTAATTATATGAATGTGTATTTGCTTAATGCTGTCAGCAAACGAGAAAGTATTATAATTTTTGCCTTTCTATTACCAATAATATAAAAGCAATTGTTATAATATTTTCTGTCCCGCCTCGAACACATCGGCCAAGCAGAAAAATTTGAAAAAAGGCAAATCCATTTTAAGAACCATTTTCCTTGAGATCAAAGCAGTCAGTTCACATAACAGACTTATGGCCATTTTTCCAGCCTAGCTTTGAAAATTCACCTTCAGGGCATTATGATCTAGACCACTGGACTGTCCTCGGAACTGTGCATGGTACTGTAAATGGCATCCTTGTGAGAGGTCAAGGCACATCTTCATCAGATCAAAGCAGATAAGATAGCTGTCTAAAAGGTAAAAAATAATCGAAAGTATAGAGAGGTCAAGCCCGATATCTGAACTCAGCCAGCAATTAATGTTGTGAAGAGAAAAAACTCCAGGTCTCTTTTTAATGGGAAAGTTGTTTTTAATGGGAAGATATGCTTTTGTTTTATAAGATCCAACACTTCATTAAGATGACTAATTCCCTGTGAAAGCCATAAAGGCTGTAAAACAGCACTTTAATGACACATAATTGCTCAGAATACAGAAAATACAGTTTAATGGGAAATGTAATTTTGCTTCAGACAATAATGATCTCTTTTTTGTTTTTAGTGAAGGGAAAAATATTGTATTCACCATTTAAAACTTTTGGGTCTTTAAGATTTTTTTTTTAATGTTTTTGAGTATCTTTTGCTCATAAATACTGCATTTAATGTAATAATAATAATTGATATGTATTTTATTTATTTTAAAAAGTTATCATGCATAAGTGTCACGCGAACCTTCAGAAATCAGTCTAATATGCTGATTTGGTGTTCAGTAAATATTTTTAGTATTATTAATTTTGAACACTTGTAATATTTAGTACTTTTTTCAGGATTGTTTGATGAATGGAAAGTTCAACAGAAAAAGCATTTACTGTAAACTAATTTTCAATGCAAAAGTCTACTGTAATGTAATGCATCGCTGCTGAATAAAAATAAAAATGTATTTAAAAATGATTCATAAATTCTTCCTGACCCCAAACTGTTGAATGGTTGTGTAAGTTGCCCCTCTTAGTACATGACAGATATAAAACCAGTAAAACAAGACTGGACACACTCGACTGAAGTTTTCATTCTTTATTTGGGTCACTACATAATTCCTAGTTGTTTTGATGACTATTATTCTCAGACTGTTTCATGTCTTGTGTTGTATTTTCATCCCCCACGTGCTTCAGATTGATTATTATGCCCATATTTGTTTTTTCCTGTAACTCTCCCTATTTAGTATCGGTTCCAGCCATGTTTAATTATCTTATGTTTTTACATAATTATTATCTCCCTGTTTTTACTTAAGCCCTGTGTGTCCCTGTTCTTAGCGTTCGCTGTTAATTTTCATTTTGTGTTCACTGTGTTTCTCGTGTTCCTGTGTTCCCACATTTGTGTTCATTAAATACTTTGTCTCCTCGCTCCTTCGTTCCCATGCTCCTAGTGTGAATCATGACAATTATTCTAAAATGTGGAAAATAGCAAAAAACAGAGACTAAGTAGGTGCGTCCAAACTACTGATTGATGGCCATGGAAGTTTTGCAAACTTTGCACAGCATTTTAAGCCCAAAAAACAAGAAGATATAACCAAGGCACAAGAGAACAAATAAAAAGCAAGTCTAAAATGTAAAGTCCTACTGTGAGCTCTGGAGACAATGTGCAGTGTGGCATCCAGCATCTGAGTGCAGCCTATATTCAGCTTGCACTTCTCTGACAAGGCCTTCAAACTGTTCTACAGTACACTGTCCAGTAATCAGCCAGTACTAGACCAACTTCAGAATCCCAGTGCTTGAAAGCAGAAAACTCAGGCAAACATCCCATTAAAGCTGCAGTAGGTAACTTTTGTAAAAATATATTTTTTACATATGTGTTAAACCTGTCATTATGTCCTGACAGTAGAATATGAGACAGATAATCTGTAAAAAAAATCAAGCTCCTCTGGCTCCTCCCAGTGGTCCTATTGCCATTTGCAGAAATTTGCTGCTCCCGGTAAGAAACAACCAATCAGAGCTGCGGTCCGTAACTTTGTTTGTGTTCAAAATGTAGAAAACTGTATATAATAAGCGAGTACACCATGAATCCATTTTCCAAACCGTGTTTTTAGCCTGTCCTGAATCACTAGGGTGCACCTGTAATAAGTTTTTATATTCAGACTATTTTAGATTGTTTCGGGGGTACCTGCGGCGGAGTAACCCAGTACCTTTGTGATTTTTCATAGACATAAACAGAGAGAAGTAGTTCCGGCTACAATGTTCTTCCGCAAGACGCAAGCAGTTCTGTTTATTAACCGCTAGAGCGTCAAAAGTTCCCTACCGCAGCTTTAATACCATCGATGATTATAAATGCTAAATACTTGATTAGTGAAGCTCAACAGGAGATTTTGACATCATTTAACTATAGACAGACTAATATTTTGGCCAGATTAATGAATTGCCAAGTTTCTGTCAAATGTGTACATTAAGTGACTGGCTCAGTAGAAACTGCAAGCAGGGTAAATCTAACAAGACATTACCTGTGTGACCAACGGCTCCAACAACCTCTCCACAGTCAGCGTGCGAATCTCAAGACTCTTGGGGTCCCATTTTAACAAGACTGGGGATGTAGCGCTCGTCATGTTTACTGTGGAAAGAAAGGGGATAAGAGAAAACGAAAGGAGTGAACATCTGAAAGGATGAAAGAGTTGTTAAAAACAAAATGACAGTTTAATAGGATGATGAAAGGAAAAGGTGCAGACATCACAGACTCGGTTATCAGTTCCATGCTTCATGATTTTCTTAACAAAATCAAAGGCCGGTGAGTCTGCCGCACATGTATTATTAAAGTCAAAAAAGCTTCTCCTTTGAAAAGTCTTTAAACGTTGCACATCAATCACGCTAAAATGCTAAAATTGAGACCATAAAATATTGAGACGCTGCATAACATTAAAAGCTAATGACTTCAGAATGAGTCTTAATGTGAGATCCAGACATTATTGTGCAAGCCAGACAGTGTTAACTCTCTTTTAATAAGGAAAAACAAACACACAGACCAGAGGGATCATAATATATTACCCAGAAAATGATAAGCCTAATACACATTTCAAAATATAAAAAAGTATATATATTTATTGACATAACTTTTTTTTTTTTTTGACCCCTACATTTTGAACAGTTGTGTACTCTTTGTAAGTATAGAAGAGGGTTATGTGTGTTACACATGCTCAAACCTACCATTGATAACCTGTTGTAAAATATCGATAGGCCACCAAATTTACATAGCAGAAGTGTTTTCAGCACAGAATAGGGTAAAGAAAGAAGAACATTAGAGACAGCTAAAGTGCTGTTTAAATTCACTTACAGCAGACAAAGCTGACTATGTTTACATTTGTATCTTGCCGAGAAGTGGATTTTGAGATGTGCAAGAATGCTGCCACATTACAGTGAAGTGTGAGATGAAGAGTGCATGAAGTCGTGATGACTTCTTTGTCAATCATGAGTCCACTTTGTTATAATCTGCTGCTGAGGAAAAAAAAGTATTTTGGAGAACCACAACTCAAAAACTATAACCATCCACCCATGATGTCTTATGTTAGTGACAATTAACTTTCATTCATTTACAATCCTGTAACGAAGGCGTTTTCAATCATATTGTCATTCATTGGAGCACTGGCCTAGATTCCCTGCTGGATCTTTAGATCCTGCATCCAGATACTCATTACAAAAACATATGCATGTACGAAGCCCAGCTCCAGGCCCTTTGAACACCGGTAATGTAAGCAGGTGGTTCCTCATAAAGATAGACATCTGAGGTACAGGATCAGGCCT
Source organism: Carassius gibelio (assembly GCF_023724105.1). Taxonomy (NCBI): domain Eukaryota; kingdom Metazoa; phylum Chordata; class Actinopteri; order Cypriniformes; family Cyprinidae; genus Carassius; species Carassius gibelio. The sequence continues at coordinate 27,995,905 of NC_068371.1, forward strand.
GTATAGCAGGATAGAGAGAAGTTTACCCGACTGAGTGGTTCAAGCTTAAGAGTAAAAAGTCTTCAAGCTGTGAGTGAATGTGGAGAAAAGCATATGAGAGAGTGTGCGATTTCACTAAGAAACATCTTTTTCTTAGGTTTTTTTATTTTTATTTATGTATTAATATTTGTATAATTTTTTGTAGTGTTCCATTTTGCCTTTCTAGAATGTTGGCTTGAACTTTTTTTTCATTAAATAAAATGTGTTTTTCCAGCTCCTTGACACACATTGGAACAGTCTGGTGTGAGAAGAATCAGCATGAGATCAAACCATCATCTGCTGTTTGCTCCAGTCACGGTTCCTCGGTTGTCAGTCAGTTACAAACACACAAAAGGGTTTTCTGGGCATCACCATTCTTTTGTGTTCAAACTGTGCCTTGCATTTCCTCTTTTCTGATGTAGCTGTCAGTGAATCCTCAGGAGAGGCTCCCGACAGTCTCAGTTGCGGTGTCAAACACTCCCTGAAGCACAGTGTCAAACACACACTCCTGAGTCCTGCACGACACACCTCGGAGACCTCTCCTACTCTGTATGTCAGCTTTATTCCTTAAAAATTGGTGTAAGCATTTTGAACTTCAACACTTAAAAATAAAGTGGGTGACTGGGTCTGCAGCACCTAAAGTCCAATAAGAAACTTTCTTCTTATTAAGAATTATACACAACCACCTCCAATAAAGTGTTCCTGAAGCAAGCTGTGCAAGATCTGTTTCAGTTCCATTATCACCGAATAATGCTTCAATTATCCTACGGAAATGGGAAGAGGAATAATTATGCTATTTGTGCCTGGTTGCCAGGATGATAATAACAGCAGTCATAACGAGGAGCGCAAAATGGCAAAAATGAGAGACTTTCACAAATGCATTTTCTACACACTGGAGTCAGGACGGGTCGGAAGGCTGATTGGCTCAGATACATTAGCATAATGTGCAGGAATAACCATCTTAACCGAGAAACTGCCACAAAGACGAGGCAAGGCTTTACAGTTGATGTCACAGCACATGCTTTGTATTGCCATTTGATTTATTTCTATTCAGTTTAATTTATTACACAACATATCCATTGAATTACTTTTATTACCACATCAAAATTTGCCGTGAAAAGCCTCCAAATAAACATCCAATAATTCAAAGACATAGTATTGTGGCAAATTAGTAATACATTAAGCAGATAGACATTACAAAAAAACCTTCAGAAGCCATTATATCATCAAACATAAGCCATTTATTATAACTGACCTACAGTTCACACAAATCCATTTAGTCAATCTGGTTTAAATAGAAAAATATCCTTGTTTATGCAATTTACATATGGGTCAGAGGGCATGATTATTTGCATTTCATCACATTACTTCAAAAAAAAAAGAATAAATAAAAAAATAACAAACTGGCAGCCCACAAATAAACAGCGATAAACGTCTGCGCTGCAAACCTAGGATGCTGTGTGACGCTCAAACAGTAGAGACGATTAAAGACAGCTCAATCAGACCAGACTCATCGTGACGCCATCACACACACACACAAACAAACACACACACATATCTTTAAGCACAAGCAGACTAAAGCCAGCACAGCCATTTTTGACCACTCCAACTCCTCACGCTGACCTTTTGAGAAGTGTGTTAATCTGAGTCTGAGAAAGAGAGGCAGAGCAGACATAAAAGATAAGAAAAAGAATGCTTATGACATCATCAATGTTGCATTTGTGCATTTGATGAGGACACCGGATCACCGGAAATATCAAAGGATGGCTGATTCTGTTTTGCATAATCATGCCTCGTGTCCTTAAACCCTGAGCTTAAACTTCTTTGCAGCCGTTTCCAAAGATCCTGCCCCGGAGCGGTCAGTATTAAAGCTTAGATTAACCCCTGCTTAATAACAGCCGAGCAAATCATCCAATGCCCACAAACACTCAGCCATTAAAACCCCAAAAAATCTTCTGTATTACTAATTTAAAAAAAAAAAAAGCACAGGGAGACCTTAAAGCTTCTTGGTTGCTGCCAACAGGTTTACAAATGGTTCTAATTACAAATTTCGGAAGATGGTTGGTACACATGCATTTTAAATTACATGTTATAGGCTAATCGACCTAAAACTCACGGCACTTGCAGAAATGCAGAGACACTGAAAACAGCTGCTTGTGTGTAAAATGCAGTGCTGGGCTTCACTTTGAGAAATGCTACCTCTCAGAAAATACATCTATCTGATTTCTTTTTTTTTTATATCTTTTTTTTTTTTTTTTTTTTTTTTGTGATGTGCAAAACCATATATTTTATTAAAACCCGACTAGCCGATGGGTTGTCTGAGTAACTAACAAATTCTAAAGGGCATGTATTAAGAGACAGAACTTCTCTGAGAAGGTTTTAGCTGGCTGTTGACAGTATAATTACTGTTAGGCTCATAACACAGCACAGCACACTAAAACCGGATGAAGTCTGGCCTGCACTACACTGAAACTGGTGTCAAACTTGTGCAGTTCACTCAGAATTCAGCTGGCAATGTAAGGATGTTACATGCTGAGGAGAAGGACAAGAGAGCGTAGCTGCATTTGACAGGGAGCAACCCACTGTGCCATTATACAGTTTTCCAAATCAACCCTTGTATCTTCAGTCTTTAGTTTATTTGTTGATTCCTTCCTCCACGAACAGTGGTTTGTTTTTCCCCTTGCCACAGGGGCAGAGAAGAGAAAGACAGGACTGAAAGAGATGGAGCAAAAGAGAGGAGGATAAAATGACAAAGTAGAGGACAAGAGGAAATGCAGCAGAGGGAAACAAACAAAGAGAGACAGAATAGTGGATTTAACGGGAAGGGGGAGGTGGGATGGAGAAGTATGAGAGAGAGAGCGAGAGAGAGAGAGAGAGAGAGAGGGAGATTGCCCAGAATAAAGAAAGCACACAGAGCAGATAGACGGTGACAGTCACATTATAGCGGAAGTCTCTGGAACATGTCTGTGGCTGATGGCGATATGCACAAAAGGACAAAAGGCTTTGGTTTACTTGCCTTTATTGACTTGAATTACAAAAATGTGGCTTTATCATTTTATTATTACAAATAATAACAAACAATTAAAGTGACATTTATGAGTCATAATGGTATATTTTGTCATAAAACATTTGCCAAAAAAACCTATGAGCATTTACCGCAAATACTTTGCAATAATAATAATAATATTAATTATAATAATAATAATTATTATTATTATTATTTGTTTTTTTTAAATTATTATTATTATTATTTTTTTTTTTTATGTTAGCGATAAAGTGCAAAACATTTTTGATTGAATTATAATTTGAAAAAAGTGTGCCACTAGCCAAATATACTCATGTTTTTTTTTATAAAATAAAACGTTTAACTAAATACTGTCATATTATCATATTAACTTACAATTTAGTAATTGAATCAGATGTTGAATTATGAACTGCTGGAACTGATTCAGTAGTCTGATTTCCTGAAGAATTGTTCAGACTAATTCACAGGTAAACTCTAGCATTCGTGATTATCTTTGAATGACTCATTAAATTAGCAGGACTAGCCCAGGACTCTCAACACGCTTTTAGCCATCATTATATTTGCACCCTACTGATTCACAATTTTTCTGAGATTTACAACCCCAAATGTCCTTCTCCCAACTGTTACCCTGCATCTCACAAATGATAGACCTCTCGAGAATAAATCTCAATGTGGCTGATCTCTACTGAAGGGATTACTCATTATTGGTACGGATGGCTTGTTTTTGCTGAGAGCAGCTCTCTTAAAATAGTCCTGACCACTACTGGTATGCAATGCTATGAAGTCATTACTGACACAGGTGAAGAAAAAAAGAAAGAAAAAACCTGCACTGCCTTTCTACTCAACAGTATGTGTACACTTAAGAGCTAAGCTGAACATCCAGGGAAAATAAATTTATTGATAAGACTAACTGAAAATTAATCTTGTTGTTTTACTCACACACACACACATCTAAACTTGGAATAAGATTTCTAACCTGTGTTGTTATGTGTCACCAGAGAGACAGACCAGGCACAGCACTGGACTGCCACTAAACAAATGCACATTCCTTATCAGACACATTCTAGAGAACCCTCGTGAAATTCCATCTGGAACGGCAACATATCACCATGACATCATTGTTTGAAATACCACTTGTCTTTCTAATATTTAGAAACATGCAAGAGTGGAAACTCATGGCTAGCAGTCTCTCACTCACTGATACAATATCTCTACATTTAAAGGACTAATGTTTCCAGTTTTCCTGTGCCATTCTTTCTTTATTCTTTCATTAAGTAGGAATGCAAGTACATTTCTGTATAAAACTAATCCAAAACAAATATAAATAATAATAATTCTGAATATTACAGATGTCCTTTCCCTGTCTAAAAGGGCCAATTAAAAAAAAAAAATCTTCTTTTAATCCTGAAATTACAGCTAGAGAAATAGAAATCATACTGTACAATCAGACATTGAAAATAGTGTTTATCGCATACTCTAAATGTGATAAAGGCCAGAGTCAGTTGGATAAACATGTAGCAGGCCAGTCAGACAAACAAGCCCACAGACCAAACTAATGCACAGATTTCTTTTCAAAAGAGGATTCTGAGCAAACTGTCCATCTGATTCACTAATCCTCATTCAGACAGAGAATGAGCTCTGGGCTCTGTTTTGTTTCAGGCTGAGCAGACGCACAGATGCTCCAAAGGCCTGCAGTAACTACCGATATTATCAACAGAGCACTGTCTACAATCTCAGATGAAACGGCAAAAAGAAATAACAACTAGTATCATTCCACTGGTCTTATTTGCTTTGCCTCAAGACAGTCATTATACAGATCCAGAAAAGACTTCTTGTGATCATTTCTGTTGTGGACAACTTTGCAAGCATTGGACTTAAATGCATCTTCCCCGTCAAAACAGCTACAGCCAGCATGTATTTCCACGCTGGTTTGAGAAGGACTATAAGGTAGACCACCTTGGTCAAAAAAAACAAAATCAAAAAACACATGACAACTGTTTTAAGTAATGTTACTTAAGCAGCAAATCAGCATTGATTGACAACGATTTCTGAAGGGCCGTGTGACACTGAAGACTGGAGTAATGATGCTGACAATTCATCTGTGCCATTACGGGAATAAATTAAATTAAAAAAAGAAAACAGTTGTTTACAACTGTATTATTATTTGTATTATTATTATCATTAAATAATTCCAGTCTTGGTGAGCATAAGACAGTTCAAAAACATTAGAATAATTAAATTCCATAAAAAAAAAATGAGCATCACAGTTGCATATACCCTATTTAAGATAATCGGCCAGAGACCTGAAACATCACAAAATCGTTGCTGTTACATTACGTAGCTGAAGTATAGTGGTTATAGTGCAATGCATCAAAAACAGGAGTGAGGCATCCATTAACTTAATTTCTACGTAATGCAATCAGGCACTTGCAGTATAGACATCTCCATTAATTATAATGGGAGAAATCTGATGATGTCATAATGGCCTTTGTATATCTAACCTGTCTGCTCTGACTGGCTGCTATTCGTTTGCTGCTTTGCAAGCACTGATATTTCCTTTAGGACATGCAAATCAAGTTACCTTCTGCTTTACATAACTGCCAATTAAGATCATGATGTAATATGAAAACCTCTCATTACAGGACTATGGCAGTTCAGCTACCTCAGAGACCTGCTGTTTTTAAGAAGCTCAGTCACAATAGATGGTCCCACCACTCTGTTTGTCCCACTCAAACACCCAATTCTCTCTTCACATGTCTGCCTATACCTTTTTCTCTTACACAATCCATGCACAAAAGCCCTCAAAACTGCAGTCCTCTCTCTTTCTGTTTACCCAGATTAAGTCAATGCTCAAATTGAGGTTAATACCTAGATAAACACATTCAGTCGTGTAAAACAAGGTCAGGACAAGCAGCTCAGGCTGGAGCTTCCATTTATTTTTGATACTGCTGTAAAAGTGCTGTATCTCATAATGAAATTCCTCTAAAAAAGCTCCTTGCTCAGTGATTCAAGACCGATTCACTGACCACACTGACCATTAGCTTCACATCTCTGTTCCCCTGAAGCTTCAGCCAAGAAACCCTGCATATGTATGTGTATGTCAAGTATACTTCAGTTTGGATAACATTTAACATATTCGTAATGTGTTCAAAATATATTCCATTTGATAGCATACAATTAAGTTCTGTTGCTGAACACTGATGAAGATATTTTGAAAAATGTTGGTAAGTCAATGGGGACCATCAACTGTTTGGTTACCAACATTCTATAAAAATCATTTTATGTTCGACAAAACCCACACAGGTTTGATACAGCTTGAGAGTGAGTAAATGATGACAGAATTAAAATTTGTGAGTGGACTATCCCTTTAAATGAAACATCATTAAAACTACACATATGCATACTTTCAAAAGAACTATGAAATATATGCATGTAAATAAAAGAATATATGTATGCAACTTAGTGTTGTCAGTTTAACGCATTAAAAATATTTAACGCAAATTAACACAGGACCGGTGTCCTAACATTTTATCCTACCCAGGTTTACTGCGCATGCGCACATCAATATTGCATTCTTTTTCTCATGCTAAACAACGATATTTAATGTATCTGCATTACTGTAAGGGTAGGCTTAGAGTTGGGGTAGGTGTAGACTTTAATAAAAACACAATCTAATTGGTAGAAAAGAATATTTATAGTTGATTTCCTGTAGCTGTATCCCTTCTAGCTACAACCGCGAATATAAACGTAATTAATGTATTTGCAGTATTGTAAGGGTAGGTTTAGGATTGTGGTAGGTGTAGACGTTAATAAACCATAACTTTACAGTGGAATTTTTTGTTGTCGAATTGTACTACCCACTGTTTTAGTGGGAGGTCGGAAAATCTGACAAGGTAGGACAAATCGACAGAACACCGGAGCTAGGGTTGGCCACTCCATTCATTATTTTCTTGACAAGAATATTAGAACAAAGACGCAGATCATCTTTATGACCACATCAAATAGGAGACTTTTCAGATGCGCACTCCAACTTCACCTCAGTGCCAGGCGCTAGTCAAACAAGTGTGGAAAAGTTACAGGTGACGAGGAGCTTCAGTAGCTTGACAAAAGAAAGCAGGCACAGCACTGGACTGCCACTATAACAAATGCACATTCCTTATCGGCCCACATTCTAGAGAACCCTCGTGAAATTGCAACTGGAATGGCAACATATCACCATGACATCATTGTTTGAAATTATGTCATTGTTTCCTGGAGCACCCCAGTACTGTCCCCCTCAAAAAACAAAGGAAAGTAGAGAAAATCAATAACTTTTGTAGCTTTAAGGATACATCTATTTTAAATTTGGAATTTAGTGTTTGATCATTTTAAAATTCAATTTCTATAGATTTCCTACTTGCTGAGAAGGGCACAGCTAAATATGAGATTTATTATAATGGGTTTATGTGAAAATTGTCTTAAGTTCACTTAAATAAAAAGTTGTTATTTTTTAAAGTCTAATAAATGTTCAAATTGAATTTTGACTATTGACAATTATTAAATAAGGGAAAAACAAATATCAGTTATACTCGCCTTCAGAATTAAAAAATGCCATTAAACAAACATAAAAATATATACTGTCTTTATGTTGTCTCTATATTAATTTGAAGATTGAATATTAAATTATTGCAATATAAAAGTATATTTAAAAACTTTAATGTTAAGTGTGATTAATCATAATTAATTACGATAAATTTCAGAATTTTTTTTTTTGAGTGACAGCACTAATGCAAATAACCCGTTGTATGCTTTGAAGACTTTATGTAAACTATTCCTTCAAGAAAAGATTCTTTATTATAGAGCTCTTTCCATTTTAGATGCCTGTTATAAGCTTCGGCTCTAAATATTACTTTTTTTTTTGTGTCTTGAAGAGACATAGAGATAAACAGGTTTGAGCTAAATGGATAAGGGAATTTGTCACTTACTGCTCTCTGGTGACAAATGACGTGCACAAGAATTCCAACTTTTTTAGCGTTTCATTGCAAAACAAACTGACAACAGCAGCAATAGTCAAATTACTCTCAGCAGAAATTGCCTCTGGAGCTGAAGCTAATAACGTTCGGGCCAACTATTTCTGGGAAAGGTAAATGGGCACTGACAGCTAATTTCAGCATTCGTTAGAAAAACTGTTCGAGGATTAGTTCACTCAAAAATGACAAATCTTTAATTTACTCATCCTCATGTTGTTTCAAATCCATCTGACTTTCTTTCATATGTGGAACATGAAAGTAGGAATTTTGTAGCAGGTAGCTTTTTTCAGTGCAATAATGATTAATGGGACCTACAGCTTTAAAGCTTCAAAAATGAATCAAAAGCACCATAACAGTGGTTGATATGAAAACAGTACCATAATACTAGCTCATTTTATTTTTCACTGATAATTTTCCTCTCCAGTAAACTACAGTTGCTACAACCAGATCAGTGAGTCATTGAATCGGTTTGAAAATGTATTCTGATTCATTACCAGTCACTTTGCCAGAAGTGAATCAGACAGACAGACAGACAGACAGACAGACAGACAGACGCTGAACCATCAAGACTGCACCGACAAAAGCTAGTGCGGATGTCCAAATCTTCAGTGAATAATGACTTTACTTCTGTTCTGTTCTTTACACAAACTTGACTTCAGAAGACTTGAAACAGTATCCAAAAGTTGTATACAGTGCAAAAAGTATGATAATTTAACACATTTAAATTTATTAGATGTCAAAATGGAAATCTTGATGCCATTTTCTTGTGCAATAGAGTAAATCTGTTTCAACGCACAGGCATATGTGATCTGTCCTTGGGTTGATTACAGACATATTGCATGAAAACGCCAAAGAGAAAAATGGTCTATTTTTGAAGATTAATGTTCAGACATGATGAAACAGGATTGTTGTTTCATTCACTGTGCTAAATTTCCTAGCATACAGAGCAAAAAAAAAAAAAAAAAAAACGGTTGTCTGAAATTGATATTTTGGAGTAGCTGATATTGTTTGAATGCCACAGCTTAGTTTCACATCCGGAAATCAATTCAGAAGGGAATCCTAATAATAATCGGGCAAAGTTTAAAGTGTGCAGTTTTATAGATGTTCTTAAATTACAGGTCACGGTGACTTCTACAGTCCTATTGATTTCCCTCAGTAATAGAACTCAAGCCAGCCAGCCAGGAGGAGGAGTGACCATCTGTCCAATGCTGTGACTGCTGACACCTCAAAAGGAGGTAAATGGGCTCAGCTTGCCCAAACAACATGATGTACAAAGACTGGTGATCACTTCTGTAACTGGGTGCTTTAAATGCTAATAGTGAAGCTAAAACATTATTTGACCCCCTCATAGATTTTGGCTTAGGTAACCACAGTTAATTAAGAAAGTTAATTAATGTTGAAAATCTCAAAGATAGAGGGTCAGGGAAGCATTCGGGGAAAAAAAGAGAGTGAGTAAAGCTAGAGGCAGAGGACATATCTAAAAGACGATGGAGTACAGCTCAGTATAATATACTTTTCCTGCACAAATCGAAGAAGTATCTGTGCTATAGAATTCTCCTCAGGGGTGCTGAGTGTATGAGAAGAAAATGGAGAGGATAAAGTATAAAGTCCAGAAAAGAGGTGGTGGTAGTGTGAGGTGGGGTGACAAGGGCTAGCATTTTCTTGAGTAGACAGACTTTTTTCCTGACTTGAAGCAAGAAGTCTGGTAATCATTGCATCTCATTGTGGACAAAGAGAGGGAATGGACCATTTTTGGTATTAAGATTAGTTTTCATTGATACAAACATAGGTGAAAAAAAATGCCTAAAACACTGAGCTTTCCTCTTTCGTAACTTAAAATGCATTCAACCATTTTTGACTATGGGAGCACCATGTGTAGGAAAAAAGACAGGGGAAAAAATCCCCAAAAAGTAAAAAAAAAAAAAATTATAACACAACTGAAAATAGATTTAACTGGATTGTTTTCATAATAAAGACACTCCTGTGGTCAAATGTGTTTGAACAGCCACAAAAAAATTAAAAATAAAGTCATACTAAACTAATATATGATCATTGTGGGACATGATTTAAAAAAAGTGCATCAAACCAGGCATTGCAAAATTTGCCAATTCAAAGTTATGGTCGAAAACGCATCTGGTATCATTATCCGTCTAAATCACGTCCTGTCCTGATCATTGGTAATCTGTGTAACAAACCCATATTACACAGATTACCAGTGATCAGGACAAGAAGCGAATTAAACCAGATGCGTTTTTTGCACATAAGTTGGATAAACAATTGTGCTATAAATGATAATGGAATAGGATTTAGTAAGATGCAGGGATGTACTAGGATGGAGGGGTAACAAATAAATATAAGGATATTGCACATTTGTATTGCATAAGTGGGGAACATTTAACTGTTCATGAGGTAGATCGCCTGGGGGAAGAAACTGTTCTTGTGCCTGACTGTTCTGGTATTTGCAGCTCTGAGGCGCTGGCAAGATGGCAAACGTTCAAAAGATGGGATAACTTGGATGTGGGGGATCCAGAGTGATTTTAAATTAACCAAGTTAACACTCTAAATCTATGCAAAATCAGTAAATGTCATTAAAAAAAAAAAAAAAAACACTGACCTTAAACCTTCTGTCTATAATAAAAGTAATTATAACAATAATAATAATTATCATCATGAAATTTACGGTAAATATTATAAGTACAAATCCTAGTTCAAAGGAGGAACCCACAACAAAAATTCATTATCCAAAAGAACGAGAACTGAGGAGGGAGAGAGAGAGAGACTGCAGGATGAGAAAGGAAATGACTCCTACAACGATTCCTCCATTCCCTCCAGCAGGACGTTGTTTTGAAGGTTGGGTTGGAGAAAGAAAGGAACTGAAGAAAGCAGGAGGAACAGATGAAACCAAAGAAGAGAAGGATAATTTGATGCAGTCTAAAAAAGCTTCTGTTGGCTAATCACAGTCTCACATGCTCGAATAAGAAAATGAGAGCAGTTTTACTAGTGCCCTTTAAAAGTCTTCAGGGAGACGCTGGGACAAAACTGGTCAGATCACAAATAATAACTTTCTGAATGCTAAAGTGAATTGAGAAATAACTTTTCCTTTTCACAAAATAAAATACCCCAAAAAAACATTAAATAAAGTATCAAATAAATGTGTCAAAAGAGTTCTAAATTACTTTGCATATCAAGTGCTGCTTGCAGTCTATCAGAAATTCAGATTTGTTTGTCTTGCTGAAGTTATATCTCGCAGCATCATTGGTTCAGTTACTTCTGGAGTGCTGCAGACAGTTTCTCGCACTGTCTCCAAACTCAAAGACGCCGCTGTTTGCAAACAAGAAGATCAGAGATGTGTTTTTTTTTTTGCTCAGCATCTCTCAGAAAAACATAGACAGTAAACTGCAGTCTTGTTCTCAGTAAATGCTTATCACTACTTGCAGTGCAGACTTTTAAAAAGCAACTGTGTCTCCAGGTAGACCCTGCCCTTTTGCACTGCCTTCCTAAAATTCTCTCAGCATATGGCTCTCAGAATACCAATCGCAACTGACAGCAATATGCAATATGCACCAATATGCTCAAGATAATACAACAAATTAAGATAAATAAAGGTAGAGATAAGAGAAAAACAATGTCTTAGATCTAGGTCAAGACATTGAGCTTTTTCTGTCTAGTTCATCCTTTGAACCATTTCAACATTACACTTTATAATTACCAGGTTTATGTCCTTCGATCTTTTACTATGAATCAGTGGAAAGGCACTCCTAACTTTAAACTGTGGCAATAAAAAGTTTAATCAAAGACAATTTCACCTTTTTCTTTAAAGTCTTGTCTGAAAAACACTTTATGGGCACATTTATATGCAGACTTACAAACAGAAAAGCAATTAACTTGTTAATTATTTTGAAACTGCAAACAAATCGGGGTCAGTTTATCTGTTTAAAATTAACCAAAGACATGTCTAGAAATATTTTACTCCTGAAAATCTGAGCAAAATATAGTCTCTGTACATTTGGACATTTACACTACCGTTCAAAAGTTTGGGGTTCTAACGTTTTTAAATGAAGTCTATTACGCTCACCAAGGCTGAATTGATTTGATCAAAAATACAGTCAAACAGCAATATTGACAAAAAAAAGTTTTCCATTTGAATATATTTGAAAATGTATTGTATTAATCTCCCGGCAAAGCTGAATTTTCAGTAGCCATTATTTCAGTCTTCAGTGTCATGTTTCTTCAAAAATCATTATAATATGATGATTTGGAGCTCAAGAAACATTTTTTGATTATAATTGCTGAAATGCTGCTTATGGGAACAGTGATACATTTTTACAGGATACTTTGATGATTAGAGAGTTTTAAGATAACATAAATCATTTAGAATTAATTGTTTTTTTGTTTGTTTTGTTTTTAATGTAAAATTATAAGTGTGTTTACTGTCACTAATTGATTATTTATTATGTGCTTGATGAATAAAAGCATTTTTTAAATATATATAAATATATAAAAATTACTGACCCCAAACATTTGGACAGTATAGTGTAAGTCACACAAAATGCACTTTTATCACAACTTCTTTACATTTTACTATCTTTACTCAACTGTTATTTTGAACAGCATATCTATTTTTTTGTGAAATGTTTTGCTTTAATAAATGTGGCACAGGCTCACATTTCAAGAAAACATTTTCACATTCATAAAATAAACTGCAGATAAATGGATTGATGCACATACAGACGCAGACCAATTAAGTCGTTTTCAAGTGTGGTTTCGCAAGATGGCAAGCGCTGTATAAATGTTTGCACACATTAGAATCAATACTCTGAACAATGCATGCAAGAATTTTTCCTGCCATTCAGTGCAATGGGCGCGCTGTCTAGCTGGGTTCTTTATCACTGCTTGTTTGTCTTAGCAAACAGAGTCCCTCGCCTGGAGACACCATAGCGACCAGATTCGCTGAGATCACGCACACAGGGCGTCCCAAAGAGCTGACACTGGGCAAATCTGCTCTCCTGGTACTCACTATAAAGCACATTATTTATGTGCAATGCCAGTCTATTTGATTCTGATAACAGCAGCTAAAGAATTCAAACTTATTTGCTTTTGAGTGAATGCAAGAAATTGCTGCTATCTGCCTACTGTACCCAAAACATAATAAACACCGTGCATATAAAATATCTGTGTCATATTACATGAAAACAGACAGCATGTGACTCTTTAAAAGGCTGTTGACTTACAGTGTTGAGAAAAGCCCTGACATGACTGTGGAGGCTGTAATAGCATTGCACACCTCCCTGTCACTCAAATGCTGGACTTCTAAATGCAGCCTCACTGTTGCCCTTTAACCCATAAGGTTTCTTCTTACAAATCTATACGGCATGGAAACATCTACACTCGGAGTGAGCAAATAAAACACTGCCATTATGATCAAGGAAGCGGGCCATACAGTCAGCTTCATTGATTAGAATGGGAACATGTTTGTAGCTTTGTTAGCAGTATTAACAGGGTGTTAGAATTTGCTGTTGACTGTGAGGGACAGAGCGAATTCAAATGTTTTGTTGTTACACGGTGACTGAGGGCAATCTAGAAATCCACCTAAGAAATAGCCTGTTTAGGATTTGTATTATGCAATTTGCAATACACAAACCCACTGAATCTCAATGACAACATTTGAGAAAACATTTCTTTTGAGTTTGAAGAGTGTAGAATGTTAACTATAAATAAATGCAGACTATTTTGATTTCACATGAACATTTTTGCTTGGCTGTTGTGAAGTGTCATGTGCCATAAGAGTTAGGAAACAAGTAAACCATAGATACAGCTGCCATGTTTGGTATATACTGCATAAAATAAAATATATATATTTTTTAAATCTTTCCTCTTAGATCACCATTGTCTTTCCATTCCAGATGCCTAGCGAAAAAATCAAAAATCAAAAAATCAAATCAAATCAAATAAAAAACACTCAACTAAAATACTTACCAACTATAGTTTTGAAGCTTAAATAACAAATAAATAAATAAATAATAATAACAATAATAACACATGCCGTTTGATTCATTGAGAAATCCTATGAGTAATTTCACTTAGTGGAATAAAGTTGGGATCAAATGAAAAACTCATTATGTATACCTTGGCATAAGTTTTAATGATTCACAACTACTGTTTTGGGGCTTATTTTACCATTATAGAATCACAACATAGAGGTCAGATAAGTTAAACATGCATTGTACATGAAATTTCTAACAGCTTGTCCGTTATTTTACAATCAGATGCTACTGCAGTGTTTTATCAATAATTAAACACTGTTTGCATTCAGTTTATGAACCAAAAAAAGCAGGGCTCAAGGCAAAAGCCCCACTAAACATGACCTGTACTTAACGTGCAATTTAATTTTTGTATATTATATTTTTTATGCATTTAATCAAATTTACATCACATACATTACATTTAGTCCTTTTGCAGATGCTTTTATCCAAAGCGACTTACACATGAGGACAATGGAAGCAATATAGTCATAGGTTTGGATAGCGTATTTAATTGGCCAATCTGATTCAGGTAAGCAAATTGTGATAACGTGAATAATACAATGACTTTAAGCGAGTTAACTTGTTTAAAGAAATTCCATGTTTTTAAATGAAATTTAAACCAAAGGTCTTCAACCCTGCTCCTGGAGACCCACTGTACTGCAAAGTTTATTTCCAACCTGCTTCAGCACCTGCCTGTGTATTTTCAAGCAATCTTGAGAAGCTTGATTAGTGCTTCAGGTGTGTTTGATTAGCTCTGCAGGACAGTGGGTCCACAGGAACAGGGTTGAACACCTCTGATTTCATACAAACTTACCAAACCTTTAAGCATTTGCCATTTACGTCACTAGCACTGTTAGCTTAATGCAAATTATAAAAAAAAAAAAAAAAAAAATAAGTAAAGTTTCTAGTTATGACATGTAAACCAACAAAAAAGTGATCCTTCTGATGGCATGCTTCATCGACACACTCCTAGAAACGCAACGGAAACCACCTAAGCAATTACTGCGTTAATTATAAAGATAACTATAATTATAATTAGTGTCCACACCAACACACAATATCATTCTGTTTATTATAAAAATGAGCCCCAGCTTTGTTAATGTGTTGCTTTAAATGTTCTGAAAGTTATTCCAACCATGTCGTTCCTCAATGTTGCTATAATTAAAGCTGCGATTTGGGTTCTCACAGAATTAGAACAATTAAAATGTTATAGTTACCGTTAAAGTTATCCTTAATGTGAAAGGAACTTAAGTGAGAATATGTGTTTTGACTTGTAAATACTTTTCTTTTCAAGTCAATAATGAATGTCATGTTGAAATATATACAGTTTATATGGGGGGGGGGGCAGCCTTTTGTGCCACAAGCTTTTGGGTTTTTAAAAAAAATGTAGAGGGATCTGAAACAAATGCCACAAAAACCAAGACCACCTCCAACTCGCATCCTTCAATTGGAGTATTTGGCATAAATCTGATGACACACAATGCTACGTTTTGTTCTATCTATTTATTCTTTGTTGTTGTTCTTGTTGTTCTTGTTACTTTTAGAAAACCATATCCTCATGATAGTAGGGGGGGAAAGAGCCTATGAAAATCAATTCCATGCAAGCCAAATATCATTCTGTATTAAAAAGAAAATATTCTAACACTGGGTTTCATCCAGCAACAAGAACCGAAAAAATATCTCAATGTCATAAAGTCCAATGTTGTATCTTATTGCAAAACTTGAATATTTACTTCTTAGAAATGATCCTAAACGCCTCTTTCGCCTACCATTTAAATATAAAATCGAACACAACAGTAATTGTACACAAACAATAACGGGACATTAAAGACGGGAGGCGCTCCGACAATGAGGATGGAAGGTGCACAGACCGCGGTTAGTCGAACCAATGCTTTTTATTATTACAGTACACCATGCGTATGCAAAACAACGTTCTTTATCACGCGGATAATATTCTGTTACTATTCTATTAAAAGCAAACCTTTATTTAACCTAATATGAGCTGGTTAGCCGGTATGCTAGCAGGCTGCAGATGGGAGACACTGGCCATCACCTCGGTGCTGGAATAACTGTAGATTTATACAGCTGAGGGATGCATTAGACAGTCGCTTCAGGGGATTTACCTATATATTTTTCATCTGACATCTTATTTTTTTCCTATTTAAATGAGCGCAATAAAGCTCGGGTGCACAAGCCTCGCCTTTCTCACACATTTTAATAACGGTTTGCTTGTTCCAAAGTGGCTTCCATTGATCTCACCTTCAGTGATGACAGTCCCGGTACAGGAACAAAACACTTCCGAGGAAATACGATGGTGTGATTTATTTCCAAACGTACGGCTTTCCTAACCTAGCCAGCAAGTTTAAACAACCCAGAAAATCCGCCGGCTCGCCTCTGAAGTGATGGAAGCAGAATGAATCCACGCGTTGCTGTGGGTATCTAGGAAATGCTCGTCTCTCTGCCGCTCCCTGCCAAATAATGACCCCTCCCACCGAATCCCCAACCACACACACGACAGGTGCTGAGTATGCACGCTCCCTTCTTGCTAAATAGTGAGCCACGCGTTGGCTTTGTAATGCGCCTGCGCCGTGAGCGCGGGGAAAAAGAGCGCAGCCTGGGATGGGCGGGGCGAAGATGGTGCTGCGCATCTTTGTTGAATAGTGATGCTGAGCTGGAGGATGGAGCGCGTGCCCAGTGACGTATGCTTTTTTCAGTTAAACATCGACAGGTAATGTGTATTATTATTATTATTTTCTCATTGAGAAACAGGCCTACTGTGTTTATGATCAGTATAAACAAACGCCAATCTTGATTTGGTTTATTGTTTGTTTGGTTTGATGGTTTTAATAAAAAAATAATAATAATAAATAAATTAAAAAAACTATTCATTCACTAGTAGTCAACTTTTTTGTGTTCAGTAAAGATACTGGTATTTATGTAACTCAAAATTGACTAAAAGCACAAATTGTGCACTGGTAGATTTCAATACCAGCCAAAATGACCACTTTTGAATTGGCCTATCAGCTACACTTTTTTTTTTTTTTTTTTTTCTTGAAGCTGACAATATCAAAGAAGCTAAGTCTTTCGATATTGATAATATTCCTTTTCAATGAACTCTCATTTACAATTATGTTCAGATAAAAAAAAAAAAAACGTTAACATTAAAAAAAAAATGTTAACGTGTTGCTTTAGGTTGTTTTATTGCTTCAATACAATACAAGTAGTTGCATAGAGCTGAGTGAAGATTCAGCAAAAATTTTACTTTTGTTTGCCACATTAGTCAGAAAAAAACATGCATGTTATAACAACAAAGGAGTGATCAAATTACAACAAATTTCATTTCTGGGAGAACTATTCCTATTCATGTATTCCTGAATACAGGCCACTCTCTGTCCCCAGTGAACCCGGGGTTGTGGACATCATTGTTCTTTCAGGCATATGTTCACCATGCTGTGCCATGCTGTGTCAGTTATATATAAATATACATCAGACAGCTCTTAGGACCAGAGGGACAGATATTTTCACAACAATGCTACACAGATCCTGACCAGCTCTCAACAAGCAGCTTTTGATGATAAAAGCAGTATTCCAATATGGTGACTTCACAGATAGGAAACTACAGTGAATTATCTGAAGACTTACACAGCCTTACCGTTGTAACAACAGCCTGTTAGCTTTTTTGTTGTAGTCATTTATTTTTATGTTTGTTTGCTGATACGCACACTTCCACCTTGCCAGAGATCGGCAGTAATAATAAGTGCATAATAATTGTGCTGAATAATTGGTAGAGTTTGTGTAGAGTTTGTGCGAGGAGAAAAAAACACTTTTTGAAAAGTGGTGCCTCGCCAGTAAGGTGACGAGTTTTGAACAGTTGCAGGAACTTATTCTATTGGAAGAATTAAAGTATTGTGCTCCTGAAGCTCTAGTTGTTCATTTAAATGAACAAAAAGTAGGCACACTCTCTGAGGCAGCTGTGGTTGCAGATGAATTTGTGCTTACCCATAAGACAGTGTTCCCAGTTTCACGGCAGTCCAAACATCAGTATTTGAACTTTGAGCAATCGGGGAAGGAAACTTTAAATGTTCAAAGGGAAGGGGCAGACAAGGGTCGTAAGGCTGATGTAAGGCGCTTCGGTAGTAAACGTGTATGTTTCTATTGTTTGGATTCAGGGCACCTGATTTCTGATTGTAAAGCGTGGAAGCTGAAGTATGCTGCTGGGAAATCTAAAAGTGTGGCGTTTGCTCAGACTGTTTCAACTCCTGAAAGCTGTTCCATGCCAGTTAAGAGTACTGGGTACGAACCCTTTCTCCTTAATGGTTCTGTTTCCCTTTGTGCTGACTCTCTGGGTAAGCCTATATCCAATCTAAGGGACACTGGTTCAACCCAGTCATTCATTCTAGCTGATGCTTTGCCATTCTCACCAGAAACGTACTCCGGTATGGATGTGTTGGTCCGGGGAATTGAATTGGGATGTGTTAGGGTGCCATTGCATAGGGTTTATCTAAAGTCTGATTTGGTTACAGGTACAGTTCCTCTTGGTGTGCGAACTGAGCTGCCTGTGGATGGTGTGAGCCTTATTTTGGGGAATGACTTGGCGGGTGGTAAGGTTTTTCCATCCCCGGTTGTTGTAGATAAGCCGAGCATTGAGCATGATATTGCTGCTCATTTCCCTTCGGTTTTTCCTTCCTATGCTGTAACTCGTGCACAGGCTCAAAAGTGGGAAGAGACCGTGAACCTTGCTGACTCGTTCCTGAGTCCAGCAAAAGATTCTCTTGAATGTACCCTATATATTAAACCTCCAGCCTCCTCTACTGATCCTGAAAACTCTAACTCAGAAGCAGTAGATCTGAAATTTGACAAAGATCATCTAATTGCTGCCCAAAAATCTGACCCATCTCTAGAACCCTGTGTTGAGGCAGCTGTTCCGTTGGCTGATTCGTGCAGTACTAGAATAGCTTTCTTCTGGGAAAATGGTGTTTTAATGCGTCGTTGGAGGCCACGCGAAGTTGATGATGCTTTAGCTGTCTATCAAATAGTCTTACCCTCTGATTATCGTCCTCAAGTATTGCAGCTAGCCCATTAGCATCCCCTTTCTGGCCACCTTGGGGTTAATAAAACCTATAAACGCATTTCCCGGTATTTCTTCTGGCCTGGATTGAAATCTAGTGTGTCCAGATTCTGCAAGTGCTGCCATGTTTGCCAAATGGCGGGTAAGCCGAATCAGACCATTCCATGTGCTCCACTACATCCAATTCCAGTGGTGGGAGAGCCCTTTGAGCGTTTGATTTTTGGATTGCATTGGGCCACTTCCAAAATCCAAATCGGTACACCAATATGTTTTAACCCTGATGTGTGCTGCAACTCGGTTCCCAGAAGCCGTGCCACTCCGTACTCTTAAAGCCCAGGCCATTGTGAAGGAAATAGTTAAGTTATGTTCAACATTTGGACTGCCTAAAGTTATCCAAACAGATCGTGGTACTAACTTCACTTCCAAGGTGTTCTCTCAAGTTTTACAACAGTTAGGAGTTGATCATCAGCTCTCCAGTGCATACCATCCAGAGTCCCAGGGGGCGCTAGAGCGCTTTCACCAAACCCTCAAAACAATGCTACGTGCGTATTGTATAAGTACTAATAGAGACTGGGCTGAAGGTCTGCCATTATTAACGTTTGCAATCAGGGAAACTGTACAGGAGTCATTGGGTTTTAGTCCTGCAGAGCTGGTGTTCGGGCACACTGTCCGGGGGCCCTTAAAACTGCTGAGAGAGCAGTTGTTGTCCAAACATCCTGTGTCTAGAAACATTTTGGACTAGGTGAGTGCTTTCCGGGAACGTCTCCATAAAGCTTGTGAGGTGGCAAAGGCTAATTTGGTGACCGCACAGTCCAAGATGAAGTTGCGTTATGACAAAACCAGTGTAAAACGTATCTTCCAACCTGGTGATTTAGTTTTAGTTTTGCTTCCTGTTCCAGGCTCAGCGCTGCATGCTAAGTTTACAGGTCCTTATGCCATTGATAAGAGACTTTCTGACACAGATTATGTGATCTCGACTCCAGATCGTAGGAGAAAGAGTAGAGTGTGTCATCTGAACATGTTAAAGGCTTATGTCACAAAAGAAACCTCCAAAGCTTGTGTTGACAATGTTACATCTGTAGTTGCTGCTACTGTGCTGTCTGCAGCATATTCTCCTGTGGAGGATAACCTGATTGTACATGAAGACCGAATGTCCTGTACACGTCTAGACAATTCAGCGGTCCTGAATGACTTGGATGCATATCTTGCTCATTTGCCAAATGACCAGCGAACAGATATCATTGAGTTAATGAGTAGATACCCTACCCTGTTCTCCGATATCCCCAGCCAGACTACCGTCCTCATGCATGATATTGATGTAGGTAGCTCTGCTCCTATAAAACAACACCCCTACCGTGTAAACCCTCATAAACGTGAGATAATGAAGTCAGAAGTTGAATACCTACTGCAACAAGGTTTTGCTAAGCCTAGCCAGAGCCCCTGGAGTTCCCCATGCTTGCTCGTTCCAAAGTCTAACTCAACCCATCGCTTTTGTACTGACTACCGCAAAGTGAATAGTATCACCAAGCCTGACTCTTTTCCTCTTCCCCGAATAGAGGATTGTGTTGATCGAGTCGGTTCTGCACGTTACGTCACCAAGTTAGATCTCCTAAAAGGCTACTGGCAGGTTGCAAAAGGTTGCTGCCATACTTAATTTCCCCACTCCTACTAACAAAAGAGAATTGAGAAGATTTTTAGGTATGGCTGGTTACTACAGGGGGTTCTGTAAAAACTTTGCTTCTGTGGTTGCTCCGTTGACAGATCTACTTAGTACCTCTAGGAAATTTGTGTGGAGTCCAACATGTAACTGTGCTTTCAGTGCTGTTAAAGACTTCTTGTGCCATGCCCCCGTTCTTTCTGCTCCAAATTTTGGGTTGCCCTTCAAATTGCAGGTGGATGCTAGTTCCTCTGGGGCAGGGGCTGTACTACTGCAAGAAGATCTAACTGGTGTAGAATATCCTGTGAGTTATTTCTCCAAGAAATTTACCAAGTGTCAAAAACAGTACAGTACAATTGAGAAAGAGGCCTTGGCCTTACTGTCAGCGTTGCAGCACTTTGAAGTCTACCTGGGGGGTAGTTGTACTACAGTGGTAGTTTACACTGATCATAATCCGCTAGTATTCCTGGGGAGAATGTGTAACTCGAATCAGCGACTGATGCGGTGGTCCTTGATCATCCAGGAATATAACCTTGAGATTCAACACCGAAAAGGTACAGAGAATGTTGTAGCTGATGCACTGTCTAGGGTGTATCATTTAGATGAGTAAATTGTTGATTGTGTGTTGTTAAACCTTAATTCATGAGTTTACAAATGTTTATGGGATACTATTTGTAACTTATGGGTGGGGGTGTTAAGTCCAGTGATGTATTCAATTGTGTTGTCTGTATTGTTGCATGGTTCTTTTGTTGTTTTTCTCTTGCTCCGTGTCTCCTCCTTCTCTGGCTCCTCCCACTCTTTCCACTTGGGCAGGTAGCTGATTGCCTTTTCCAGCTGCATCTACTTACCAACCGAAGGAGAAGCAGCATAAAAGCTGAGCAGGAACTACAGAAGATGAGAACTTTTCTCCAGAGCATGTCCTTTGTCTAGCCTGGCCTCGTGCAGTTTATTGTAGCCTTTTGGGGTTCTGTGTAGTAAACTTCATTAATCTGAAGTACTTTTGATTTAACTCTGTTGTTTGATTGTTACCCTTTTTGGAAGCTGTAGGGAGGTGGGTGCCTTTTTCTTTTGTCCTGTTCATATTTTTCTCCTGGTTTGAGGATTAGATAGGGAGTTAGTGTATAACTTTGTTGTTGATTTTATTTTCATTTGACAGGTTTAGAAAGAATCTAATTTCCAGAATAGACACCCTTTTGTTTGTTATTTTGGCATAATTCCCCCTCCTGAAGTTTTGCTTCCCTCTTAATGTTATTTCTTTGAGAATTGTTAACTCCCAGCATTCACTGAGCTGTTAATAAACCTTTTTTTAACAGCCACTTTGTTGTTGTTGCTATGCAGGGGCTTGGGTAAATGCTCTTCCCAAACACTTAATATTGTTATGTTACTGTTAAACCCCTAGATGCATAAGACGTAACAATATATATAATAAAGCTGTAGTAAGCTAGTTTAGCAGAAAGACCTTCAATCTAATGGAAACAGAGATAATTTTGGAAGGTTAAATGTATTCTATAAATATATATATATATTTAAAAAAAACAACATCGGTGCATGCACATTTGGTCTATGTGTTGGCAATGTTGTAAAATAAGTTAATGAAATGGTTCAGAAAACATTGAAAGAATAGTTCATCCAAAGATTATTTGAAATTGTCCAATATTTACTTACCCTCAGTCCATCCAAGATGTAGATGAGTTTGTTTCTTTGTCGGATCAGATTTGAGAAAATGTAGCTTTAGATCACTTGCCCACCAATGGATCCTCTGCCGTGAATGGGTGCCAACAGAATGAGAGTCCAAACTGCTGATAAAAACATCACAATATTCCACAAAACTCCAGTGCATCAGTTAACATCTTGTGAAATGAAAAGCTAGTGGTTATTAATAAACAAATGCAGTATATATTATTTGTGGATTACTGTGTTTTTGTCTGGACTCTCACCCATTCATTGCAGAAGATCCATTGGTGAGCAAGTGATGTGATGCTACATTTCTTCATTCAGGAGAAGAAACAAACTTATCTACATCTTGGGTGGCCTCAATTTTCTTTTTCAGAACATTTTCATATTTGGGTGAATTATCATTTTAATAAATCATTCTATTAAACCCAGATCTTTTCAATTTATTAGTTGATCTGTTGCAAAACCTGGCTGATTCAGTTATAAACATCAACTCACTGACTGTTATCCAGTTAGAGTGATTTTTTTTTTATTTAATAGCTCACTTTTTTTCTTGAAGGTGAGTCCATTTTTGTTCAAACTAATCCTTATTTAAAATCAAAACATGTTTCAAACACTTCATTTTTTTCCAATCTTCTCCAATCATTACAGACCATCTGACCTCAACCTTAAACAATTCAGATTAAAAATGAACTCTGAAATGCTCACATAAATATCTAAGTAGCATCTACAGTAGCAGCGTATATCACATTATCAACAGTCGCCTTAAACTATCCTGTTTTGCTTACTGAAATTAATGCACAGTAAATTGGTTCCAAATGACTAAGTAACAACCTAACCACAAAATCTGAAGGTCATGAGCAACGTTCTGCTTCAGATGCATCACATGTCAGACTATGTTTACAGACACATGCTTATCAATACTAAAAATGGTTCAGCTTGTGCACTGTACATTTGTCGTATTCAGAGATAAATCGCAGATTCTGGAGTTAGTAGGCAATTACAAAAAAAGCTGAAGTTGTGCTTTAAATGGGAAAAAGGACTAAACTTGAGTTCCAGCCAAAATTTTAGGTCAGTTGTGAGTGACTTTAACGCACCCTCTGGGACGCAATAAACTTAAATATGCTTGCTGAATTCAGTGAAAATTAACCGGTGGGGTCGGCACAGGTGGCTTTACAGTTCAGTAATAAATATTATAAAGCTGCACCATTACCCTTTGCCTTCTGTTCAGCTATGAGGGTAAATTACGTAGTCACACACCGCTGTCTTAGGTCTGGCTGTAGCCCACCGCAGCCCAGCTCAAACTGTTTGAGAGTTGGGATGTTAGTGGACAGCATGGGGGACGTGGGGGTGGGGGATGGCGACTGTGACTGTCTGAGGGAGAGTCTTAGTCCTGCCCAACCCCTCTCAGACCCACCATCTGCTGCTTTCCACTCTCTTCATCTGGAACAAATCAGTTATTGAGAAGACAACAGTCTGAGAAAAACCTGATTTCTGTTTGTTTATTCAATATGTACATTTGCTTCTAAATCAACCATGGGTGTAATGATAATTACTGTATAAATAATTCCATATAATACATTTTTTCATTTACAATTACAGTAAGTAATTGTATTTTACTCTCCATTCAAAATATGCATGCTTTGTATTTGACATGCATTTTGGTCTTAAAATGTCAAAATAAGCTTCAAGTCGTTACCATTGCTTGCTGCATTATGTATGATGAACTAAAGGCACTTTTTTAAAGGCAACGATTTCTGAAGGATCGTGTGGCACTTAAAACAGGAGCAATGGCAACTGAAAATTCAGCTTTGCCATCACCGGAAGAAAAAGCATTTAGAAACATACAGAAATATGAAACTGATATTTAAAATGTAAATAGTATTCCACAATATTACTGTTATTACTGTATTTGTCACCAAATAAATGCAGCCTTGGTGAGCATAAGAAACATTCTTAATTTCATAAACAAAAAATTAAAAACTCTTACCATCCCCAAACCTTTGAACTTTAGTGTATGTATAATAGAAATGAACATTAAATATGATTAAGAAACGCTGTAAAAGTATTGTTTATTGTTAAGTCATGATACCTAATGCATAGTTAAGTCAAACAACACGATTCACAAGTACTGTATATAATCATGTACAACAATTGTTTCCTGTAATACATAGAGTATAAGAAGACATAATCATACACTGGGGCCCCAGTCTGCCCATCTGTTGAGTACACAAGTTTAAAGCCAGCATGTGGCCCAGTTGGACACCAAAACGCTGATCATGTCAGGGTGGAGCCATACCAGGCAACTGTTGCATCATCAACCTGCTATGACTACCCTTCCACTGAGTCTTCAAAATAATCGGTTTAGAACAAAGGTAATCAAAATATTCATAGTACTGCTGAGACTGCATGTGAAACAGAGACTTTTGCCAAAGCTTGTGGTTGAGTTATTACCTTTGGTCTTTCGGTAGACGCCGTAAGAGATGAATTAGTTCAAATTGATGTTGTAGGAAGCACAGGACTGGTGGGACAGCTGTAATAGCATATCTAGTGATGCAATACTGGGCGTGTTGACTGCAATTCCGGACTTTTGGCAATGTGTGGTTTAGCTTCTGTCACAGCACACACCTGTGGATGATAAAAAAAAGAGAGAAAAGTGTTAATGTGTGTGAGAAAATGCTACCTGCTGTGATAAAAATCCTTGAGTGTTTCACTTGCCAATATGAAATCAAACATATCAGCAATAAATAAATAAATAAAATAAAATCTTATTAAAATTCACTTACTGATAAATAAGCATGGGCAGAAGGTGCTCTGACCTAGACTTGAAATAATGGCCAATCAGCTGCCATCATCATGTGTCCCATATGAAACATAAAGAAAAGTTCAGTCAGTTTAGTCAGCACACAATTTAATCGAATCAATGAGCATAGCACAACAGTTTTCTAATGTCATTTAGCAGACATCTTAAATTAGCATCTGTATTGAAATAAAGTGTTAAAAGCCACTTCAATTTTATAGAGAATATTTAGTTTCATAGATACAGTTACATTTTCTCAGTATTAATAAAAGTATTTTATAATAATAAGTATTAATAAAGATTTTTTACAACAAAGATTATTGGTGTATGATTTGCAAGAAAATACAAAATCTGTCTTGAGCTAAAAGGTTTTTATTTTTATTTTTTTATTTTTTTTTGTAGTACAATCTCAGCTTTCAACTGTTTTCTTTTTTTTTTTTTTTACATGACAATATGGTTTGAACATTTGGGATCGCAATGTTAGCACAATTTACAAAATCTTTTATATTTTAATATATTTTCAAATGTTTGTATTCCTGTGATGCAAAGCTAAATTTTGTCACATGTAACATTAACCTTCAGAAATCATTTTAATATGCCGTTTTTTCTATAAAATATTATTTTCTTATTATTATCAATATTAAAAACAGTTGTCCTGCTCAGTATTACTGTGGAAACCATGACACATTTTTTAAAACTCTTTGCTGAATAGAAAGTCAAAAACCATTATGCCCCACTAAGTGTAAACACAATAGTGTTTGAGTGGTCCAACACTGGCTCAACCAATGATATATTTGTGCCACGACAGGCTAATTGTTCCACTTCAGTAACACCTGATGTGAGACGACATTTATCGTCAACACCCAAGCACTCTCTCTGTGTGATTATCATACTCACTAAGAGCCCACACTGCCATATAGTCATTCATCATTACAGCGCTAACTATTCATTACCTTCCACATCCATGAGCAGAGCTCTCAGGTCCACAGCACACACATGCAGACATGTTCATCAAAGTGTAAATGACCTTACCTTACTTTTACAGTCTGCTTGATAGCAAAGACTTAAATATCTATCTATCTATCTATCTATCTATCTATCTATCTATCTATCTATCTATCTATCTATCTATCTATCTATCTATCTATCTATCTATCTATCTATCTATCTGTCTGTCTGTCTGTCTGTCTGTCTGTCTGTCTGTCTGTCTGTCTACTTATTTTAGTTAACAATAATAACCCTGCTATTCAATTAATCATTTATTTGTCCAGTTTACATAAATGTGAACAACAATAATTGCATGAAAAAAGTGCATGAAAAAAACAGGATATTTTAATTAAAGATATCTACTTTTGTGTTCCAGTCATAGTTGAACCGGCATGAGGGGAAGTACTGTAAATGACAGATTTTTTATTTTAATTTGTGTGCGTGAGTGTAAATAAGCTGTGCAAATGCAACTGAACTGATGAATAGCTCAGTCATTCAGTTCCTATCAGTTCAACAAACATGCTTGATCAAAATGTCGCAAAGCAAAACCGTACAAATGAACACAAAACAGCACTGAAAGGTTACCAGAGGGAGAGAGACGGAGAAACACAGAGAGAGAACTATGACTTGACAGCACATTTTCAGTGCAGTGCACGAACATCCCTCGGGGTGAAAACTCAAGCCTCTGCAGAATTCTGGTCAGGGTCTCCTGGCACCTGGGTCATGAATTAAACAGCATTCATCATTTAATAACCTGAGAAGAATATATCATTTAGACAAGAGTCACAATGAGCTATGGCCATAGAAAGGTGTAGAGGCTGGTAATGACTGTGACTGGGCTCATGATCACACATTTGGACCCAACCAGAGTTCCTGCAGTCTCTGTGTGCTGACACACAAAAAGAAGTGCTCTAGAAACATCTTCTCTGTGACGTTTGATGAATATTCTCACTAAGCTCCTTCCCGAGCAAGAGCTGAAGCCTAATGCTGTCATAGCATTTCCTCTCTAGGAATTTACTGAATGTGGCACAAGCTAGCACATCTAATTGATATGTGGAGGGCTGGAAATTGCAGTTTTACACAAGATTATATAGTACATACTGAGATAGAACTTGGCCTAGGGCCCGATAGGTCTTATTTTTCCCAAATTCTGTTTCCTTTATTTTATTTTTTCTGGATCCATTTAATGATAATTTTATAATCAAAAAGCATATCTAATTCAATGTAATAATGAAACATTTTCCAGTTAAATTATTTTTATATTATTTTTCCCATAATAACCAAAAAACAAATGGCTAATGAACTAAATTCATAAAACTTGAGTATTTTTTTTTTGTTTGTTTTTTTACAATAGTTGTCTTTTTTTAAATCACGAGTTATGTGTAGAGATCTATTTTTGATTTTTTTCATCCAAAATTTCCCAAATTCCATGATATTCCCCATTATACAGTAAATTCTGTGAGTCTGTTCACATTGTCTTAGGGCCGTACTGGACAAGGGATAGTGAAATCAGCAAAAATGAAAAATAATCACCAGCAATAAGACTTTAAAGAAAACAGTTACTGTAAAAGAAAGGTTCAAAATGTGAATCCACATGTCCATACATTTTTGCAGAAACTTACCGAATTTGAATGGAAAACATTATTTCTATTTGGTTATAATTTTATTGTAAATATTGATTTCTTTAATTTGCTTTTGTATTGCAAATATGTTTGATGAATTAAGTTACTAAAATACACTTTCGTTGTTTATTTATTTTACTTTTGTTATGATATTGTTAAGGAAATAAGAATGCTTGTATTTTGTCTATAATTTTATACTGTGGTTGTAAGATATTATTTAGCCAATTCTATAGAAAATGTGGTTGTTTTTGTGTGTTTTTTTTTTCATATTAGTATATGTTCTGATTTGTTTAATTTTGTGATATAATTCAATTTATGTATTTGTTTTTCCCAAATTAATAAAATATATTTGTATGAACATTTTATATGCATTCTCTTCTTAAAAAAATAAAATAAAATAAAAATATTGCCATTCTGGTGTTACACAAATATTATATACAGTAAATGTATATGCAGTATTATACTGAGTGGTTTCGTGTCATGAAAGTAAATAACTGCCAACACTCCTGCCAGTTATTCACTGTAATTTTTTATTTACAGTATATAACTGGCAACACTGTTGCCAGTTAGTCACCGTAATGGTTCAGTTACAGTAAAATACTAGCAACACTGTTGCCAGCTAGTCACCGTAATGGTTCAGTTACAGTAAAATACTAGCAACACTGTTGCCAGCTAGTCACCGTAATGGTTCAGTTACAGTAAAATACTAGCAACACTGTTGCCAGCTAGTCACCGTAATGGTTCCGTTACAGTAAAATACTAGCAACACTGTTGCCAGCTAGTCACCGTAATGGTTCCGTTACAGTAAAATACTAGCAACACTGTTGCCAGTTAGTCACCGTAATGGTTCAGTTACAGTAAAATACTAGCAACACTGTTGCCAGCTAGTCACCGTAATGGTTCAGTTACAGTAAAATACTAGCAACACTGTTGCCAGCTAGTCACCGTAATGGTTCCTATACAGTAAAATACTAGCAACACTGTTGCCAGTTAGTCACCGTAATGGTTCCGTTACAGTAAAATACTAGCAACACTGTTGCCAGTTAGTCACCGTAATGGTTCCTATACAGTAAAATACTAGCAACACTGTTGCCAGTTAGTCACCGCAATGGTTCAGTTACAGTAAAATACTAGCAACACTGTTGCCAGTTAGTCACCGCAATGGTTCAGTTACAGTAAAATACTAGCAACACTGTTGCCAGTTAGTCACCGCAATGGTACAGTTACAGTAAAATACTAGCAACACTGTTGCCAGTTAGTCACTGTTAAAGATTCATTACAGCAACTAGCTGGCAACAGTGTTGCCAGTATTTTACTGTTAAAAACCTGGTAAGGTCTAACAGTGTACACCATTAATAAGATGCATTGCAAACATTAATTTCTTGCACCACATTAAGTTGTTCGGACCTAAAAGAACTACCTCAGCATTCAAAACTGAAATTATTCCTCTTGTCGGAAAGGTGTATTCACAGAAAAAAAATTCACCAGTACACCATGTTCAGCCCCAGCCAAAGTTCTAATAAGTAATCTTGTTAAATATGCATAATGCATATGGAGACAATTTTTAAATATATATATATATATATATATATATATATATATTTTTTTTTTTTTTTTTTTTTTTTTTTTTTTTTTTGATTTGCTGTTTTAATCATTTCAACCATTTGGGCATAGAAACAATGGCTCAACCAACAGTTTGGCTATGGGGTAGGTGACACTTTGTCTAATTTATTCTTAGATCTTTAATCTTTGAGTTCATTTTCAACATTCAAATTCAATGCATCTCAGTTTAAATAAAGTGACATTAAGACTGCATCAAACAACTTCCCATTGTCTCCTCTAGGTAGAAAAGTCTATTGCTAATGGATTGCTAACATTAATCAAGGACATTTACACCTTATGAACATGAGGGAATGTCCTTCATTTGCTCCAGTCATATTAAAAATGCACAACGAGAGATCTTCTGCCATCAAAGGTGTTAACTTGTACATAATGGGATGATGAATGATTTATATCATACCATTACCAAGGAAAGGCTGTTGTTTCTGATAAAACATTTATATTTGTTAAAAAATGTGCAGATTTGAATGCAAGATCTGTAGTCATATCTCTTCTATACCTCCTCACCAGGTGCACAATCTAATACGTATCTGAGTACTCATACTAAACTTTTTAAATGAAATATTTAAACACAAATTGTATTTGTGACTTGAATAAAACCATTTAAGTTAGATGTTACCGTAACACATTATTTTAGATGAACTGAAAACAAAAAAATCGTGTGCATATTTGCAGAAAGACACAAAATACCCATTATAGATATTTGCAGGTTATTCAAAAATTTAATAAAATATAAAGTATGTTGCTCATTTTTACTATTCAGTACTTATTTTGGTTAATTACAAAAACAGAGATGACAAAAAACAAACAAACAAACAAACAAAAAAACATTACTTTATATGATTGAACCAACCAACATGGATAAATTAATTTGCAGCAACAAAAATAATTGGTGAAAGTTATAGCAAGATTTTAAGAATTCAAATTTGATTTACTACATTTAGAATGATATATTGATTTATAGAACGCCATAATGCCATTAAAATATTACTGCAAACATCTTACCAAGGAGCAACCACAACAGAAACATTTTACATTTATTTAATTTATTATTTCATCCAGTTTTACAATCAGTGTAATTTGGCTTGCATGCATCTACAATTGCAGAACTATAAGTTTCACTTACAGCATGAATCAAATGCTTATCATTTTCATTTTTCAAACAGCAATATTAAAGGAAATGTCTCATTATTTCCCACCATTTCGTCGTATAATTTTCAGAGTGAAAACAAAACAAAAAAAGTAATAATAATATTTAAAAAAATAACCCAGTGAACACTGGGCTTTTTATTCCAATTTAGCTTTGCACTGACAACATAATTTTTTTCATTAAGAGAAAAAATAAATAAATCTAGGATCCATCCCCTGTTAGACTGTTTGCCGCAATGTATAATGCACTTCATCCCACTTTTTCTTTAGTATTTACATGCATCTACATACTCTAAAAAAAAAAAAAGTTTCAAACTAATTTCAGTAAAACACTTTTATTTTAAACTGCCTTCATCTCCAGTAATTAATAGAGCCTTGCAACATACATAAAAGCATTAAGTTGAAGAAATTACCTTTTCAATATACAGCATTTTTATAATAGCTTATAAATAATAATATATAGTATATAGTAATAATTTATAATATATAGCATATTTTACAATATTTGTGAGAAACTCCTTTCACAAAGTCCTTATGCACACTGGTGTATATAATTTTCTCAATCGTCATATTCACAGTTGATAAATTCAGGGCAGTAACTTGCTCTCAGATTAGATACTTTTGTCTGACACTTCAAACATAAGATGGAACACAACAAGTTGTTTGCTTGACTCATTTGAATTATTTGTAACTCTACCTAAAAGTTAATTATTAAATCATTAAATGTGATTAATTTAAAATGTAAAACAATCTGAAATCATACTTTTCCCCCTATAACAAGTAAAACCATCTCTGCCAAGAGTTGTACTTAGGTCCAAGAGTCCTCAGGATGTTGATGCATCTCAAAAGATTTATTGTGACCTGGAGCCTATAACATGTCGACATTCCAATTCAACTCAATGGTCATGGCTTGGCTAATGCAATCCTAACCCTGACGATATCTGGACCACACGTGGGCTCCTCAGGCAAAACGCTGCTACATTCACTTGGCATTGCAATACTGTATCAATTATTTATCACTGGTCCATCTGACTCATCTATATTTGTGCATTAGTCATGATACAGTCGTGATATCTGCTTTGTGTTCAGATTTATTCATGCAGGGCTGAGTGTTCATGTTTGCCCACTTGGCTTTCTAATGTGGAAGGTTATAACTTCACTGTATCCTTTATTTAAACTATTTGGGTTTCATGGCCAGCTCTTTCAATAAATTTGCTCTGAAATATGTGTACAATATAGGAATACACAGAGAGCTATGAAGAGAAGTATATTAAGGTGAGAAAATGTGTTAGAAAAATTTATTCTAATGGATATAGTTCATAAATCTTCTGAGAGCTACCCATTTATATATTCTGTATGTAATTTTGTGTTCTAAAAAGACCCCCAAATAAGTATGAAATAAAATCTGCCATTTTACTGTAGACTCAAATGTGGCATCCATTAGTCCACTAGATAATAGGGTAAGTTTCTTTTTCATATTAATGTTATATATTCTCCTTAAAATAACCCATAAAATGTGCAGTCATTTAAAGAATTGTATTAACAAAATAAAATTAATAGTAATGTTAAAATCCATACTGTTACATTTTTTTATATAAAGTCGAAGTTTCTATATCCACACACACTTACAAAATGCAGAGTGCACCTGAGTGCAAGTTATACCCAGAATTATCAGAGGAAAAAAAAATACAGTTGTCCAAACTGTGCTATGTTATGAAGTTCCAGTTCAAAAAATCGCTCAAAAACTGGAAGTGACACAAAGACACTTTCTGTAATAACAAGACAATATCCCACTGCTTCTGGATGCTCACACCTGGTTTTCTGATAATGGCACCTGTTGTCAGAGGATTCATTATCCCTGTGGGTCTGCAGCAGGTTTATCTATCGCCTGTCATTCAGTGAACTAATGGAGGATCCAGAGTGCAATGACAGAAAATGACCATCTGACCTCAGCTTAGCAGCAATTCCATCACTCAGTTATAGGGAAACATCTGTATGCATAGCCTTGACCAAATAAATAATTTGAGACGTGCTATGAGTTTATATACGTATGGTGTGGTCTCTCTCGCTGTCCTTCTCACTTTTCTGTGATCAGTGTTATGCAAATGTGCTGACATTCTGTCAGCTTCAATTAGTGAGAACTGAACAGAAGTTCAGTTTCAGAGAAACAATAACAGCTCAAGGATTTATTATAAAATTAGTCAGAAAAACTCAAACTCTTATTGTGACACCTACAGAAAAAAAAATTTATAGTAAGAAAATTAGTAACACTTTACAATAACATTTGTTTACAATGAACAATACTTCTAAAGCATTTATTAATCTTAGTAAATGTTAATTTCACATTTACTAATGCATTATTAAAATCAAAAGTTATATTTGTTAATATTATTGAACTAACATGAATTAACAATGAACAGTTTTTTATTAAGTAAATAATAAATAAATAAATAAATAGAATGAACACCAATACTGGCTATTTAAAACCAATTACAATCTAACCATTATTTCCCCCCACCAGCTGTGGAGCTATTTTTCCAAACATTAAATGACCAAAAAAGGATCTTCTCCTTTCAGACTAGTTGCTCTCCTCTCCAAACTTCAAGTTTATGGCACACCGCCACTCTTCCAAAAGAAAAAAAGTACCAAAACCTGGTACATTCGATGTCATTAAAACACCACCTCAAGGCAGCAGTCTATTATAACTGGCTGGACACTCTGTATCAAAGGACAGTAAATCAGATGGTGTACCACGCTATTATGCCCCACTGAATCAGAGGATTATGGAACTGAACTGCAGGGTGATTTAATGTTATGGTGAGGATAGTGCATCAGAATGCCCTATTAGAGCTATATAAGTGATAGCAGGAAGAAAAAATAATGCTGAGGCTGAATCCCAACTTACATACTTAGAGTGCACTGAGTGCACTTTATACTGTTGAGTCAGACGTTGTATGAGATCTCCAAAAATCAAAAACAGAGCGAAATTGAGTAGACTGAAAGTGACAATAGCAGGGACTACACCAAGTCAACAGAAGCCTTCTAGTAGTAGTTATAGCCCATAGCCCAACACAAAAGCAACAACAAAACAAAAACAGAGCACCACAAAAAAAAAAAACTAAAAAAAACATGGAAGACAACACAAAGCAATGAAAAAACAAACACACAACACAAAGCGACAACAAAACACACATACAAAAACAAAATGTAAAAACAAATACTACACTACCACAAAAAAATAAATAAAACAGGATACAGAACACAAAGCAACAACAAAACAATGCACAAAAAAACACAACAAAGCAAAACAAACAACAACAAAGCAAAGCAAAACAAAACAAAATACCATAGAAATAATGAATATGTAAAAAAAAAAAAAAAACTGTTTTATAGTTGTTGCTGTTGAAAGTTTGCTGGAAAAATAATTCTGGTAAATCTACATTATCTAAACTAGATGATTATTTTCTTTTTCGGACCAAGTCTGAGAGCTTTGCTATTCTTGTGAAACTACCGTGTTGAGGCACTCAGCTGAAGACTGTGTTTTCCTGTGCAGTCTCACACCAGCACTGTTCTCTGTTTGGATATATTGTGTGCAGGAAATGCATTCTGTTTTGTGAATCGCTTCACCTGCCACTTCCTATTGACCCATGTAATGCTTCAGAGTACATGTGTGGACATATATCTTACACAACCAAATATAATTCATCCACTGACAACATCCTGCTGACTATTGACATTTTCATGCCCTCCGTCATCCCCCTCCTCGGTCGTTGTCTGTAACTCTCCATCTCTTTCTCGGTCTTCTCCCTAGGAGGCCTTTCCACTCAATATACCATATGTCACACTCAGCATTTGTGTCGCACATAAACACACTAATTACAGCATTCACATTTTCCCCCCCAGAATTACATTGTTGTTGTATTGACAGCTTTTCCAAGCACACAACATGTATATAACATATGACAGCGGTATTAAATATAAAATCTGCCAGTAAAATGCTGTTCTAAAAATAATTGCAGTTAACAGAAGACCTGGAAACAAACTCAAATTATGGTCTAAAGAAGGTTGAAACATGAACACCCCCCCCCCAAATTGATGCATATTAATATGTTAATCAATATTTTTCATAAATAAAAAGTGATTTCTAAAGATAAAATATCTAAGTATAGATTTTTAACACTAAAAAGTCAGTAATATAATGCCTGTGACCTTTGTTGTTTTCCATTTATTTGCAAAATGATCCATCATGAATAAGTAAAAATTTTAAATATAATTTTTCATATATATATATATATGCTGTCATTTTTTTTCTAAAATATTCTAGTAAAATATATATAAAAAAAAAATACTGTATTTTTTTATCAAATGCAGTCTTGGTGAAATATATATAAATACCTACAGTAGTGTACATTTACACTAAATAATCTTAGAAAGTAATAATAAAATGATAAAGAAAGAAAGGGGGAAAAAAAACCCATCTTTGAATCAATATTTATTTTTTGAGGGTCAGTCCTCTTAATACAACAGTGACAATGGATGATTTCAATTTCTGATATGGATCAATTCATTCCTAAACTTGCCTTCGGTACCTTCAAAAAGTTCCTTCTGGTGAAGCAGTTTTTAATGCATGATCCTCTCGGCCCAGTGCACATGCAATTATCGAGAAGAGACAGAGCATAAAGACATATTGACCCAGAGTTTGAGTACTGACATTACGAAATGCTACAAAAACTAGTGGATGTGAAGCACTGCCGTTAATTAAGTTGAGCTTGCAGAGATCTTTATAATCAGCTTTAAAAAAAAAACATTCAAAGGCATGAAGCTTGTCTTGCAAGGAACAAAACACAACTTAGCACTACTCTCTTTCCAAACGTTTCCACAACTTTCTCCAAGTGCAAAACAAGTATATTTTTTATGGAGTAAATTCAGATCTAATTCAAAATGACGTAGAAGACTTATTTTGCAGCCTTCATCTGTGCCTTCATTGGCACCTCTGCAGGGGCGTGTCTAGAGGGGGGCACGGGGTGGCACCGGCCCCCCCTGAAAAATGAGCGTCGCGGAGAGAGACACCGCGTCCACGACGCGTCAGTGTTTACGGTATGTACACATTAAATTATATATTTTGAAACATCGCATCGTATGTTAGTATTTAGTCTTATACTTTAGTGTGTGAGTGACCAAGCTATGTATTAAGTTATATATTTTGAAATATCATGATATTATGTTAGTAGTCTGATACTTTCATGTGTGTGACTGCTAACGTTAGTAGATTAGCTAACGTAACTTCGGCAGACTACTGAATAGAATTGACTTTGTCAGTGTTATTCAGCAGCAATGCACACACCACCACATACATATAAAGTAGATAAATATTACTTTATCTGCTGTTTAAAAGACTAAAGAAAGGCACGATAATATTTTCCCAAAAAGGCCTGAACGTTAACTAATACCAGCTACATGCAACTCTGTGTTTAGTTCACTTAATTTAAATGGTCATTAACTCACCCTAAACCTGTTTCAAACATGTATGAGTTTCTTTCTTCTGCTGAACTCAAAAGAGAATAGAGTTAAGAATGTCGGTAACCAAAATCAGTTGATGAACGACACTGACTTCCATAGTAGGAAAAAAATAACATGGCAGTCAATGGGGTTCATCATCTTTCTGGCTACCAAGATTTTTCAAAATATTTTCTTTTGTGTTCAGCAGAAGACAAACTCATACAGGTTTGAAATAACTTTAGGATGAGTAAATTATGACAATTTATTTAAAGTGAACTCTTCCTATTATTTAGTAAAAATAAAAAATAAAAAGTTAAGAATGAAAAGAGGACCGAGTCAGACACAGCAACAGGAAATCCAAGGTTTCTTTAAGAAGAAACCATGTCAGGGACAGTCAGATGCAGTGCAGTCCAGTACAGGTCCGAGACAAAATTCCACCAGGCAGGGCCAACAAATGAGTGAGCATGGAGCTACCAGGACAGTGTATAGCCAGCCTGAGATGAATAGTGAGGGCTACATCAGCAGCCACCTATCTGCAGCAACAGGTGAAAGTCAGAACATAAACCTTTATGCATTTTCTTATTTGATTCCTTTGCAGCCAGTTCACATGATACCACTTCATAGATAAATATTTAAAATGGTATTATTTGATTTATGTTTTAGATCTACAAGGTGATGAAAGCTCCCAAAATTCTGAGGGAGAAGAAGAGCAGTCCCTTATCAGGCTTCGCAGCAGAAGTGGTTCAGATTCCAGAGGTGATAGTGACAGAGAGCACCAACCAGTCCTATCTGGATCAGAATTTGCTGTTCCACTTGGACCTCAAGGTATATTGACAAATGTCATCTTCAAGTGTTTTAGGCCATTTTAGTAGGATGGACATTGTTAATTTTGAAATGGCAGGGACTAATCTTTGCTTTATCAATTTGCTTTCGCAGTCCAGAGCGGTTGGTCCTATGCAGCCTAACTTAGCGATGTTTCCTAGAACACAGCAAGGAAATAAAAGTAGGGCATTTAATTCTAAATGGTATAAAGAATATTCATGGATAGAATAGAACCAGAAGGATCTGTAGTGACTTCCACTGTTGGCACGCATACAAGTGACCAAGATGACAAAGATGGTTTTAGAAAGAACATCTTCTATCCAATCCTCGACTCTGTTATTGGGGAATTACAGAAACGTTTCTTCAAGCCCAACTGCAACATAATGAGCGGTGTTCAAGCACTCCATCCTAACAGCAACAGCTTTCTACAAGAGTCACCCCTTTTTTCATTCGCAGAGATCTATGAGTCAAATTTGGATGATCTGAAGCATGAGTCTCTCTCACGCACACACACTCACTCACACTCTCTCTCTCTCACACACACACACACACGTGTAAAGTAAAGAAAATGTGTAAAGTAAATAAAACAATGTTTAATTACTAAATAATGTCTGTGTGATTTTTATTTTTTATTGATTGGAACAGAACTGTGTTCTCTAATCCATACAAAATCTATATCATATACCAAATCATATCATAACAAATCATCTACCATCTATATTAGAGCACGTGGCATTACACAAGATTTTGGAAATCATGCTTAATATTTTCTAAACCAGTATTTATTTTCAGTTGAATTTTCTGATTGGCCCCCCCGACTGGTTCTTGGTCCCCCCGTGCCCCCCCATTTATAAAATCCTAGAATCGCCCCTGCACCTCTGTTCATTAAAATGCAGGCCAAACACAAGTTCATGTCCAGCAATGTCAATTTTTAAAACTAAGTTGCATTGATTTCCAAATGAAATGATATTATGGGTTAAAGAGAATCTACTGCAAAAAAAAAAAAATTAATGCAAAGTTACAAAATGTGAACTCAGTGACATTATGGAACAATAAATCATTGTAATAAATCAAAACTGTCTTTGTAATTGAAACATTTCTAATTATATAGAACTGCATATGTGCATATTGACCAACATTTTCATCTATGTGTAATGCAAAAGTTGTAATTACTGTAGAGGAATTACATTTTGCACAGTCAAGAGCCATCAAGTAGAACATGCAGTAAATGCAGTCATTTTCAGGACAATACATTTATTTTCTAACAGTAAAAATTTAAAAATAGACAGACATTTCAAAAATTAAATATGTACAAACGTTTCAAGTATTGGCACAGTTTTTTCACATTTTCTTATTTTAAAGCATCCTTAATTTGTAATATTTTAATGTATTTGTGTGTATAATCCATTTATTGGGACACATTGAGTCAAAATAAAAAGGTATGGCATTGTGTCAAAGGCAGTTTGCCACTGATAATTAAAGAAAAAGGGAATTCAAATTCATACAGAAAGGAAAACATTACAGGATTTTCCAAAAAATCCATTTGCTTTAGAGTTCAGACCATATAAAGAAAGCTTTTCAATCATTCAGATTCGCTCAGAATGACCGCACTAATTATGGAATTTTGAAGCATTTCATGAAAAACTCATCACGCCTTCATCCAGCCCTTTGTCTTCTACTTAGCATAGTAAACAAGATAGTAAAACAAATGGTAATGAATTTCATGTGTAACTGCAGCAGGTGTTGTATCAAGCCTTCACAGCTGTTCATGCATCAAGTCAAGTCAATGCCAGACATCTGCTGACTCAAAATGCTGGGGTACTATTGCTTTGGACTCACTTAACCTCTGGCCTCAGGGGCACTAATGCATGACAATGGAAGGGGGAGTGAGCAAGAGTCTGAACTCCAGAGAATGGGGATCCTGCAGTGTATTCACAACCTCTGATCCACAGATACGCCACGGTTTTCACTCAATGATGTTTGATTGTGGCAAACAGCCATGTGTGGGTGCCCTGTGGTCAAAGGATCAGTGACTTTTGTTTAGTCATTTTGTTCTCTACTTCTCATTCTCACCAATAGAGGTCTCTCACTTCAGTACTAGTAACTAGCTGTCAGATTATTTATTTATTTATTTGCTTGGAGAAATTGAGAGAAATGCTTCACTGCTGGAGAGAACTGCTAATGTTCAATAGAACAGAGAGAGCCGAATGTAGTCATATTGATTCTGATAAAGGAAAGTGCTTGAACTTCTCTAGAAATTTCTAGTTGGCTGGACACGTCTGCAACTACAATATAAATCAATGCAGAGCGGCATGTGTCCTCTCTGTGCTCACACTGCAAAGCAAATGCACTTGAACACAATAAAGAAAGATTTAGAGATGAAAGGAAAAAAGACAACTATAAAAGGAAAAAACAGCTTTACAATATACAGTATGTTCCTCAAGTATATATATATATATATATATATATATATATATATATATATATATACATAGTGACACATGCTTCACACACACTGGGGAGACAAGTCTCCAAAAGACCCAACACTAATACTGCCTCTACCTCTCTTCCAGAAAGCAGTGTGTGTCCGGCCAGCCCCAGCACGTGAGCACAGCATGGACACCCAGCACTTGGAAGCACGAACTGAGGACAGAGGCGGATCACGGAGCAACAGTTCACTTCACCAAGACACATTGGCACTTTTCTAATCAATAAATTCACCCCCCGGGGCCTTCATTGAATTCCTCTTGTCGTGGGATACTTCACCCCTACTATATATATATATATATATATATATATATATATATATACTATATATATATATATATATATATACTATATATATATATATATATATATATATATATATATATATACTATATATATATATATATATATATATATACTATATATATATATATATATTAGTGGTGGGCATCTAGATTAATCTCACTGTGATCCTGAAATTACTCTAGATTAATCTAGATTAATCTTGATTAAAATGGCTCATTCGAATTCTGCCGAAGGCATTCAGAATATGTATAAAATCGACAAACAGTAAGTCTTTGAGAAGGGGTTTATCAAGCTAGGTGGTGCATTAGAAAAGGGGCTCATCTCCTATTTCCAAAATGCATCGCAAAGTGCTTGAAAAAGATGTAAACTAATTCCACATTGCACAAGGTGCAATCAACCTTACACCTGTTTCACACCAATGTTTAAGTTTTTTTAAGTTAAGTTTGTAGGTGTCAAGGTACAGAAACCAAATAATTAAATGTAAAATAGCACTGGATAGTCTTCAATGTAAAAATGAAATATACAATCAAACCTACATTTATTCACACACCTTCAACATTTCTCACATTATTACAGTTTTGCTATATAAATCAAAAATTATACCTAGTGTCTGAATAATTTTTGATTTCACTGTTAAAACTACGAAGTAATTCAGTCAAGAGGAGTCAGTGATTTTCATTTTCTTGGATTAACATTACAGCAGCCAGTCGCTAAATTAGGCGCGGTCACTTTAAGAGACCATGAACACATCCAATATAATAAACATCCCATTTTGTTCCTCAACTGTTTACTTTCACTTAAGAAATAACTGAAAGGTGGATATTTTGACTTATTTTATATGTATTTGTCGGCACAAGAGCAAAAATAAGCAAATTCGATGTTCAAGTGTGTTGAGATGCCTTTCTCTTCGCAGAAGAGAGCTTGGTTCAGTGTCGCTGTCCGTGATACGCGGCTCTCTCTATCTCCACACCAAACACAGCGCGCGAGTAACCAGCTTTTCCAGTACTCTGTTCAGCTTTCCCGCATCTTGTGTTTGGATGCTTTAATGTTTAAATCGACAAGCGGTAAGGTGTAAAAACGTGTGAAAATGATAAGTTTTCATGACGCTGCACAGCAGTGGCCCGTCAACTGTCCTGAGCATCTTTTTAGGCTGGCCTAAGCCAGTCGGTTATATAAAATATCAAGGTGAAAGTCATCATAGCTTGCTTTGTATAGACCCAGCTCCCAACCCAACTTTGAGAATAGATTAATGGCGATATTTTTTTTATCGCCCGATAAGAGTCTCGCGTTAATGCAGCACGTTAACGCCGATAACGGCCCACCACTAATATATATATATATATATATATATATATATATATATATATATATATATATATATATATATATATATATAATTCTGTCATTTATTAACTTAAGTGAGTTAAACCAGTATGACTTTGATTCTTTCACAAGACAAAATGAGAAACAGAATGGGGATTATGACATTCAAGCTTTAAAAAAAAAAAAAAAAAAAAAACATTATGTGGCAACACACATTACTGAATGAATGATTATTTTGAGTTGGATCTCAGTCTCAACTCCTTCACAAATAGGAAGTCACTTTCAGCAAATTTAAAACAAATATTGGCTGGGTTCTCACACAAAGCTACTGTATGACATCAGAATACTTAAAAATGTCATATGGACCACATTCGGTGTGTTTGCATCCTTTTTGAACCAGTCCTTAATTTTATCATCTACCTGCAAGCTCTCATGAATCAGATGGGCATCTGACCTTGCTTTGAGCATCACCAAGACATAAAATACCTTAAAAAGCATGTATATGGCAATGATAGTTTGAAGATATGGGAATTTTGTTCTAATGCATTTATCTAACATGGCCAGATCTCATCTCCTCCAACATGAGGCTCTTTCAGGAAGTTTTGTCAGGGTGATCTAAGGGACTATCAGAGATTTAATCAGGCTTATGTCATTGAAATTCCCACTGAAGCAACTCATCAGACATCTGAACAGGCTGCGGTTGATGTTCAATCTTTAAGGGGGGAAAAATGACAAAAGTTGTCTATTTAAAATGCATTTGAGGACAAGGTTCAATAATATTTATTAGGATTATGCAGATTGGATGAGTCTGGCGGCTGCTGTCACGCTGTCATGAGAGGAGAAACATCAATGAAGACTGCACATAATATTCAGTGTTCAGTCAGGTGAGACACGCTGTATTTTCCAGCACCTGCACTGAAAAACGTTCATGGTTTCATGTTTACATTGTGAAAATTATGCAAACGCCTTAAAAGCAACTGTAAGCAACACTATATACTGCTGATATTTCATTACAGTATTATATAATGAAATAACACCACCCTGTATCATATTTGGTGAAATCTAATACTTGTTCCTTACTAATTTTCCTTCTATAAACATTGTCTGCTTTGTTGTAGCACATCCACAAAATATGATGTGCATTTTGTAGCATTTGTGCTTTTGACAACCATTTTAGGAGAAGTCTTGTATTATCTTTTAATTACCCAAAAAAAGAATAATAATAAATAAAAAACTGCCATGAAGACAAGATCCCTTTTTTTCCGAGCCAGGTTATCAATATTTGTTAGATTCTCAGTCAAATCTCACATGCATGAATGATTCTGAAGACATTATTTTATGTCTAATCCTGGTTTCAAGGTCAGAATAGCCAGTTACAGAACAGTATGCAAGAATAAAAATACCCAGATGTGTTCTGCTACATATTTGGGTGTTTTACTAGTTTCAAAAAGTGACAAAAAATTACAGATTTGACATTAAATAGAGCATTTAAAAATATTTCCCCTCTCCGTTGTAGACTGAAAGTTAAATGACATTTAAACAATTATTTTTTTTAATTTTTAAAACTTTTGGCATTTGGCTGTTTTTGTTATTTTGACAAGTCCATTAAAGCATATATGTTATATGTCATTTGAAACATGTTCAATCTTATTTTGTCAAAAGAAAGAAAGAAAGAAAGAAAGTAAATATGCGAATGAAAGCTTTTAATCAAATCATCATCAAATTTAAGTGAAATTGGGCCTTGTTTTGCAGGACTGTGTAATACATTATATTCATTAGAGTATAGTATGCTCAAAACCTGAATTTCTCAGCGGTTTAAAAGAATGAGAACAGGAAATGCCCATGTCAAGCATCATACAAGGAGGAACATACCAGCATGGCCGATAAGTCACTGCCCTGCCATAAATGACCTTAGTCAAGCTCTGGCATGTTGAAAAATAACATGGATCAGAAACTGCACATAAAACAGCTTTCATGGTTGACCACGAGTATCTGAAAATCTGAATGCTTATCCTGTTTTCCAATGGGTTACAGGTGGAGAGTTTCGCTGAGCCATCGCACCGCCCATGGGAACGCCGGTGGGTGACAGGACTTAATCCAATCTACTCTCGCTGAGTCAGTGCCTGAGAGAACTGAACCTTCGTGCCTGAAGAAGCTTACTTGTTCTTACATTAACAATCCATCAGTGCTAAAATGATAGTATGAGGCTAATCTCAGAAGAGCTTTATGGCATTAGTGAGTGTATATCTCAATCACCCTTCGGGATCTGCATTTGACCACACAATGGGATTTACAGAAGTCAAGTAATATGGAAGGCTAAGAACCATCCACGTAACTGCTTTGGGTACAGCAAAAAAAATCTTTAAATATAAAACATACTTACAGACTGTGAGTCAGAAACACCAGACTGTCCTTGCAAAGAGTGAGGAACGGCCGGCAGATTTGACGAAGGAGCGCGGGTGACTACCCCGGGCTGGACCGGATGGAACAGTGAGAATAAAAGGTACGCCTTCTTTCTTTGCGTGAACATTTGGGTGACGTTATGCAAATGTTTACAAACAGTGACGTAGACATGTGGGGTCGTGTTAAAATGAGCCGTTTTAGGGGGGCGTGGACAAGTCTTAACTTTTATAAGAATATCTCTTTGGATTTGAGACTTTGGTCTTTGCAACTTTACAGATCTTCTTAATGCAGCAAGAGATAGTAACACTCCACAGAGAAAAGAAAAAAAAATAATTGCATCATATGACTCCTTTAAGGTTTTTGTTGGGCGAGAAAAAAAAATGCTGTTGCTGTTTTCCTTATTATATGTCATAGTTCCAGAAGAAACAAGATTTTATTCTTGAACTAATTATTGATTGTAATAAGAGCGGGTACACACATGATTTGACTTGATTTGAACTGTTGTGTGGTTAAAACTATGGAATCTTTCTGGCCAGGTGCTAATGAGCAGTCACCATGCTGACAGCCCTGGGCTGCCGGGCTCCAGCCAGTCAGAGATGAACAGAAGAGAGCAGAGAGCATTTCTCTCAAATGCCTTCTGGCAACTCGTAGGATTCGTTGAACAACATACAACCACTCACAATTGTGCAGGCTTGTTGCTAAGAGACATATTCAGTGCATATACATAGACATGTTAAACATATACATGGCAAATATATCGTATTGTCTAAATCAGAAAGTTGCTAAAGTATTTTTCCAACGGCGCATTATTTCATTTTGCAAAATCACAACAGAGGAGAAAGTCAGAGATGTAAAGTTTTCAGTAGACGTCATACATGCAGAAGGGCAATACTATTGTAGTTCAATAAAAGACAGAAGCAATTCAATGACAAACAGGGAATTGATGAGTAGACTTATTTTAGTTTAACAGATTTATTTACATTAGCACTATATTGCCTAGGTTAAGAAATGCTCTCTGATTTAGATTGTAAGAAATCTGGTGGGTTTGACAAAATGTAT
Source organism: Carassius gibelio (assembly GCF_023724105.1). Taxonomy (NCBI): domain Eukaryota; kingdom Metazoa; phylum Chordata; class Actinopteri; order Cypriniformes; family Cyprinidae; genus Carassius; species Carassius gibelio. The sequence continues at coordinate 28,040,456 of NC_068371.1, forward strand.
CTTGTTTTTAAAAAAGTTTCTGCAGATGTCATTGCCGACCATAATATTTGTATTTTTAATAGTTGATCTGACACAAGCAGTTTAGTGGATCATGCCTTACTGTTACAGAGGCTTAAAAGTATAGGCTTCAGTAATATGGCCTTGAGTTGGTTTGAAAACTATTTACCGGATAAAACTCTGATAACTCTGTTTCTGTAGATTATTACACCTTATCCATGTTAACAGTCAAGAAGGGTGTCCCACAAGGCTCTTTACTGGCACCTCTTATTTATTTTTTTATACATTTCTTTTTTATTTAGGCAAGGAAATAACAATTGCAAAGTTACTTTTTTATGCTGCCGAAACAATTATTTATTAATGTGCATCCTCATTGGCTCAAGCTATTGAAGTCCTTCAGGACTATTTATATACTTTTCAGCTTATTTTATTACAATTGAAATTAGTTTTAAATACAAACAACACTAAATGCTTTATTTTTACATGAAGCCGTTCAATGACTACTACTCTGTCTATTCTTATAATTGAAGGTTTGCACATAAACATAGTAACTGCTTGCAAATATTTAGGAATACAGCTTGCATGCATGTTTCTTTGTATTTACTAAAAAGGTTGGATGGTGTCTGGATGGTGCATTGCGATTTATAACAAATGCTTGCTCACATACTCACCATCATTTGCTGTACAACAATGTAGGTTGCAATTCCTGGAAGCAATGCCTTCTTTGAATACTTTTAAAAATGTATTGCAGTGTGTGACTGAACCATGTTGCTGTTCTAAAGAAGCTGAGGGTAAACTAAATGTTTCATTGGCCCAGTAAAATACAACCACTTGATTTAATATAATATGAAGCCGGTACAGTAGTCCCCACTCTGCTCCTCTACCCATTAAGAGCTCCTTGACCTCCTAAAAGGTCAAAACAAATGTCCTGAAACAATCAGTCACCAGCAGATGGAGACATTTTTATTGATTTTTGTACTGTGGAACTTGAGCCATTCCACAAATACACCTGTAGGTGACACTATTTTATAAGGTAAGAGCCTCAGTTTCGGCCAGGATGCCTCAAAACATCAATTTAATATACAAAGATTAATATGTACAGGTTAAAAAAACTTGCTTCAGGAGCTCATGTAATCTGTATTATTATTCACGTTAATTTGAATTAACAATATGCGGTTGTAAATATCAAAGCTGTCTATGACAGACATCTTTTCAAGATTTATGGCTACAAAGGTGTAAAATATGTCATTCAATACTCCGTTCTTCCTATTAATCTAAACATGAGCTTATGGGGATTGATGGATCTGGATCTGATCCTCCTGAACTGTGCTTTTCCTGTTTATAAACACATTCTCAAATGAGAAGGGTGCTTTTTGTTAAAACTAATAACTAAAGAAACCATCTGTGGCTGTTTAGAGTTAACTCCTTTGTTCTAAGCTTCATTTGTGTTTATTTATTGGAGTTTCATGCACTAAAGGCAAATCAATGGCTACAAACAAGTGGTAATTAATCAAAGTGCACAAAGATCCTTCTCTACCCTCCACCGTTACATCCTTCTGCCTCACTGAGAAAATGTTTTACCTCACGCCAACTTCAAAACACATTTTACTGAAAATACCTGGCTCAGCAAAACACCTTCCCCAGAAGGCCTCAGATGCATGTCTCTCTGACGAATTCATTCTGCTAGTGTCTTGAAGACTAAATACACTGTAGCTGAACTCAAGTGTTAGAACAAAACATATGCCACCATTTCAAAAGACAAAACACTCATCATGATTGAAGCTGAAATTGTGCGACAGCCAGGAAGACGGGTGGAGGAGAGAAGCACATCAAGCATCGGCTCTCCCTGGAGATATCGGTCTATTAAAATAACAGAGCTCCAGAAATGTAATATAAAGCTACTGGGGCCCCTGTGTGTCGCCAATATGATTATTGCCAATGCTTGATTATTTGCATACTATAATCTAACACACCCAATATCAAGGAAGGTTTTATTTATTTTTTTTTTTTTTTTTTTTTGTAGCTGTGTTGCTTACATCAAACTTATGTCTGCCTGGCATGTTCTTACCCTTCTACAAATGACAATATTCAACAGTTGCAAACTGTTGAAAAAAAGTGTGGTCGCATGTTAATTTGCACTTTAACATTCACAGTCTTGTGGTACTAAGTGGCATATTCAATGTGGTTTACTGAAAATCAGCTAAATAAACCAGCAGACAATGCATTTATGGAACAAATGTTATTTTAACAACATAAATTATTAAACACAGCAGCAAGCCGTATGTACTAAAACAACAGCTTTTAATCTATACCTAGAGGCATAATGATATTGGAATATAATAGACCCCGAAGGTAGATTAAATAATTTTGAGCTTTTATCAGTACCAAGTTTATGAAACAAAAGCTTATTTGTATAACAAATATATATATATATATATATATATATATATATATATATATATATATATATATTATATATATATATATATATATATATATATATATATATATATATATATATATATATATATATATATATATATATATATTTGTTATAAAAACACACATATTTCTATGGAAAGCGGCAATAATAATCCTTCCAATTAAAATTTGACGACCCTGGAGTTGGTTCACTCTCCAGCTATAAAAAAAAGTAAGTAAATAATTAAAAACATTAGCATAATGATATTGTGTACATCACAGGCTGATGATAGGACTTTATGACTATGGAGAATATCGCCCAATTACAATATGAGTTGGATCATTTTGGAAATGATCATGTGAAAAAAAAAAAAAAAAAATCATTGGAGGTTGGCAGTAAAATTGCACAAGCACAAATTACATAAGAACCAGCACTACAATTGCAAGTCACAAAACCTACAATCTGATGGAAACTCTTTTAACTGCAATATAACAGACAAGTAACTAACAAGTCTTGTCATTTGTAATATCACTTAAAAACTGAGAAGATAGCATTTAATTTTCATATTTTCTCTCCCCGTCCAGTCCCTCGCAAAGCATGCTGAGTACTGGAAATCCCCTACTTGGGTTTAGCAATACTGCTGTTTACACCAGCAAAAATTATTTATGTAGTTTCAACAAATTAATTATGTAAAACCTCTGTTTTGCACATTTAAAAGGATTACACAGCAAATGAAAAATGGCATAATTAACTTGAGCAAGCAGTAAATATCTCAAGGAGACATCACTCACAATGTAAGCCCTTCTTCGTGTGAGGTTTTATGGAGGTTGGCAAAACATCCACACTTTTAATCGCCTAACAAAGGTAAGATACCAGAGTAAATGTTTGGCTTTTGGAGCAAATGGAGTTTTTGCTATTTCTGTAACAGTGTTTGCAGTATAGTCTGAAGTCTCAATGCCCAGCGGGGGTTTGATTAAGAAGTTAAGTTCATGGGGTGATAAAACAGTGAAGGCAGCTGTGATGAGTCAGCCTGACACTTTTATGGAGTTTAGCACGATAGCAGAAGCAATACTGACGAAGACGGGGGAAAATATCATGACCCTGCCCTTTGATATCTTACAGGGTAATACTGGATTTGGGTATGAGGGTAAAAGAATCAATATACTGTACTGTATAATTATAAGGCTGTACTAGCTAAATGGCAGCTCTAACTTCATATTTCATCTTTCTGGATAGACTACAACTCTTCCTTCCCATCTACTGCCAACAGGATTTTTTTTTTTTTTATCATATCAATCCACTAATTGCAAACCACACCATGTCCATTCATTTAGGCACCGGATGTGTCTGGTTTCTTCTAAGGTTTGTTCTCCATCTCTGTCACCTGATTTAGCTCAGGTTCCTTGTCACTGTCACCTTTGGTTCGCGTATAGTTGGAGCTTAAAAGACACATAATATTCAGTAATATGTATATATTAGAAGCTAACATGTGCACTTGTTGGGTGCACCTTTTTGCTTCCTGGTTACTCACGTCATCTCAAAAGTTTGACTGTCTGAGCAAAGACTTTTATTGTGAATGAACAGAATAACAATATTGCAAATGACCTTTAACTGTAAAGGCTTTCAAATTGTTCATTAATGTTGCAAAAAAAAAAAAAAAAAAAAACTTGCCACATACCCTTAAGGAAGCATGGACTATTTAATTGTTGGACACAGACTTTGCAAAGTAAAGGCTGTTATTATGAAACTAAATGGATGTTATGTAAATGTGTTCAGCAGTTTTTTCTCATTAGTAAAACCTTTACTTAGGTGAGTGAAATGGAAGTATGTCATACATTCATCAAAGCATACAGATAGAAAAAAAAAATAAAAACCTATTCCATCGAATTCAAATGGACTAAACTGTCCATGTGGAATAAAGCGTGCAGAAATCCGTCAAGGAATTCAATACTTCTTGAGTCCTGAGATCAAATTAAAGAATCTCTTTAGAGCATAGATGAGTGGTCAGGCTACAACTCACGCATGTTAATATGAAGCTATAGGCAACTATAAAAACTGTCAAAACACTCTCAACAGGTAAATTATTTAATTAATAAAATATGTATACATTATACAACTTCATCAGAATGACCAAACATGACGTGAATGGCACTGTATTTAATTTTCAGGCTTAATTATTATATATATATATATATATATATATATATATATATATATATATATATATATATATATATATATATATATATATATATATATATATAATTAGCACCACTACAAGCAACATCATACTGGTATAGCAGTATAGGATAATATATGTACAGTATATAGTAAATGTACCCTGTATGTTCAATCCTCTGTTATGCTGTGTTTTCTAAGAAATGTTCTCTAGAAGTTGTTTGGCACTGCTAGGGTCTGTGACATTTCCTATATCCATTTAAATGAATGGCACAGAAACAAAATGGAATGAAAGACTTTGTGTCTCTATGAATTCATCCTGAAAGGAGCATTTTGTTTCATCTTTGCACAGACATGTACCCTAATACAATAATTAAATGTACGGACATGGTTTTCATGCGTACCTTCTTGTAAAAAACTGTGAAGCGTACCTTGTAAAATACTATTATATGTATCTTTCTGCATTTTTTTAATGAAGTAAAAGAAGATAAATCAATGAAAGGCAGTGATGACAGTCATAATGGGATGGTGAAGAGCAATCAAAACCCAAGAACATCTTGTCACCACTTCACTTCCTGGAAGAGGAATAAACAGGATGTTTCACCACTTCAAGATGATCAAATCATCTCCTTTAACCACTCCTGTGGCACGTTTGATTTCTGCTGTGTCTTCACACCAATGTGCAAAAGCTGCTTCTCAGTTTGATACACATTGATATACTGGACACATGAAGATGACTGCCGTCATGCATTAGCAGTCTTTGATTCTCGGAGGAAAAACCAAGAACCAAATTGCAAAATGCTTTTGTAAGTGTTTGTACGTCTGTGAAAAGAAAAAGAAAATGTGTGGGTTGGGGAAAGGAAAGGAAAGGAAAGGAAAGGAAAGGAAAGGAAAGGAAAGGAAAGGAAAGGAAAGGAAAGGAAAGGAAATGGTGTGAGGGACAATGATCAAATGAAAGGGTTCAAGAAGAAAGCAAAAAAATGGAAATAGTGTGAGAAGCAAGGAAATTAAAAGGAAAGAGAAAAGAAAAGGGTGTAAGAGGAAAGGAACTGAAAATAAAGGGTGAGAAAATAAAACAATGGAAATGGTGTGAGAGCAAAAGGAAAAGAAAAGTAAACTTCAACAGGAAAGGGAAAACACAATGGAAAAGGTGCACGAGGGGAAATGTTTCAAGAGGAAAATGGATGAACAGAATGAAAATGGTGTGAGAGGAAAGGATAGAGAAAAGGATGAGGACAAAAAATATCCGAGTAACTCGATTACAAAAAATCATCGAGGCAGAGGAATTTGAGTTACTCGAGTTACTCAAGGAAGCCTCTTTTAATTTATTTTAAATCTCACGTCAGGTTCTTTCGCAATTATTTTTTAATGTGACACACTAATGTGACATCACCCACAACGCGGAAGGAGACACAAGCACTGCGTCCGAAATCGCATACTGCAAGGAGTCAGCAGTGTTTTGATTTGAAGGCGCAGGCAAACGTAAAGAGAACGTCGTGGTGTGTGTCCATTGCAAGATAGAGCTGGCATACCACAACTAGGGTCCTATGATTGTGGTATGCCAGAAAACGCAGAAGGAAACGCGGAATCCAGTCATAAACATTTACACGTTCTGCGTGTCTCTGTTAATGAATGGCGCGGAAGCGCTTCTTCGTTTATTTACACACTGAAGCGTGTGTGACGCTTGTGGTGATTTCAGCGTCTGCTGTCTCACTAAATAAGGATGTGAACACATGAACAACATCTCCAGAACTGCTCTGATAGTCACTTCATGAGTATTTAACTGTTTGATTCGAGTAAAACTAGCGTCACATCACATACACAGAACTGTAAAGGTAGGTCAACCCGTCAAAATAAAAGTCCGGTTATAGACTATTGTTCAGCAGAATGTACATAGCCTACTACCTAAAAAAAAAAAAAAAAAAACATTTCTTCCATGTTTTATTTTTAATAGTAAATTCCCCTTGTTTACCAAAAAGTTAAGTTAATTTTCAATAATTAAAGAGAAAAATGTAATTAATGTTTTGTGTGTTTAATGTGCATCCCAGAAAATGCTTTATTTAAACCCCCAACTGAATTGCACTTAAATGCATTTAATTCATCTGTCAACTTTATTGTCATTGTTCACAGTACAAGTACAGACAGAGAAACAATGGGGATTAATTATATGTTTATTTTTGATGTATGTATTGCATTTAAAAAAGGAAACTTAGTTGTTCATTTTAAGAGACCCAGGAGTCTTATTTTCTCTTGCATAATTAATATTGCACTTTAAGCAAAAACACATTTTATCCGATTACTCGATTAATCGATGGAATTTTTGGTAGAATACTCGATTACTAAAATATTCGATAGCTACAGCCCTAGAAAGTACACAAACAGAATTGAGAGGAGGAAGATCCTAATCTTGTTAAAATTACTAGTGACTGCAAATTAAAGCTAATAATTAGAAGCTATTAAATCCTGAAACCACCATGTTCCTGAGAAAGACACTTATTGTAAATCCAGGATGCTGCAGGGGGACAGTCCCTGTAATTAATCTACTGTAAATCACTTGGATAAGAAACATTGGATATATAAATAACCCAACACACAAGCATTTATAACTTAGAGGTACATAGATCTACTCAAATTGAATGTATGTTGTAACCTTCTCTTCTACTGATAAATCTACCCCAAAATAGAACTTTGAATCATTTGTTGGATTTCAAATGTTGTTCTTCTCACTCCTTGATAATTTAGTCTACAGCCACAAATTTTATGATTAATCTGCAAGCCACTCCACGCATTTCTATGAACCTTCAGAAGCACATAATAAAAACAGGGTTATTATTATTATTTTCTTTTTTAGAAATGAACATTTACTTGATGAGATGCAGCACTGATATAAGTCTTTCTGGTGCAGGACTCAATTATTGTTTTCATGCTGGGCCAATTTGAAATGAGATGAAAAAAGATATAGTGGACAAAAGCATGCATCAGCTGGGATGCCACAACAATGGGAGGGAAAAAGATTTAGATTGCAATAGTTATTTTGTCATTAGCAGACACCTTTTTATCCAAAGCAAATTACGGAGACACTCCTGGAAGAACCTGGACTAAAGTGCCTTCAAAGGAAAGAATTATTATACATTTGAAAAGTACAAATATTTCCAAAATGTTCAGACGAACGATTTATAAAATGTCCATAACCCCCAAGGAACTCATATGCAAATAATAAATTAGTAGCGTAAATCTCAAAGCAGTTTATTTGCATATAGTATTAATGCATATTGTGATTAAAACATGTTGTGATTGTTTATCTTTTCAAAAAGTTATTAATATAATCATAAAAATTTTTGCCTTTATAAATCCTAACGGTTGCACTTTATTTTACAGTAAGTGTACTAACATGTACTTATAGTGTACTTACAGTGTATTTATCTAAGAAAGTTCTGGTAATACAAGGTAACTACATGGGGTAGGGTTAGGTTTAGGGGTAGGTTCAGGGTTAGTTCCTAGTTATTACATAGTTATTGAAATTACTATAATAAGTACATAGTATGTACATGAGGAACAGGACTGTAAAATAAAGTGCTACCATCCTGACTGTACCTCACTTTCACCATAAGACGACTCTGATCTTACGTGCGCTTTAAAAATGAGGCCCAAAATATTTGAATCACGACTTGGCGAATTTGCTCGTACAACAAAATGCATGAGGAAAATTTTTTTGACAAAGTGCATCAACACTGAAATTTGCTATTGTCTGTATGAACAAGCGCGGCTTCATCAAATCCTCATCAGCAGGAACAATTTCACAGCAATAATTAAAGCGCTAATCATTAGTGCCTGTAATCTTTCGATCATTAATCACAAGGAACGTTACATACCACAATCATGATGGAGTGTTATAATGCTTGATAGCAGTAGTTTTGTCTGCATACTGAGTTTAAATAGACTCGCCTCGAGGGAGGCCTTTCTTCTTTTGTTCTCTGGCTGACTGGGGAATTCAAAGTGCATTATGGGGACAAAAAGTGCAACTTAAATGTAAAGTGAAAAAAGTATGTAACAAAAGACAGAGAATATCAGCTATTTGAGAGTTTATCTTTTAAGCAGTTCTACTTTAAAAACTATGTATTAAGTTGTAGTATTGTATGTGGTATTTTGGCTTTTGTTTTGGTTCTTATCTGGCATCCACTTAATATGCAGCTTGAAACAATCAAAATTTGCTTTTCAGATATTTCAGATCTCCCCTCACATGTCATTTCAAAAGCAGGTAGGCCATCATCCATCATGCGGGTTTCTTCTCAAAACAGAGCGGCCGGGGCAAGGGTTAACAGGGGCTTCCTGATTGCTGCTGTTATTCTAGAGGAGTTCACTGCCTTCCAATCATCCACTACAGGGTTACAAACAAGGAGGGAAAATGCAGTCCAATCCTTATAAGCTGAAAAAGTGTGTGTGCTTTGGACCAGTACCAGCATGCAATTATTCCACAACACAGTCCACCCATCACTGGTCCTGGCGATCAAAGAGATGAAAAGAGCAGCTTTAAGACTGAATTTATGGTATGTGTGGATGGCTCAGCTGAGGTGAACGGAGGAGCTGTGTGAAGAGCAGACAATGAGCTGAGGATAATCTTTAGGAGAAAATAATGAGATTGCTGAATGAGATCAGCATAGATCCAACGATGCAGTGAAGAGAATGCATAAACCAATATAGAACCCACTAAAGTCATACCTGGAGAGAAGGCAACAGGTCTCAATTACAAACTAATGAATTACCAGCATACTGAAACATCCGAGTCATTGAGGATATGCTAGTGAGGAAAGCTCTTATGTAAGGCTAATTAAATGTTTAAAATGCATTTTAGTAGAGAAACTTCACAAGTATTTCAGAGCATCTTGTTTTACCCTGTTTAAGTGGCAACCGCAGAGGAAACATTTCAGAAAATAGTCAGTCACAATGGAGCATTTGCTCTGGTACAGTATGAGCCAATAAAGAAGAAGAAACACACACAGTTATTTGGGCATTTCTGTGTATATGGTTTTAAATTTTATGGGTTCCTGACGATAGAACTTGGAGATTATGGAAACAAATGTTGTTTATGTGCATGGGTCAGTGCATACATTTAAATAAGAATGAATTAAAAATTAAGTCTGAGATCATAAAAAGGAAAAATATATATATATATATATATATATGACTCTGGAAAGTTGCAACATCTAGACATCTTTTAATTTAAGCCTTAGAAATACAATTCTAATTCATTTCAAAAAATCCAAACTCATTTCAATTCAGCATTTGAAAATACCTTAGAAGAGCTCATTTCTGTATAAATAGCATTCCAAATGTATTTTTAGATGGAGGCAAACAAATTTGTGTCACATCACTGACCCCGTATATGTAGGTCTGCAGAAGTTCACAGGTATTGATCTGAGTAGGTATACGTGATGTTCGTGCAGCACTCACTACCTGCAGTTCATTTTAATGAGCTGACGTACTGCTGGTCTGACCCATCCAGTAACAACATGCTTCAGGGTCCTCTCAGCAGCCGAAAGCTCAAGCGCTCCAAACTTTGTATGCGGACAGAGAACAGTCATCCATCTACAGCTCGATCATAGATGAAACACTATCATCATATTAATATTGGTAGATCTGTTTTTTGACACATGACTCATAGGTCATGAATAAACTATGAGAAGCTTTAAAACATCTGAATCAACACTGTTGCTGCTGTTATGTCCAAATATTCACAAGACACATATGTTGATCTTATATGTCTCATTGACAGGTCTACCACAAAATGAAACAGTTATACATAGTTAGACACGGTTGCCAAAATAACATCTTCTGTTCACCACTTACAGACCATACAAACCTGAATGCATTCGCAAGAAATAAATCATCAAGAAACGTGATAAATTACCAAACAAAGCTTTTCTTCAGCTTCAGCAAAAAAAAAAAAAAAAAAAAAAAAAAGGTCAGGTCAAAAAGTAACATATGAATGAGTAATTGATGTGCATTTTGAAAGTTCCTTACAAATATGGAGGTGCTGGAGGCATAGTCACCGTTTACCGCCCAATACTTTAAGTTTGTTACCATGTGTTCAATATTAGATTTCTCCTATGATGGTCCAGTGAAGGGGGCTTTACTGCTTGAAACGCATGCATCATTAATCAAAGCTCCTATTTCAGTGCAAAATATTTGAGTAGGAACCCAGCAGGATTATTTTTGGAATAACATTTAGAGAAAAACTCAATTAAAGGTTAATTTGAAACTTCTTTCATAGGCTTTAATATAAAGTTTTGTCAGAAAATACTGATATTAGACACAAACTAAAAGGGGCATATAAAAATGACGTAATGTAGCATGCACATATGGTGAAACAATGGTGTTATTGAGTCAGCAAGGTAAACAAATCAATAGCATTACCAACTAAACCAGCAGTGGACCAGAATTGAGTTCATGCAGATATAAACCAGAATTTTCAGCAGGGTGATAAATTTGCATATATCAAATATCAAATATTTGCAAATATCAAACATATTTATTAAAATCCAAGTTTTAACTTTTGACATCTGGGGTCAAGTCAATGTTGTATTTTTTAGTCACTGCACCAGTTACAAGAGCTCAGTGGTTGATTTCACATTGTGTCGTGACAACAACCTTTCATTAACACTCCCCTGATAGCGTGTCATAATGCTCAATTAGGATTAATCAATGTCTGTAGTAAATCACTATAATTGCTTCTCCATAGACCACAAAGCGCCCACATGATGCTGTGGAGAACACCTAATTTTCACATGTTCAGCAATGTGAGCCGCTCCACACCATAAGAGTGCAATGGTCTGGTCCTATTTGAAGCTTAACTAAATATGACAGAAAAAAAGCCTTCAAAATTGACTTGTCGATCATCATTTGTTTTAAACCGCATTTAGGCAGTTACTCTAATCATCATGTCAAGCAGCTATTTCTTTGTAAGAAAGAATGGTTTTTGACATAAGATGTCAGGCAGGATTTTTGGAGACTTTGGTGAAAAACCAAGTCTACGCTTAAATCTCTGATTGGTTAAATCTGTCTAATTTCTTAAAAACTGCATCTTGCACATAGCTGCAGCATCTGTTATGTTGAAGCCTTTTGAGGTAAAAGCTCTCATGACAAGTGAAGCCAAAAAATAACAGTTGGACAAAAGTATGCTGCCTGTTTTGCTTTAAGTGTATTATTTAACATGTTTAATTAATTAAAATTGATTGCATTTTAGCCCACACTTGTCAAGCCTCTTTAGTTACAATAATTGAATCAAAGATGTGTATAATATCAGGAGATACTATGCATTCCCATTCTTAATGGCAGTTGTCAAGGAGCAAATACTAACATCAAACATCTTATATGACTCGGTCCAAGTCACTCTTAAAAGTTCTGCTAGCCCTCATGAAGTGGCTAAATAAATAAATCTAAATCTATTTCACTAAAAGTAATATTAGTGTGGAACTGAATAGCAGATAATACCAAAAACAGCAACAACAACAAAATAATAATTAATAATATATATATATATATATATATATATATATATATATATATATATATATATATATATATATATATATATATATATATATATATATATATATATATATATATCACTAGGTTATTAAAGGAGTACCAGCCGTAACTTAATAATAGACAGGAATATCTGTTGTTGATTATATTCATATTATTGGAAATCTTCTAATTTGAACAGCAGAGTTTGATATAACCAAATATTTATTCTCTTCACACCTCATTACACATAGGAAGTACGTGATTAGAGAAACAACATGTGGCCTCAGTCCAAAACAATATAAATTGAGAAAAAATACCACTTGCTGCCGCACCACTAACAATCCAGTATATTTATCAAGGGCCACCTTTCTTCCTTTGTAATAGAAAAAAAATTGGACTCAAACCAGATGGACTAAGTTCATTGTTTGTGAAAGAAATGCATATACTGCATGATAGGTTTGTGTATAGCATCTAAGAAAATAGGTACAGCTCAGTCGACATGGGCAGCCCTTACTGAATACCAGACAGAATATAATTGTTATTATGAATAATCAATAACTCAATATTATCAAAGGAAATTGCATAAAATTTAAATAAAAGTTCAATGAAAATTACCACTTATAGCACGATACCTCTGGTGATTGGTTCTATATTTTTCAATTTACTGAATGCCATACTGAATACAGCTGTTATTTTAAATAATCAACAAGTCAATTTAATAACTCCATATGATTACGACAAAAAAAAAAAAAAAACATTAAATGAAAATGATCATTGATAGCACTCTGCATTTGCTGTTGCATATTGCTATTGCACAGGGCCATTGTAAAATTATGCTGATGGGACCATTGTCACATTCAGTACTGTTCTTCATTTAACATCGATTGCATATTCAAACCTGAATATGGTGTTGATTATTCAAACTAGGCATGGAAATGATACTCAGGTGATCAACATCATTTTCATTTCCTTGTACATGTGGATGGGAAAGCAATGCTTCTTGTCAGGAAAATAATAAACCTACCTAACAACATTCCACAGAAAATGATTCACATTTTAAAATGTGGATGGGACAGATTATGTCATTGTTTACTCATTTTATACACTTATAATTCCAAACCCTAATGACTTCTTTTTAGATGCAAAAACACCAGAAATGTACAAAAGTGGTCCTTACACGCTTAAAAATGAAAAGTTATAAAATGGGGGTATCAAAGTGATTCTTCAAAGAACCATTCAGTGAAAAAAAACTAGCCAACAGGACAGTCTCCTATGAACAAAATTTCCCCCTAGGACTTTTTTGCTGCCCTCAGGAACTATTAAGTGATGTCAGTCGACATGATTTAAATATGCACTTAAAAAAAATGCTAGTGTAATTACATACACAATTACATTCGTAGTCTTACTGCACAAAATAATTACTGATTCATTAGCTGTGTCCTGTGGCCGTGATTCAGCTGAGATCTAATATACTGTATTATCCCATCTAATCTGCATAATGTGCAAACCACAAGGCTATCTTATCAAAAGGTCCTATCACTCAAATATTGAAATTTGTTTGCACGAACTGTTGGCTGGAAATGTCATGAGATGCTTGTCTGTGGAGATATATTGTTCATAGAACTAAGTGTGCCTACATGTACTGTCCAGCTAATGGACAGTTAACATAGTCCACTTCATTAAATGGTTTTATCTTCCAAACATACCATACTATCATAAAACATTTTTATTTTTACGGTACAAAGTTATTTTACGGACAGGAATTAATGTCTGGTGCTCATTCCCCAAGCCATTTTCATCAAAAGAGACAAAAGCAGGGGAGTGATGTGCAGAAGACCATATATAAAGTGCACATTGTTATTCAAAGATAAACTGTGAACATTTCATTCTCTATTCATTTGGATAGTCAAAATCTTTATTTAAAAAGGCTGTTACATGACATTATATATTTTTGCAATGTATCGCTTTCCTGTGGTGGAATAATTAGCCTGGTACAATCGCATTCATCACTTGTACCAAAAACATTAATCACAAAGTTTCTGTTTGAAGCACAGTTACTTTTTATTAGCTATTTGATATGATAATAGACTGAGTATGAAAGTCTTTAGATGATATTCAAATACTTCTGATTCGCTTTCAGAAATACACACAGAAATTGTATCACTTGCACTATTTTACAGCCAGGACTAGGCCTGATCTCCTGTAAAAGCTTTTACGACATGATTGGGAAAATGCAGTTATTTTGCAATGTCCATAACCATTTCATTCCATGCCAGTCACGGGTCACACGCAATATGCAGTTTAGGTTTGACGTAAACACATGGTTGTAATTATTGATCAAATCAGACAGTTGACCCCAGGTGTGTTAAAAGCAATGCCATCTGTAGCACAAAGACACAGAATGATAAAATACTATAAAAACATGAAGTTTAATGCTAAATTATAAGCACTGATTGCAATCTATGAGTGCACTTAAACATTTAACTTCCTTTTTTTTTTACCCAGTTAACAGCAAATAAAATTTCTGTTCAAAATTCTTAGCCACTTTCATAAAAAAACTGTACTTCCTTTGAGTATGCTGGTTTCTATACCAGGGAAATGTGATACTGGTCAGAAATGCACATTTAAAATGCCCAGTGGAATGTCTAAGTTCCATTTTAAGACAAAACAAATGGCCATCGCTTTTTCTGAGGCCAAAGGTAAAGCCAAAGCTTTTCCCGAGCAGCTGAAACTAAATAAAAAGCAAACCTGAAACAGATGGTGACAGTTTCTCTGATAAGTGCAGAAGAAAAGCTTTTAGGAAAATACTAAAAGGTCTTCAGAACACCCCTGATAAATAAACAACTACTAGTCAAGGAGATAAGAAAATGTCACTGGATAGCAACATCTAAGTTTCAAGTGAAAGCATGAACTCCTCTAAAGTCGATTCTAATTCAATTAAACTTTTACGTACACTTAAGTACACTTCACAAACAGATTTGGAATTGGCCATTACATTATTTGAAATGATTCTTTACTTTTGATCTCAGAATGGTTTTATTTGCTGCAAAACATGGCTAATTGATTCTATCTAATGCCAAAAGTGCTTTTCATGCTAAACATACAGCTACAGATGGATCTCTCAAATCAGAAGGTTATAGAGATGGCAAGCCAAGTGCAGAGTAGGAAGTTATAGGCTAGTTCCCAAGGAGTTTGTCTGTTCCTTTTACTGAATATTTTCAGGTTAAAGCATTATTTAAACAGGTACAGCACATTCACACACAATAATGCATTCAAACAAATGTAATTTTACAGTGCTACTTCGTCTGTATCTGATTTTAAATGAGCAGAAATGTGTATGAAATGCATTGATCTGTAGATTAAATAACTGATGAAAATGTACTGTTATTTTCATCACAAACAAAATTTGCACAGCAGAGAGCAGAGACAGAAAAAGAGTGTGCATCAGTGGGGTTTAGAGCCATCTCTAAATTAATAGAGACAATTATTGTTGTGCTGTAAACAATCTGAGAAGCTGACAGCTGAAGAGATGAAATAGGATCTGAATAAGAGATATCTTGCTTACTGGGTCTTCAGCATCCTTAAAATTCTCTATAGCTTTGCTGAATCAATGTAGAGGCAGCAGGGAACCATGTTTCACTTTGCATGATGGAACTACTGCATACATTTGTATAATCACAGCCCAGCAAGGTCAGTGAATAAATCAGATTAGCCTGATAAAAAAATAAAAATAAAAAAAAAAACACAGCTGAAGCAATATTTCTTGTGGACCACCAAAATATCAATACTGTGACATTGTCACCTCAGTTCTGAGAATTCTGTCAATTTTAAGATATCTGATGGAGTGTATAAATAATGGGAAAATAGATGGATTTCATTGTTATACAGTTTTATATCAGACATGTTTTATATCAGGGTAATTTAATTGTTTAGATATAAATTCATTACAGTATATAAATATTTAAGCCAATAGCTCCACTTCCATATAAAACATTACATTAGACAAATACTGTTTACACTAAAAGTTAAATAAATAAATAAATAATCCTTTCCAGTTTTAAAGCTTGGGGTCGGTAGTATTTTTTAATGTTTTTGAACGTTTTTTGCCCACCAAGACTTTATTTATTTGATCAGAAATACAGTACCATTAAAAAGAGTAATCGTGAAATATTACAATTTAATTTCTTTTCATTTATTTATTTTTTCTTGTGAAGGCAAGGCTAAAATTTCATTAAGTGTCCATTCTAATGTACACTTTTCACAGACTGTGATGATGCATTTCCAGTAATTATCTTTGTAATCATAGCAGGTTTGTCAGTATACCAGTCAAAAGTTTGCACACACCTTCTGCTTCAGTGGTTTTTCTTTATTTGTATTATTTTCAACATTTTACAGTACATTAATAATAAAGGCATACAAACTATTAAAGAACACATATGGAATTATGTAGTGAAAAAAAAAAGAATATGTTTTATATTTTAGATTGTCAAATTAACTACATTTAGCTTTCATGACAGCTTGGTACAGTCATGGCATTCTCTCTTCAGATTCACAAGGTAGTCACATAGAATGGTTTTCATTTCGAAGATGTGCCTTTTCAAGAGTTCATTTGTGCCATTTCTTGCTTTCTTAATGTGCTTTATGCCCAGTATACATTGTATGACTTTGAGCAGTCCTAGACAAAAGATAACCATTGTGAAACAATCACAGCGATTTCTTTGGCTGTGGATCATAAACAGTGGTCCTACATAATTTAGGCAAAGATAGCCTAAATTTATATATCCTAAATGTAAGATATTATAGCCTGCCTTACGATTCAATAGGCATTCACCAACTTCATACCCAAGTTTATTAGATCCATGTTGCACAGTGTGATTTGTAATGATCTTTTGAGATAGCACAGCTTCTACAAGGCATTAGACCATCAGCAGAGGAATGGTGGGTATAGAGTCAATGGCCTTATTAGTGCTAATACAGCTACTGTAGTGTACAAATTTATACTACTACAGACACTATGCTTTGTTGTATGTTACCATGGCATTATTAAATGTCAGAAAACTACTTCTGTTTTTTTTTTTTTTTTTTTTTTTTTTTTTTATGTATTTAGTGCATCCATGCAGAACCCTAGAACCCCATTGACTGAACTTTCTTTAGAACTTTCCCATTGGTTACACTGTACCTTAAAGTTCTACTCAAATAAAATGACTAATTAGTTCTGTAGGAACAGTCTCTAGTGTAGTTTAGACACTGTTGGACCAAGCATTTCCTTCCACTTCAGATCACACACATAGTTCCCACACACTTTGACTTAACCTACCAACCTTAGCTCCCAGAGGCTTAAGGAGGTGGCGTTCACGAGCGCCGTGTGAATGTAAGCAGGCGAAAGCTTCACAATCAACACAAGCAATAGGCCCGACAGCTGTTAGCTAAACATGTCTCAGTAGATGCAGCTCTAGCACAGAATAAAGCAAACGCCATACACCTCCTCTTCTTCTCGTCAAACCAATGCTGATACTGCACAGTATGTGGGCGATTTCCAAAAAAAAATAAAATTAACTCAGTCAAAAAGCAACAGTATATCACAACTTGCTGAGGGACAAAATGGCTAAAATGGCTACAATACAAAATGTAAGGGTAATATCAAGAAATTGGACGATTCAGCAGAATACTGACAATGTAGATTTGAGGAATGATATTTAGTTCATGCCTTAAGGTACTGCCCTGAAAAAAAAATTATTTGTATGCATGTGTGAACGTTCTGTCCACCTTATTTGGGCAAAGCATTAGAATAAGGTCCCTTTAATATTAATGCATTAATATTATTGATATTATATTAATATTAATCTCTCAATATGCAATACGTTTTTAAAAACTCAACTTTTGATTTTTAATAAGGTAAATGTTTAAATAAATGCGGGGATTTATATTAACTAACATTAATGAATGCTTTTCTTTGCTAGTTCATGTTAACTGACCTATTTAATAATGTTAAGACGGACCTTCTAACCTGGGCCTCTCTACACAACTCTGCATGCCTCAAAAATAGCACTCACTAACGTCCAATCTGATATTTATTTAATGAAAATCTCAAGCCTACAGGGTCAGAACATGCCATTCCACAGGCATAAAATATTAAGAGTTACATTCCTCCGTACTTCAAATCATCTTTCAAAACACACCGTTCCCAGACAGTGCCTTATATACTGTACTTCAGAGGTATGAAAAACACACTGGTGTAAAAAAAAAATGTAGCCCTTTAGTTTAAAGAATAAACACATTTGAGTAATCAGTTATTATGTTTTTACTGAGAATTCAAGCTGAAAGAGTGATGAACCTGTTTTACATTCTCTCGTCATGTAATTTGATGTATCTACTCTATTAGGGTAACATCTACCCATGCTTTCTGACAGGTGTTCTGTAGAATTAATTCATTGAATGGTTAGTAAAGCTATTTATTAAAATCAAAGTCCACCATTGACTATTTGCTTTATATTTCATACTATTACAAGAATAGGTTAACCAAAAATTAACTCAAGTCATTCTGACTTCATGATTTAACAAATAAGAAATGAGATGCTCTTTCCTGTGAAATCATAATTCAAGCTTCAACGAGTTTAGTTGTGCAATATGGGATATAAGATTTTACAATTATAAATTATACACTGTATATAATTGTATTTGTATGCCAGCTTCTCCGTTTATTTCCATGTTGAAAACTATACCTTAGTTATTAAAATGTATAACAGAAATTAAAGATGTTGCATTTAAATATAAATGTGATATTGAAGCCCCTTTTTACTAAAAATTCTTAAACTAAACTTCTAAAACCTGCAGTATTCAACAGTACTAACAGAATTAAAAAAAATTCTCACAGGAGTAAAAATATTATAATTCACAGTCTGACAGACAATAAGCTCTCACATATACATATGGGGGGGCTTTTTTAAGTATATTTTAAAAGTCTACTTTGTACTAATGTTTCAATGTAATAGAAAAATAAAGCAGTGTTTAACTGACAACTGTCTTTCTGAAAAGTAAAATAATAATAACAATAATAATAATAATCTGAAAAGTGGTCCATATAACATGTCTGCTAGATTCTTCTAATTTCGTTTAAAAGCCACATGAGAGTGAGTCAATTTTCAAGTAAGGCTCTCTTCTTCCTTCATGTATTGTCTGCACAAAGCCTTCGGTCATGACTCACAAACCTGCTTCCTTATTTACTGTTCCCTCATTACTTATGCAATTGTTAAATTTTGGATGAATGTAGCTTGTTCCATAAATGTTCCTTTTTGTATGCATTTCACACCACTGCAGCTGCTGCATGGCCCTAATTGGGCGAACGAAAAATGTCTCAAATTAGGCCACTGAGTCTTTTAACACGTTGCTGTTGTCCCCAGCCACAAAGGAGTTACAATAAGTAAAGCTTAACAATAGAAAAGCACCTAGAAAAAGAATGAAGTGTGTTTTTGCAGGACTGAATCAGCTCAGTACAGCTGTGCCTGCTGGCCTGCATCAATACGCCGTCTCTATCTGGAGCCCACAGGTGCAGCAACTGTCCACTGTCAACAACACCACAGAGAAATGAGGTCTGTCTCTGCAAAGATGCATGGATAAACATTTATTAGCATACCACCTGTTCATTTTTTAATGCAGCAATTAGAACGTAGCGTATTTACACTGTATATGTTTTACCTTACAGTTAAAAACATATAAGCACAAATTATCGACTTAAAGGATTTTAAAAGCAGGAAATTGACAGGAAAGGCATTTTATAAAGATGCATGACAATCCTGATTGCTTTTTGGATTTGTTTACAGGCTGACAGGGAAGCAAAGCTTCAGAATTTTTTAGAGAATTTGAAAAGCATTCCCGAATTATTGCTTGTGTTCCAGGGTTACTGCGGTGTCAACGCTACATTCTCCCATCACTCCACCATGCCTGGTCTATTAAAATGCTTGCTGCTTTCAATCTTGTCTAATGGAACACCTGATAGGAAGGCATTAGCCGAGTAGTAAAACTCCACTTTATCACTAAATTCTCCTGAAAACTCTAGCACAACAATTATAACACTTTGGCTCAATATGAGGCTTGAGAGGATTTTTTATAATTTTTTTTTTTTTTTTCATGCTGTGAACCTCGAATGTAAATCAGAGTTTTAATCAGGCACCGAGAGGGCAGCTCAAACACAGATGCCTCTGTCTGTCAAGTTCTGTTAATGGAGATTTCTTTTTTAGATGAGACCAACATCTCCAATCTGGTTTGTAAGTTTGAACTGCTAGACTGAACTTTAGAAGATCAATTGTGAAGGTAAACCTTCATTATTTTCATTATAAATAATATTATAATACCTCCTCATCAAAGCACTTTCTCACCGACAACCATCAAGTAAATCTGTATGACAGACTTTGAAAGCATTTTCTGTGGTGATCTGGAATCTACTGTTGGTTATGCAAATCCAGTTTCACGTCAGAATTAAAATAGGTAAATAAAGAAGGCCATTGTAAGAGTTTAAAATAAGATTATCATATTGTGAGATATTAAGCTGCAATAAAATAAATCAGAAAAAAAAAACATAAATAGCAATTAAAATAAATAAAGTTGCAGTGGTAAAAAGTTTACTGTAACTGTGCCTTTATTTGTATTTATTCTATTTGATCTTATTTTTATTTTGTTATTTTTTTTACTCTGTTTGAAATGTATAATTAAAGAAGCTAATTGTTGGTAAAGTTTAAATAAGACAAAGTTATATACTATTATTAATTCCTAATTGTCATTAGGATATGTCCCCAAAACCTTCAAACTGGCTGTTATTAAGCCTCTCATAAAAAAAACACAACTTGACCCCAGAGAACTTGTTAATTATAATTGTTAATTAGAGAAAAATGGTATATGTGAGGATTTCCAGTCAGGATTTAGACCGTATCATAGTACTGAGACTGCTCTCCTTAGAGTTACAAATGATCTGCTCTTATCATCTGATCGTGGGTGTATCTCTCTATTAGTTTTATTGGATCTTAGTGCTGCGTTTGACACAATTGACCACAACATTCTTTTGCATAGACTTGAACACTTTGTTGGCATCAGTGGAAGTGCATTAGCATGGTTTAAATCGTACTTATATGACCGCCATCAGTTCGTAGCAGTGAATGAAGATGTATCATATCGATCACAAGTGCAGTATGGAGTACCTCAAGGCTCAGTACTAGGGCCGCTACTCTTCACGCTTTATATGTTACCCTTGGGAGATATCATCAGGAAACATGGTGTTAGCTTTCACTGTTATGCTGATGATACTCAGCTCTATATTTCCTCGCAGCCCGGTGAAACACACCAATTTGAAAAACTAATGGAATGCATAGTCGATATAAAAAATTGGATGACGAGTAATTTCTTATTGCTAAATTCAGAAAAAACAGAGGTGTTAATCATAGGGCCTAAAAACTCTGCTTGTAATAACCTAGAACACTGTCTAAGACTTGATGGTTGCTCTGTCAATTCTTCGTCATCAGTAAGGAACCTAGGTGTGCCACTTGATCGCAATCTTTCCTTAGAAAGCCACGTTTCTAGCATTTGTAAAACTGCATTTTTCTATCTCAAAAATATATCTAAATTACGGTCTATGCTCTCAATGTCAAATGCAGAAATGTTAATCCATGCATTTATGACTTCAAGGTTAGACTATTGTAATGCTTTATTGGGTGGTTGTTCTGCACGCTTGGTAAACAAACTACAGCTAGTCCAAAATGCAGCAGCAAGAGTTCTTACTAGAACCAGGAAGTATGACCATATTAGCCCGGTCCTGTCCACACTGCACTGGCTCCCTATCAAACATTGTATAGATTTTAAAATATTGCTTATTACTTATAAAGCCCTGAATGGTTTAGCACCTCAGTATTTGAATGAGCTCCTTTTACATTATACTCCTCTACGTCCGCTACGTTCTCAAAACTCAGGCAATTTGATAATACCTAGAATATCAAAATCAACTGCGGGCAGCAGATCCTTTTCCTATTTGGCGCCTGAACTCTGGAATAACCTACCTAACATTGTTCGGGAGGCAGACACACTCTTGCAGTTTAATTCTAGATTAAAGACCCATCTCTTTAACCTGGCATACACATAACATACTAATATGCTTTTAATATCCAAATCCGTTAAAGGATTTTTAGGCTGCATTAATTATGTAAACCGGAACCGGAAACACTTCACATAACACCGTACTTTCTTCATCATTAGAAGAATGGAATCTACGCTAATATTTGTCTGTTTCTCTCTTGTTCCGAGGTCACAGTGGCCACCAGATCCAGTCTGTATCCAGATCAGAGGGTCACTGCAGTCACCCGGATCCGGTACGTATCCAGACCAGATGGTGGATCAGCACCTATGAAGGACCTCTACTGCCCTGAAAGACAGCGGATACCAGGACAACTAGAGCCCCAGATACAGATCCCCTGTAAAGACCTTGTCTCAGAGGACCACCAGGACAAGACCACAGGAAACAGATGATTCTTCTGCACAATCTGACTTTGCTGCAGCCTGGAATTTAACTACTGGTTTCGTCTGGTCAGAGGAGAACTGGCCCCCCAACTGAGCCTGGTTTCTCCCAAGGTTTTTTTTTCTCCATTCTGTCACCAATGGAGTTTCGGTTCCTTGCCGCTGTCGCCTCTGGCTTGCTTAGTTGGGGTCACTTCATCTACAGCTATATCATTGACTTGATTGCAAATAAATGCACAGACACTATTTAAACTGAACAGAGATGACATCACTGAATTCAATGATGAACTGCCTTTAACTATCATTTTGCATTATTGAGACACTGTTATCCAAATGAATGTTGTTCAGTGCTTTGACGCAATGTAATTTGTTTAAAGCACTATATAAATAAAGGTGATTGATTGATTGATTATACTGTGAAATGTTAGGTTGCAATTGTGGGAAATAAATAGCAAATGCGATACAAAGCTTCCACTATAAGAAATAAAGTTGCATCTGCAATCATTGTGGCAGGTTATATATATATATATATATATATATATATATATATATATATATATATATATATATATATATATATATATATATATACTCTGAGGCAGAAACAGACTGTAAATAGATTAGCTATAAAAGTAAAGGTATTTTTTTTTATTTTATACAAGATATATAAAGAAAAGATATATGAATCCATGTTGTGAGCTACAATTGTGATAAATATTGTGAGATATTTAGTTGATATTTTGTGCAATGATACATAAAATGCAATTATATATATAAAATAATAAAATAAAGGTAAATGTGAAAAAATTGAAAAAAAAAGTCATTTTGTAAATTTTAAGCTTCAATTGTGAGAAACAAACAACTGAATAGCCATTGCAAGAAATAAAGTTGAGATTGTGGAAAGTATGCTTTAAAGTTGAAGTTAACAGAACTTTTTTATTATTATTATTACTCTGGAGCAGAACAGTTTGTCCCAAACCGTACATTTTACCATTTTGAAGAGTTGCAAAACCAATCTAAAATCAGTGTTAATGGCCCATGTCTTTAGAGAGCACCATATAAAGAGTGCTTAGCTAAGCCTGGGGAGCGCAGTCTAAGAGATGATAAAGCATTTCACACACCAGCATGGACATTAGTTCTGGTATCTGTCTCAAATGAGAGGGACTGATTTTGTGGGTACTCGGAGTTAATCTCATGTTGAGAGCTCATTATTCAGATTCTGTCATCTGTTCTTGCTCAGTTGGGAAGCCCATTCACTTTAAGTATGTTTGGGGGTGGATGGGTTGCTTGGAGCAAATAGTTTATGCCTATGTAAAATCTTTACTTCGGTGCACGTCGTATCGTTTAAGTACATGAGTGCATATCTTAAATTGAAATCCATGTAGATGTAATTGTTTGCATACTCTGTGCACACATAAATTCCACTTAATAATAAATTAAAGCACTGAGTCTACCGTCACGTACGTCTCAAAGTTGCTCTTACTCAGAATGTTAATAACATTGAACCCACTCTGACCCACTAAACCCAGAGATACATAACTCATCCAGCCTGTCTTTGACAAGCCTTCACCCATGTCACCTTAGTTCAAAGTCACCTCAATGCCCTGTGACACTTCCTTCTGTAGTTTCTGTGCTAGCTCACACTTAGCCAGAGCAATAACCAGATATTAAACAACAAGAGGTCTTGTCTACATTGCAGTTTATTGTAGAAGATCTGAATGACTAACTTAGCATAGTTAATTTAGTTTTACATGCATTGGAGGTGGTTTTATCTCAACAGATGGCCAATCAGTTCAAAGCTGGCCAGATTGAGAAATGGTCCATAATTCAAATGTATAATGCATAACACATTTTAAATTCTAAATTGAATATCATGGTAACCCACTATTGACTCAAGTATTACCAAAATTTTCAGAAGGAACTACTAATCAGTATTCTAAAGTGAATAACATGGTAAGCTTCTGAGGCATTCTGAAATATTTTTGCTATTTGGTAACACTTGAGTCAGAGATTTTCACTTTAGAATTCTGATCTAAATAATTAGTAATTTCTTTAGAAGGATGTAGTAACACTTGTTGCATTACTATCCAAAACCTTACATATATCTTAAAAGCTTACAATGACGTCAGTCAATATCAGGGAATTATTACGCTTCTCACATTAGAATACTGATCCAAATAATTAGTAGTTCCTTTAGAAGGATTTGGTAATACTTGAGTCATAACTACTAGTGGGTTACCATGATCATTACTTTAGAATTATATGTGTATACATTACACATAATTCACATTAATTATGAAAATGTTTAGTAGCTCTTAGTAGTTCTCTGAAAAAAAAAGTAAAAAAAAAAAAGTTACTGATTAGCTATTAATGAACTACCACTCTCAGCTGAGTGCTATGTCTTACCAAATAGGTAATCAGTGTTTCTTGTTAGTTCATGGTATTAGTGCATTAGTTATTTGTTCCTGTGTAGTTATTTATTAATGTCAGAACAGTATTCTAAAGTGTAACCAAAGGTTCACACAAAAACTGCCTCATGTGCAATGGAAATGTACAGATTAATTATGAATTAGCCACCAATTCACCAAAACATAAAATAGTTTTGAAATGCTATTATGACTGAGTTGGGTGGCCTAATGGCATGCTAAATATTTCAACTTTACTCAGTTTCAGATTGCGGGCATCCATATCTGTATCATTAATTCACCAGAATCAGCAAGTCTGCATTCACTCTTAAGAGACCGTCTCCTTAGCCATGCTGAAATTTCAACAGGTCAACATGAAATCATAATAAAGAGCCAAGAATAACAAACAGCTGTAATTGTGAACATAAATTATAAAATGAAACAAATATCTGGTTACATAATGAGAGGCAAAAGAACAGCCACACAGCCATTAAGCACACTGAGTTCAACACACTCTGAAGGCTAAAACAATTCATCACTCTACAGATTTGCATTGATGGTGAGGAATTTAGCTGTCAGACTTTTTCATACCAGTGAGAGCACAAATCCCTCGACATTTAAACATTATAGAAAAGGGGAAGTGAAGAGATTGTGAATGATCCAAGCTGGACACTGGGATCTCTTTGACATTCATAATGTTGAATCATCCATATTTATAAACTCAACAGCCAGTCTATGAGGCATTGAATGTTTGGAAAAGGCTACACTACCGTTTTAATGCTTTTGAAATAAGTCTCTTATGCTCACCAAGGCTTGCACTTATTTGATCAGAAGTATTCAATTCATTTCAATTGTAATTTATTTGAATATCGCTTATTACGATACAAATCATTGCAAAGCAACTTTACAGAAAATTAAGTTTCTACAATATTTAGAAGTAGCTTATCAGTGGGGACATTTGCAGAAAAATCAATTAAAGACGTAGTCAAACAGACAATGAACACTATTGACAGCAATTAAGTAGAACTTTTCTGTTTTAATATATTTTAATATGTAATTCATTCCTGTGATGTCAAAGCTGTTTTAAAGAAGGCTTAAGTGTCACATGGTCCTTCTGAAATTATTCTAATATGCTGATTTGCTGCTCAAGAAACATGTCTTATCATTATTAATGCTGAAAACAGCTGTGCTGCTTAATACTTATAGAAAATTATGTTTCTAATTGTATAAATAATTTTAATAAATAAAATTTTTGAAGTTTCTATCCTGTTTTTGTCTTTTGTTTAAAAGGCATATTATAAAAAAAGTTTTATAGTACATAAATATATTTTATCTTTTGATGCAACCCCTTTAAATGTTATACAGACACCTTATCCAAGGTTAGATGCATTTTCGAAGCCAGTCTGTTTGTTTAGATCACGGCAGGTGAAAATTTCCTATCTATTTTAGAAAGCAATGCCCTGTGGTGATAGCATATTTGAGACTGAGCATGAATAATTCATATTACAGGCTTTACACTTTACAAAATGTGAAATCCATAAAAGATGCATCATTCAATTAAACACACAGAGCAGACTAACACAGGTAATTATAATGAATGGGGTGATCTGTAAGGTTGGGTCTAAATGTATTACTGACATGACTCTCTGCAAAAGACAGATGAATGTTTCCAGACTCCAGATAAAAACTATTTAAATTACAATAATAAGGAGCACGATTTGATGTGAATCAATTATGTCTCTGAGGTGTGGGCCTTTCATTATGAGTCTAATGCAATTAGTCTTAATGGACTGTGGGCTCTCGAGGCAGGAACAAGCAATCATAATAACTATTCCCTTCCTCCTACTCATGCTTGCCCTTGAGGAGTTTGTCTTGAATAGACATAGCTGCCAGTCAAGGAAGCAGTGCACATTTGGAAGTTTCAGCTTCAAAAAGATGCTTGACACCTGTGACGTTTTCACAATAGCAAAATGCCAAAAATGTTGTGTTTGCATGAAAGAAAATAGTGCTGCATTCAGTCAGTCAACCTTTCTTAAAGCCGCTTCAATGAACCACTGGCACAAGGACCATTCATCAACAATTTTTCTACCCCGAAAGTGACAAGATGTTACACAATCTATTTTACAGGCAGGTACAAATCAGTGCCAGAGTGTTGATAAGAACGTGTTTTCTGTAAAAACACTGTAATAATTACAATCACATTATAAATCTTGGCAGAATCAAGAGACACAAAATGGAAAAGTAAAAGCTTTGTAAAAGTTACTGAATGCTTCACTAGAGTTTGTTGGCAAAACAGACAGAGTTCACCTAAAGACCTTGTGGCAGATCTTCTCTGTTCTACTGTCCACTGAGGGTGCTCAACTTGTCACATACAATGAGCTTCATTTATGAAACCAGAAGAATTAATTTGTGTGAACCATTGCTGTGAATTATTGAATGTGACAATTTACATAAGAAATTTGTTCTGCTCATGTTTCATGAATGCAGCATATTGGGTACAAAAAGTAATGCATGTTTGAATCACTTGGTTGATCACTTCCTGTTAAAAAGGTGCATTGCAATGTCAATATTTAAAAGCATTTCTTCTTGTAGGACTGCCAAAAACAATTCTGTTTTATTTTTTTAACATTTTTTTTTTTTTTTTACATCTAACATTTAACATCTTTTAGCATTAATTCATATTAATTCTTATTCCAGGTATTACAAGGAGAGGGTGACTTATGAGGACATAACCCATGTCCCCATTTTTCAAAACGCTTATAAATCATACAGAATGAGTTTTTTTTTTTTTTTTTTTTTTTTTTTGAGAGAGAGTAAAAATGCACAAAGTCTCCTGTGAGGGTTAGGGTTAGGGGTAGGGTTGGTGTAGGGCCATAGAATATACAGTTTTTTACAGTATAAAAACCATTGGGATGTCCCCATTTTTCACAAAAACAAACGTGTGTGTGTGTGTGTTTGTGTGTGTTTCAAACTTGTGTCTCATAATTTAATAATGGCAGGTTTCACCGTGACAACTTGCCCCATATACACTTCAAAGCTGTGGGGTTGGTAAGGTTTTATTAATGTTTTTGAAAAGAAGTCTCTTATGCTCATCAAGGCTGGCTTTATTTAATAAAAAATACAGTAAAAACCTACTCACTGACCCGCCAAAAAATTACTTTCAAAAATACTTGATAATAATAACTTTACTAAAATGAGCAGAATTTAAATAATGACAAGATAAGACAAGACAAGATTTTGTAATGCATTTTGGCTCATATCATGAGCTCTTCTCCAGCTCTTGTCAAGACTTCACTCGTGTCAAATGCAGTGTAAGTGAACCTACATCCCGAGACACTGTTATCAGAATTAACAGCACCTTGAAAACTGTTGAAGTCTGTGAATTTTCTGCTCTCGAGAAGGACATCTCTCCTTTCAGCTTGCTATCCTTTCGGCATAACTGTCAAACTGGTGGCTTCACACCAACTATTGAGTGATGCCCAAATTATAATAAAGATGTAATAGACAAGGCCTGGACATTTTTCAAAGACTGTAATATGAACATAAGTGGGATTTTGCAAAACATTATAATCTTCTTCTAAAAAAAAATATTTTCATTGAGCTGCAATGGACTGGTTTGTGCAAACCTCACACTCAAGTGATCAAACAACACCAATCTTTAAATCCTTGAAAGTGTTTTATATATATATATATATATATATATATATATATATATATATATATATATATATATATATATATATATATATATATATATATATATATATATCCCTGATTGAAAGCTACTGACATTTATGTAATGAAATTGTTTCTACTAGGATTTTAATTAGATAAATGTGCTTGATTTCTCGTTCTCAGCAGGGAACACTACAGTTTGTCCATGGAAACCCCAAGCTTTTGACCTTGATTATTGTCTCTAAAATGAGCAGTTCATTTGGAAAGGTCCATTCCCGGAAATGTCACTGAATAAACTATGATAAATGCACTGTGATACAGAGCCCAGAGTGGTTTTAATACATTTTTGTAGCATCATGCAAGTCTTGCTGTATACCACAACACCAGATGTTTTCAATTAACTCCATGAGAAGCCCAGTCAAAAGTTAGTGCTTTCATAGTGGTGCTCAAAACATTACGGGCATTCTTGTATGATGTCTATGAACCGTAGACGGCAAGGAACGTTGGAGAACACACGACCACAGAAAGTGGCTTGTGTAGATGCAGCTGGTTTAAACAGCATATAACCAGTCTTGGTTGGGAGAACAGATGAAGAGTTACATTTGAGAAAGAAACGGACATTCGCATCGTCATATGATGAACATGTTGCAACGGCTGGAAGGCTTCAAAGCATGGATGGTTAGCCACAGATCTCTTCACCGCATCTCAATATTTCCGTATAATGCACGTTGGGGGATTCAAATGTTGCAATTTAATAATGAAAGTAGTAATTGCAAAATTACGGAACTGAGAAAAACCGAGCTGCACAGAGAAAGTCGAAAACAGCCGATAGAGACTGTTTAGCTTTATTTATTTATTTTTATCTCGGAAAACTATTAATCACATTATGAAAACCACAAAGACACACACTCACCCAAAGTGAGTTGAATCACACACAGCATACAAATCCACCCTAACGTGTGTGGGTAAATGGAGAGGAGGGGCATATTCATTCAAACTAATGCATTATCTGAGCAATTGCTGTTCATTGTAGGAAGGCCTTACGCAGGTAGAGTGATTTGGGACTCAGATTACGGTCATTTGCTGCAAATGGGTTACAGTCATCACCATCAGAACCTTGTGTGGTGAGCCTGTAATTGAAGCGCAACTTAATCATAGAGATGATTGGAGAGAGAGACATTTATTGATCTATGCCAGCTGTGTGGCACTTTAGGTTTAACTTTTTGTGGGAGATTCCATTTAGTGCATCAGTCAAAGCACCTACTGGATCTTTTTACCTAAGAGGTATTCTGCCCATTTCAGAAGTGCATACGCAAAGCTGCAGCATCACTACAACAATAGTTATGTTCACTGTGCTGCTGTGTACATAAACACAGCTCTACTGTACGTAGAAAACAAAAGAGGAAACTCAGAAGTGAATGCTCTAAGCTGTTCTCACTGGGGTAGAGAGAATATGCACTGATTTTGCACGCAGTGTGATATAGGCCTTTTATTTAGATATTAGTCACTAGCTATGTTTACATGCACCCCAATATTCAGTTTATAATCAGATTGTTTCTTCAATTAGACTGAAAAACTAATTTTTAAATGGTGAATTGCTCATTCTGCACAAAAAAATAATAAATAAATAATTAAAAAAAAAACAAGACCATGACCTTATAATAGTATTAATAATAAATAATTCATGGAGTGGAAAGTCTGTTTGAAAAAGTTCAGTAAAAAAAAAAATTAGTCTGTAAATATAGGGCCCAATGTACTGTTAATATAAAGACAATTTCCTTAGTAATTTTTCACGTTTTACTCATATTTTAAATTATGCGTTGTGCTGTGTTTTAGGATTGAAGGGAATGTCAGGGAACTTAACAGAAAATTTACTGGTAATTTGCTTAAAACACCATCAATTACAACTCACATACTTTTATAGTAGATATTAAACTAATTTGTCATGCTTTAAAACTATACATTTAATACTGCATCATGTTTGGCTTTTATATTGCAAATTATTACACTGCTTTGAAGAAATTATCCCTTTATGTCTTGCTAATTATAATGTCTCTGTTCGCCAACACAACAACTGTCAATAATAAACTGGCATATATCTGAAAGTGACATACAGCCAAGTATGGTGACCCATACTCAGAATTTGTGCTATGCATTTAACCCATCCAAAGTGCACACAGCAGCGAACACACACACACACACACATACCGTGAATACACACCCAGAGCAGTCGGTCATGATATTGCCAGCCCGAGACTCAAACCCACAACCTTAACCTATAGTCAAACTCTCTAACCACTAGGCCACGACTTCCCCAAAGGAAGTCATGCACCATACTGTAGCTCAATATAAACATGCGTACATGAATGGAGAGCCCCATTCAATATAACTTCCATCTACTTATCTGTGTGTGGAGAAATTCCATCCTCCGCTCCTTCACTAGGGTTAAATGTGGACCAGTCAGTGAGTTTCATGAGTTTCGAGAGCCTTCTGATCTCACAGATATTTTGGTTTCATTCACATGTTGCCTTCAGAAAAAGGACTTCAGGAAGCTACTAAAGCGATACTAAAAGATAACTGACTTGAAAGGCTAGTTTTGATAATGACTGGTTATTTACAAGAAAGGTAGCAAATTTAAATCTTGCTTCATTTTGGATTTAAGTAACAGGTGTTGCATCATTTGAACAGTTTGTAAGACTAGTTTTATTATTATTATTATTATTATTATCATTTGTATTATTATTATTATTATTATTATTTATATTTTGCTGTCAGCATCATGTAATATTTGCATAACTCGCGAATATGACAAAATCATTATTATTTTGTATGTAAAAGAAATACAGTAAAATATATATTTATATATACTTTCATTTCAGCAAAGACACGTTTCTTATAATCCTTTGTTTCTGCCCACTGGTTACCTGCCATTTAGTAGATGTTTTTGCCCCCTTCTATACAGTAATTGCGACCATTCCCTTGAAAGCGTGGGTTGAATGTCTTCCATCAGGGCAGAGTACTGATTGGCTTTTGGGGGTGGAGGACTTAACTCTTGCTATATCTCGCCTACTTGGATTCAGGTCTGTTTTGACTTTGTGCCACCATAATCATTAACCTGTCACCACCCCTTTCCATTTCGATGTTTACCTGTGACTAACAGGACTTGAAGTTACAGAATAAGTGTCCCTGCTTAGGAATATCACAAGTTGCAGAGTACACGCAGTTCCTCCTCAAAGTGGCACTCATCCACACTCTTAAGCATGGCCCTAGCCATTCCGTCCACCAAACACATATTTGTGTTCCTGTTGTGCCTACATTATTAACTATTCAAACTCACAATCATTATTAAAAAGTCATGTTGCATTCATATACACACACATTCACACGTACTGTATGATCTTTAAACTGAGACCACCAAACAACATTTTCACACAAATTACATATTCCAATTAAACAAAAACAAGGACACAGTCTGGCATTCATAATAGGTGATACAATACAGTGTTTGCATTAATTTGAACCATACAATAGACCAGCACACAGTTTCTAATGAGCAAAGGAGCAATTAGAAGCTTCCTCCATTTTTTACATTTATAGACTAAAAATACACAATAATCTGTTTAAATTTATACCCAACTGAGCTCTGAAAACATTCTCTACTCAGTATTCATAAAACATCACTGATACACAAGTTTCATTGTGAGGGATCGTGCTCCATCACTTTTGATGGACACTCAGGTATAATGCCTGAAAGTGCACCCTGTTCTCCAGAATGTCATATTCATCACTGAGTGGTGCACAGGCGAGAAGAACAAACATCTCAATCATGCCCTGACAGGATGCCTGTTCTGCTTGTCTTTTTAGTCACGCTGAAACATTTTGTGGTAAGTGATTGTTCTCTATTCTTTTCAACAAAAGCCAGTCTCTCTATTTTTCCATCAGTGTAATTAGACTTGCTTGCTTCCCGGCGGCTGAGCATTTGACTCTCTAGAGCCCTGCCATTGAAATATCACATAGATCTGAAAGAGGAATTATATCTTTTTCTCGAAGATTTCTCTACGGTTTTGTTTTTTTGATTCAATATCCCCCTCAAGGTTTCTTAACGTTTCATGTTTTAAGGTCCATGTTAATATTATTACAATTATATTTTTGTTACTATCTTGTGGGTATATTTCTGAATTTGATTTTGGACTTGATTACCACTGACATAAATGTAATCTGTTTTTCATTCTTTTTGATCAAGAGCATAACAATATAATTTGTGAAGTTCAATAAAATATAAAATGTTTTATATAAACTGATTTACAGAAGTAAAAAATTAAAAAAGTGTCTTTAAGGTCGGTTATCCTTGTTTAACTTTTTGATCTCTTTTTATTAATGAATTGGTTTTAAAGCACTAGTTCACCCCAAAATTCTGTTATCAAGCCATTTTTTATCTTTGGAAAAAGAAAATGAAGTTATTAATAGCAGCATGTCAGAGCTTCTTTTTTCCATAAAATGAAAGTATTAGCTTTTATTTCATTCTCTTCTTCACACAAAGATAAATATGTATATAAGTCACATGATTTACCATATTTAAATCATGTCAGTTAATATAACAATTTTTAACAAAGATGAGCAAACATATTTTGGGGATACTCATGTAAACAAACCATTGTTTATTTTGCCATAGTGTTTATATAATATTCTGAAATGATATTGACAAAAGTCTTACTTCTAGTCATCTTTGCATATTAAGCTGGGATCAGAAAAGTACTTTACCATCCAAAAATTACACACTTCAGTTTTAAATTGTATAATATGACTTTAATGGACGCTCTGTGTTCTTTCCAGACTTCCATCATACTTATGGAGGTATGGTGTGGAAATATTGCATACTGAAGGCTTAGATCATGTTGTGGTCTCAGTGTGCTGTCTGATGACTTCTTGGCATAGAGCTCTAATATTATTTAATATCTGCAGTCAACATACAAGTACATTCAATGGCACCACCAATGGTATGTGCCAAAGCAAAGAAAGGATATCTGGATTTTGGCACCCCGTAACTGAAATAGTATCCTCTAGTCTAAGTCATCTGTTATTATGACGGCATTCACCAGGCCAAATAGGAAGGTGCCAATGCTGGAGTAATCATTTTTGAAACTTTGGAGTTTGTCAAGGATAAATTATGCAGAGTATTTGACGTATTTTGTACGCTGAGCTCGTGAAATTAAGGCATGGAAGGAAATCTAGAAGGACACAGTGAAAAAGGTCCTAAAAAGGACTATAGGAATGAAAGTGGAGATTGTGATGACAGAAGTCCAATGGCTTTCAACACATTATTATACTAACCATCAATGTTTCTGTGTTGCGTTAAGGGCAAAGCCATTACTTTCATTCTGATCTAAACTGACAGATGGCAAAAGACTGCTATATGCAGAATGTATGGACAATCAATTATTTATTTTTCCAATTGTTCATGAAATAATTAATTTTAATAGTGAACCAGAATATGAAATATATTTTAAATAATGATATCAGAAAACTCCCTTTTACTTTTACTGTGTCCACGTTCTAATACTTTTTGGTCAGTGTGTGTGGTGCTCGGCCAAAGCCATCACAGGAAAAAAATCATTTTAAAATATATTCAAATATAAATTATTTATTTAAAGTTGCGGATAATATTTTACAAACGGTATTGTTTGTGCTTTATTTTTTTATTAAATAAATGCAGTCTTGTTTAGCATAAGATATGTCTTATAAAGTATTCCAAACTTTTGACGATAGGTAATCAGAAATTAAAAAAGAAGAAATGACAAGTTATATTTATACACTTTCAAACAAGCAACGTATGTATGGAAGTGATGGCCTATTAAAATTACTGTAATATTGCTTAAGTGTTCAGCTTGTTGCAAGACTGATTATTTTGTACAAATGACAAATTATTTTGTAATTGAATTTTATTTAAGATAGCATAGAGGTAGAACTATTAATTCAAACCTAACATTTAATGTCCATATATTTAAACTCAGCAGGACAAAACATCCAATAGCATCTGTTTTATTTTTATTTTTATTTTTATTTACAGTCAGTTGATTCAGTAACACACTAAGCACACTGGTTTCAAGCCAGTTTGAAAGTCCTAAGCAAGTGGCTTAAAAAAAATAAATTTAATTGTGTGGTACAGAAGAACTCAACAGCCTGAGGGATTCATATACAGTAAAATGCCCCCAGAATGTCAGAACCTTGACTGATTAGTGCACTAGTCCCACAAACTCCATTTTCTGCCCCATGCTCGTGTTCCCACACCATTAATGACAGTGCAAGAGCTCCACTAGTCTAATGTTTTTGCTGATTTAAGATCAGGTTATGAAACCACACCTCAAGCTCAAGCTCAGTGTCTGTTGCCTCATCTAGCCACAACATGAGTCTGTACCAACCACAGCTACGTAGAGTATGAGGTCAAGTACGGAAAAGAAGCCTGTGCTAGATCTTATCAAACTTCACAGAATAGGGCTTATCGTTGCCATTTGTCTGGCCAATTCAAGGAGTATCTCTGGGCTTGTGAAAAGTCCTGCTCATCATGGTAACTACTGAGGGAATAGAATAACTCCACTGGTGGGCTTGGATTTGCAGAGTAGCCCCCTCTCTGCAACATCGAACGGCTCTTGTCAGATTTATCGCTAGAAAGCTGAAAAACTAGGATGAAGGAGAATTGGTTTCAGAATACAGACTAATACACTTAAAATTATTTAGTGGCTTTGTAAAAATTAGAATAATAATAAAGAAATAAAAAAAATTATGTATATGACTTTCTTCTTTTAAACAAATCCAGTCAGAGTTACTTTTAAAATTGATCTTTCAAGCTGTTTGATGCCACTCAGTGGGTGTTGCACTGAATCGGTCCTTGAGAAGTTTAATAAAAAGTGGAACCGTAAAAAAAAAAAAAAAAAAAAAAAACTACAATTACTATTCATTCCAATACATCATTTTTAAAAAGACCTTAAGGGATTAAGTAAGATTAATATAGGAGATATGTTAGTTTTAGTTTTTTGCCATTGATATTGAAGTAGTTAGTTACTTATACTATTAATTTATTATTATAATTACACATTACTCATTAAGTTCACATTACTCATAGATATTGTTTTTTAAATGGGCTTACTCAATTATTTGATTTATCTAAACTTGTTGGGTCTATGAAATTAAAACTAATTTTTTATTTTTTTTTTACTTTAAAGGAAAGAAAAAAAAAGATTTCTGAACCGTGTTATATATTTAACGCATATACGCTTCTGTTTACACTTATCTGTTGATTTATAATGAAAGCATTTTGCAAATGTACCACACTACAGAATAACATAACACAACATGAGGGTTGAAAATCTAATTTGGGGATTTTAACAATGTATTGAGTGTGAAAATGACCGGAGGGGAGCATTGCATGGAATATTAGGCAGTAACATTAGCTGCTTAAGTGCCTATGGACTTGGATGTATCATTTATTTATTTACTGTCACTAACCATGCTCTTGCTGCAGTACCAGCCAAATAGATGTTGTAAGCTAAGTGGTCAAGGCTCTGGGTTGCCTGGGGCTGATCTTTGACCTGGTGTCACTCAGATGGCTATCCAGCTATCAGCATCAAACCTTTCAGCAAGACACTTAACCCCAGGATGAGTATGAGGGAGAACTACTCTAAAACTGAAAACTGTTGCAACAATCATGAGCCATTTTTTGCCAGGACCTGCAGTATTTCGAAATGTCCATTAAACAATTGAGCTGCATGCCAGATCTGATTTTGGGAGTTGTTCTCTGGCACTTGCTCTTGTGTTTCTGGAAGTCATGACTTTCAAGACAAAGTTGGTGCCTCTGAGTCTATACAATCAATGTGTGTTGCAGTCATTCATTTTGTTTGTTGCTACTTTGAAAAACAACATATTTTACTTGCATTTTACAACTGTGCTCATTTAAACATGTACCATGCCTTTTTAAACCAAAGCTACAGAAACTTTGCATGTTCTTTTAAATCCATATCTATTTTGAACTTGAAAAGTTATAGAATTTAGCAAGTCATTATGTCTAAATATTGACTGAAATCTTGTTTTTGCAACCTTGATTTTCTGAAAATCCGACATTTTTCCTTGTCTCTAGTTTGTAACATTAAGGCTGAGAAGCACAGACCGTCCTTTTATTTTCTACTTTTCTTCTCAGGTTCATAGATGCTTTCACTATATGTGGCCATGGAACACAAAACTAATCATAAGGGTATTTTTTTTTAATTATTATTATTATTATTGAGATGCAGACATCATCTGAAAGCCAAATAAATAAGCTTTCCATTGATTTATGGTTTGTTAGGATAGGACAATATTTGGTTGAGATCCAATTATTTAAAAATGTGGAATCTCAGGGTGCAAAAAAATCTAAATACTCTTTACTTAATATGATTTTTAGAATAAAAGAAAAATCTATAATTTTGACGCATACAATGTACTTTTGGCTATTGCTACAAATATACATGTGCTACTTATGACTAGTTTTAAAAAAATCCATTACTTGGGATTCAAACAGCTTAATTTAAAATAAATAATTAATGCAAACACATTTCTAAGAATATACCATACATTGTAGACTATGTAATTGCTTCTGTGAATCCCCTTTCGTCTTTCATTACCCTATGTTTGTTTTTCATCCCATCTGCTTTAAGAGACCATCTACATCTGCCATCTTTTCAATTTGCACTCTATTTCTATATATTTCCTGTAGTCTCTCTCTTTTTTCCTCCTTAATTTATCCTCCTTTTTTCCCATCTCATCCCAACTTTTGTGTTTACACTTTCATCCTTGTTAGCTTAGTGGTGTGACAACTTCTACAGAACCTGTAATAAGTTTATTGAGACACTAAATTATATCAACCAGACTCAATTAGAAGTAGTTTTTTTTTTTTTTTTTTTTTTTTTTTTTCTGAAGATGTAACAGTAATAATGATGCATTCATGCATTACAATACTTTACCAAAGATTTTTTTTTTTTTTTTTTTTTTGTTAAACCAACACAAGAAATATCACAAACTAAACAAAATATTTTAAGTGATTTAAATGTAACAACCAAAACATTTTTTTTCCAAAAGGCTGCTCCTAATAATATTTATCCACAAATAAGAAGTCAGTCCTCCCTGATCGGTGAACAAACAAATTACACTTTGTGACAGAGGACCTACCAACCCTCTGATCATCATCATCCAGGCTCGTAACAGCAGCATGTGGCAAAGATGCACAAAACTGGACGTTTGCTGGCAGTTCATGATGAGGCACACCTGATGCTAATTTTGCCATGGCAGTGTTGCCATTAATACAGCCATGGGTTCTATAATGTATTTGGGCAAGTGTTGAGGTTTATAGAATGTCATATCCAGACCCCCATTAATTGATGGCCACCTGGTCCCATAGCATCTGGAACTTTCCATACACCAAACAGTACAGCATATCACCTTTGTTATTGTATGTTGGTTCAAAAAAGACCCGCTAACATGTTGCATTTATACTACTGCCTTTGATTATCTGATGATTGATTATCCATGATTATCCAAAACCATGTAGTTTTCAACCCAAATGATGCTTCTAGTTTGAAGTTTCTCTTTTTGATTAATTTAAAATATCTGCTAAAAAGAAGCATCTTAAACATAAACCATGAGACTTTGTGTTTAATCACCCTCATATCGTTCCAAACCTTTATTAATAGCTTTCTTCTGTTGAATACAAAGGAAGATATTTAGTAAAATGTTGGTATCAAAACAGCCATCAACTTCAATGGTATAAATATATATTTATAATTATATTATATATTTTATTTTATTTTTTTCTTCTTCTTCTTCATACTAGGGACGTTAAAGGCTACCAGCAACTGTTCACCCAAAAATCAAAATTATGAATTAATAACTATGTTTTAATAACTTACCCTCATGTCGTTCCAAACCAGTGAGACCTCCGTTTATCTTCGGAACACAGTTTAAGATATTTTAGATTTAGTCCGAGAGCTCTCAGTCCCTCCATTGAAGCTGTGTGTACGGTCTACTGTCCATGTCCAGAAAGGTAAGAAAAACATCATCAAAGTCCATGTGACATCAGAGGGTCAGTTAGAATTTTTTGAAGCATCGAAAACACATCTTGGTCCAAAAATAGCAAAAACTACGACTTTATTCAGCATTGTTTTCTTTTCCGTGTCTGTTGTGAGAGAGTTCAAAACAAAGCAGTTTCTGATATCCGGTTCGCGAACGAATCATTCGATGTTACCGGATCTTTTTGAACCAGTTCACCAAATGGAACTGAATCATTTTAAACAGTTGTAGACGCGTCCGATTCGAGAACCAAGGAGCTGATGATACTGCGCATGTGTGATTCAGCGTGAAGCAGACTGACACACAGAGCCACAGAGCGTCTGAACCGAACTGATTCTTTTGGTGACTGATTCTGAACTGATTCTGTGCTTGTTTTTGCTATTTTTGGACCAAAATGTATTTTCAATGCTTCAAAAAATTCTAACTGACCCTCTGACATCACATGGAGTCAGCAGAGCTCATTAGCATTAAAGTAGAATCCCTCAAATCCTCGCTACACCCCGCTTTGCATATTTTGCATCTCTCTCTCTCGTTTAACATACCTGATTCAGATAAAAAGCTTGTTAGAAGAGAGCTCCATGCATAAACTGTGTTCTAAAAGACATGCTCCCTACAGAGTGTTTATTGTTCCCTACACCCTGAGCACTGAACATGTTGAAGTTTACTCCATTCTGGGACATTCATTCATAGATTTGCACTACACCACTGGCTGCAGAGTCTTCACACACAGACAAAACTTAGAAAAGTGTGTAAAAAAAAATAATAATAATAATAATAATAAATAAATAAAAAACTCAAGCTTCATTGAACATTGGGGACTAATTATGCTTCACAGAAAACAGCAACCAGTATCTCTTTGTGTTCCATTGAATAAATTAAACCACATGGATGAATAAAAGATGACAGGATTTTCATGTTTGGTGAACTACTCTTGAAATAAAATAAAAACTAAATCTTTAGTCTTCAAACCTTAAATAACCTCCTGTAAGACCTGATAGAAAACATGTCTAATTTGTAAATAGTAAATGTAGAGTGCATCAGTAGAGGATCTTACAAATCGCATTAATCTCTTTAATAAGAATGTAAAATGATGTTATGCTCTGAGGATTAGCCGGCACTGTACTAGGATTTTCAACCCAGAATGCTTCTATAATTAAATCAGTCTGTAGGCATGGCTAGGATTTCCTCTAAACGTATGCAGGATGCTTCTGAAAGGATTTCTGGATAAGCTCTAGACTCTGCTCAAGGCCACTGTTCATTATGATGGATTGCTTTTGCACACTGTGCTTTGGCATGTTATGACATGTGATATGTTACAGTGGCGGCTCCTGTGACTTGATGATAAAACTGCGGCATTAATTAAAACTAATTTGTTTTGGATTCAAATGTGACTGGGCAAAAAACGTGACTCAAAAGTAAATACATCATAATAGTAAAATAAACAGTTGGACCTTTGTATCAGTTAGACATTTAACATTTAACCACAACCATTTTTAATGGGATGTAATTCACATTTATCTATATAAAGATTTAGACCAGATGCTTTGGAAAATGCTTGAAGTGTATTTAAAGCTACGGAGACTGGAGAGGAGTCAACACTGTATCATCAGCTAGTTGACTGATAATTAGTTCTGCATTTTCTATTGTGGTGCCTTTTAAACAGCTCCTTTTAATATCTAAATAAAAAAAAAAATGCACCGCAATTACAAACAAATAAGGAGACACTGGGCATCCATTCCTAACTCCAGAATTTAAAGAAAAAGATAATCTTGCTTAACTTAATTGAGCTGTCTGCATTTATTTAAAATTTTACAGAAGGTAGTACCAAAGCCAATTTCTTTAAGTGCTTTAAAATATAAAAATCATGTTCTAAAGTGTCAACAGCTTTATAACAGTCAAAAAAAAAAAAAAAAACTCAATTTATTATCAGACTTATCTAAAACGTCTCAGGTTACGAATGTAACCATGGTTCCCTGAGAGGGAACGAGACACTGCGTCCTCTTAGGGGACACTATGGGGAACACCTCATCATGACCCGTGTCTGAAGCTTACTTTGAAAAACGCCAACGTGTTGGCTGGCGACAGCCTCTGACGTCACTACCGGCGTGATTATAAATACGCGCCCATAGGACTTGTCACTTATCTTCTTTGTGAAGCTTGCGTCCTGAAGCAAGGCAGGGAGCTAGAGCACGCAGTGTCTCATTCCCTCTCAGGGAACCATGGTCACATTCGTAACCTGAGACGTTCCCTGTCAAGTGAACTTTAAACTGCGTCCTCTTAGGGGACACTATGGGGAACAGTATACCCATGCCGCCATGCTGAGGGGAGTGCAGTCCAGAATCATGGCAAACACTAAGTACCAACTCTACCATTGCACCGGGAGTCGCCCCTGGGACGGTTAGACGGCTGTCCATGACATTATCCCTTATGGCCAAAGGCCTAAGCTACATACCCAACTTACCTGCAGGGCCTTGGCCCGGGGTAGAGCTGGAGGCTTGGAATCACAAAAGATTCATTTAAAAGGATACGGCTAAGAACCTAGCATGTTCTTTACCAAGTCTTGCCTATCACACAGGGGCTACCGCTAGCTTTTGCAAAAACTTGCCGAAAGAGCTGTCCCAACAGTTCTCTAGTAGCAACACCCTGTTCTAGATAGGTATCAGAGGATACCTGGGTGGAGTGGCACTCAAGAAAGGGCAAAAGCAGCTGCGCGAAGCCCTCACCATATAGGATTTTAGAAAGAACGCAGAGTACTAGCGTGCGAACTTACCACAGTGTGGATTTCAGAAAGTGCGCAAAGACTTCATGTGCACACTTACCAAAGCATGGATTTACAAATACTGTTCTAAGGAGGGGCTCTCGTGGCACTCTGATAGAGCAGCTCATTGATGGAATGGCCCGGGAGCAGAGCAATTGGAGGAAGAAATGTATAGATGAAGCCTCGGCCACACCTGTACCATGGTGTCCAGCCCCAGTGGAGCTGGATGAGTCAGAGGAAGCCAGAGGGGATAGTGCGATGCTCTCTCGAGCCGCAAAACTGATCCACCCAAGTCTGGCCAACCTCTCCAACTCTGCTTCATCACCTTGGTGCGAAGGCGCCATTCCCGAGCCTCAGCCCCTGCCTAAGCAGGATGTCTGCTCTCACAGTGCGTCTCAAAAACAGTATGTACTACTGGAGCGCTCTGTTGAAAAAAACGAGAATTCAGTCTCCTATGAGAGGAGGACTCCGAGCTCAAAATAGCATGCTCATTGGTGACACCTTTTCCTTTGGAAAAGGGGAGCGCTGCTAAACTACCACGAGAATTGCCCACACAGCCCCTCATGTTGAGGGAAGCTGAAAGGCCCTCGCCTGTATCCAGGTCCTTCAGCATGTCAGCCTGGTAAGCCTGAAGCACTGCCATCATGTACAACGAAGCCACAGCCTGACCTGCTGCTGCGTATGATTTACCATTTAAGCAGGATGTATCCTGGAGGGGCTTAGATGGCAAAGAGGGAGATTTAAGAGAGGATGTTTCCCCCACAGAGAGATAGCTAGCCAGCGTCTCTTCTACAGGGGGCATCCTCTCATAGCCGTTTTCATGCATGCCCTCGATATTAGCATAACTCATATGCTGAAACTGATTGATGCATCTTCCATTCCTTTTCGACTATGGTCAGACAAATAATGCTCATCGAGGCGACCTTGCGACGTCACTTTTCTGGCACGCTTCCATGGCAAGTCTAATTTTGCCGTGGTGCGATCCATAACCTCTAACAGCTCCCCATACGCAGGACAGGAGGATTGAGAAGGCTCAGCTTCTTCGCCACTCTCAGATATCTCCTGCTCTTTCTGGGTAGAACCCAGCAGAGCACTAACTTCAGTATCAGAATGGGTTAATGACAACACATCTTCATCCTGAAGTTCACTCTCGTTTCCCACCGGAGAGTGTGAAAGGAAAAGTCCCTCTCTACCCTCCTCAGCGATATCCACCTGTGATCCCCACGAGCTCATTGTCCTCCATGCCTCAGCAACGGCGGTTCCTGAGCCGCAGGAACCATATGGCTGTCCCTCTTTCCTCGAAAATAGAGACAAATGAAAGCGGAGCTTTTTCACAGAAAAATGCTCGCAGTGCACGCAGATTGCCCCCCAAGGACATTGCGTGCGTGCTCTTCGCCCAAACAAGACCCGCAAAGACTGTGTGTGTCATCAGGTGTCAAATAACGCTGACACTGATGCACACACTGTTTAAATGCCTTGCTAGCGGATGCCATGATAACAATAATAGATCGCTCTTACAGTTTCGGTCGTTTCTCAGATGCACGCTTCAAACAAAACAGTCAAGGAAGACGAAGAAGATAAGTGACAGGTCCTACTGGCACGTATTTATAGTCGCGCCGGTAGTGACGTCAGAGGCTGTCACCGGCCAACACGTTGGCGTTTTTCAAAGTATGCTTCAGACACGGGTCACGACGAGGTGTTCCCCACAGTGTCCCCTAAGAGGACGCAGTATCTCGTTCCCTTGACAGGGAATCTCTAATATTAATCTTATGTTATTGGATAAGTGTCCATTTTGCTTAAAACCAGATTGTGTTCCATTAATGATAGAATATAATATCCCCTTTTAATCTTTTGTTCAATACTATAGCAATTATTTTATAATCATTGTATACTATTATTGAATAGCAATTAACTAATATGGTAGGGTTTTATTTGGCTTGGGCATTAAAGTTGGTATAAACCTTGGTATAAAGTAAATGTGGGGGAGGGGGGGGGGGGGGTAACGCTTTCCTTATAAACCAGTGGTCTCAAACGCAATTCCTGGAGGGCAAGACTCTGCAGAGTTTAGCTCCAATCAGCTCCAAATCACACCTGCTTGGAAGTTTCTAGTAATCCTGAAGACCTTGATTAGCTGGATCAGGTGTGTTTGATTAGGGTTGGAGCAAAACTGTGCAAAGCTGTGGCCCTCCAGGAATTGAGTTTGAGACCAATGCTCTAAACCAGTGATCCTCAAATCTGGCTCACGAGATCCACTTTCCTGCGAAGTTTAGCTCTAACCCTAATCAAACACGCATGAGTTTGCTAATCAGTGTCTTCAGGATCATTAGAAAATCACAGGCAGGTGTGTTTAAGTAGAGTCGGAGCTAAACTCTGCAGGAAACTGGATCTCGCAAGCCAGATTTGAGGATCACTGCTCTAAACACTTAAGAAATATTTTTATTAACCATAAGATAGAACTCTGCCATCATCAGCAAGCAGGAGACAGAGGATCAAGTGATGATCACAGGTGAGAAAATATGGCATAAAATCTTGCAACCTTGAGCAGATTAGCTCAAAGGGCTCAAACTCAATTCCTGGAGGGCCAAAGTCCTGCAGAGTTTTGTTCCAACCCTGCTCCAACACACATACCATGTAGTTTTCAAATAAGCCTGGAGGACTTGATTTGTTGGATCAGGTATGTTTAATTAGAGTTGAATCTCTGCAGGGCTCTCCAGGAACTGAGTTTGACACCCCTGACTTAACAGAATAGTCACTGTGGGTCTCTTTGCAGGTTGAGGAAGAGACAATATGCTGGGATGAAGGAAGACAACTGGAAAGGATTTGATGAACAGGTTGATAGAGCAGGTAAGTTGATGCACACTAGTGAACACCAATGCTGCAGTCAAATCCTCCTGGGAATCCCGTACTTGTGAGTTGACAAGTCAAAGTTACGACATCAGGTGGGTTCAAGACACGTTCATTGGCACAAGATGGTAGCGTACCCTTTAATAAAATTAAAAGAAAATACAGCACAGTTTAACTCCGCTTATGGATCGTGAAGAGCAAAGAATTTGCATAAGGCATTTTTATTATTTTTAATACTTTATGAAGCCACTTTAAGTGTGACTTTAAAAAATCTGGTATTGTTAGACCAGGATCACAGTGTTACTGGTTTTCAGCATCAACAAACACTAAAGAAAACTAAAAAAAAAAAAAAAAACATTGCAAAATCAAATTATTTCTCACCAATAGGTGAAGAAATTATATATATATATTTTTGTTATTCGTATTTAATTAACTTGCTGCATAGAACAAGAAAATGACCAATTTGAGTCTATAGGACAACTAAAATTTAATTTCCACAA
Organism: Carassius gibelio; assembly: GCF_023724105.1. Classification (NCBI taxonomy): domain Eukaryota; kingdom Metazoa; phylum Chordata; class Actinopteri; order Cypriniformes; family Cyprinidae; genus Carassius; species Carassius gibelio. Next base: position 28,085,354 of record NC_068371.1, read on the forward strand.
AAACCTTAATCAACAGATGTTGCATCCATCAATTTCGTCTGTGTCTCACTGACACAGCCCCAACTCAGAAACTCTGGGATTAAAAAAAATAAGTCTCCCACTCATGATGACAACTTTGTGGTTCCATTCATGTGCTTTCAACTTGTAAATACAGTCTATCCAATATGTCTTGAATGTGTCACAGGACCAGACACTGAGGTGGGGAAGGTGGCTAAATACTGAGACTGATGAGTGCTGACAGGTGAAGTACATCAAAATTCTGATGAATGTGAACGAGTGGGTGGAAGTGAAGTATCTGGCAGTATTGCTGGTGTCTCTGTGACAGCCATTAGACCAGGGGTGCCCAAACTCGGTCCTGGATGGCTGGTGTCCTGCAGAGTTTAGCTCAAACTTGCCTAAATTTACCTGGCGGGGAGTTGCTAGTATGCCTGGTAAGAGCTTGATTAGCTGGTTCAGGTGTGTGTAATTGGGGTTGGATCTAAACTCTGCAGGACACCAGCAATCCAAGACCAAGTTTGGGCACCCCTGCATTAGACTGTCTGTCTGTACCAGGGATTCATTTGATTTTAAAGATTTAATTGCTTTGGGGGCATCACAAAAAACCTGATAAGTGTTACGTAATTTATTTATGGAAGATACAGTAATGAGAGAGAAAAAAAATCATGAGCATGTTGTTTGTGAAATTTATGTGTATAAATCTTTATAGAATTTGGAACAAAAATTGACAATTGCGTTGACAAATTTTGCATATTTTGCTAACTTCCAACTATTTCGCATATTTGTTCCCCCACCCAATAATTGCAAATGATAAAATCTGTTTTTTTGTGTGTTTTTTTTTTCTTCACATCCTTTATAAGCAATGAAATATTACATTTCCAATAAGAAGCAGTTCTATGCAAATTACCCGCATCTGAAAAAGGAATAATTAAAGAGATGCATTTGTGATCAGAAAGCAGTGATGGAATAGTGCCAGAAATTGTATTATTACTTAAATCACTAGAGATAAGCCACAAATATAAACGAGACTGGTTTGAAAGAGAATTATCGCTCCATGTAAACATTTTTGAGAAGGCTTAGTTTCTCTCCAACAGTCAACTAAAGAAAATCGTTGCATTAACATTTAAATAAAGATGTGAATTATCAGTTGACTTTGGAGGCCATTTGTTTAACATGCTATCCAAGGCCACATTGAAATCCACTCCAAAAAAAAAAAAAAAAAGATTTTGGTTAGTAACTTCAGTACATTTTTCTACTTGATCAATACGTTTTTTTTTTCTCTTTTTGTTGGTTAGAACCATAAATCTTAACAGTAATAGATGTTTCATTTAAAATTATTACAATGTAAATCTAACGGTCAATCTTTTGTTGTTTGGTGGCAGGAGACTTGCAAGGAGTGTCAGGAAGTGCATGGGATTTCTCCTCACATAACATAGTCTTTTTTTCCTTTTCTTTTCCTTTTTTATTTATTTATTTTTACTTATAACACCATAATCATGACATTATCTGTAACGGGACTTTGTTTCATTACCTGTATTCGCACCTGAATTCATCATTTCATTGATGAATGCTTTATAGACAAGGGCCAGTTTGATATTGAGAGATGGAGTGGTCCTAGCAATAAAATATCCCGGTCACGAGACTCTTTAGCTCCAAGTCCGACCATGGCATGCTTCCAAGGGCTCGGCTGTTTCCAGAGAGAAACATAAAGCTGTATCTTTCATTTATAAAACTAAAGAATCTTCAGAGATATGAAGGATGCAATAGTTCTGTATATGTATTTTCAGGTATTATATTAAATAATGAGGTCAGTTTTAAGGACATAACCTCTTGAGCAATCACAATCCCTGCTAAATGACAGAAAAGAACAAAACCGCTGGTGTTGCAAGGCTGTTTTAAAAAGTATTTCTTTTGGCCGAACCACTAACAAAAACTAAGTCTAATTTATCAAGATCAACAAACTGTGACAAAGACAATGCATTTTATTTTCCCTAGGTGGTCAGATGAAATTGCAGTAAGATTGATTGCTGATATAGAGAGGACTGTTAAAAATGTTTCTGTCAGTCTGGAGATCCTCACAGAACCAGTCAGTCCCATCAAGGTTTCAGCATCATCTATGCAATATCAATGAGCAGTTGAGCCCAAACTCCAGTTCTGCGTTGTGTTTTCTGTGGGCCTGGATTTCAGGATGTTTATTATCTTGGCCAATGCTGTCTCTGGAAAGGGAAGGAGGTTGTGCACTGGTGACATCTGAAGTATTTTCCCACAGCTGAGGATGGTTAAGTATTGTGGGGGGCTCCAGTATTACCAAGAATCTGCGTTGGAACTGGTAGTTTCAACAGATGGGTTCACACACTAGCGTGTGCTTGTACCCTCCCACGTAAACACCCGCATGCACACAGATAAATCTGGACAAACTATCTAGTGACTTCATCCTTTAAGTCATTTCTATCTCTCTCTAGACTGGTCTTTGTGTGGTTTGTCACTCCTCTTGCCCTTCAGTTTCCACATTACTCTTTGGAAGTCCAAATCTGAAAGAATTACTCCAGAATTTAGTTCACTGGGTAGGACTGGATTTTAATGATAACCTTTACTATCAGAGAGTAAAAATGCATAATCTCTTATGAGACAGTGCAACAATGCATGACGTTTTTAAGGTGTGGAGCCCAATTTTGACAGTAAGTTATAGTTAAAGAATTCCTTATTCTCAAATGAATGTTTAAAAAAATAACAACAGAGCCTCAAACACATTCATAAATGCATCCTTGAATAATCTTTTACTCGCAGTCCTTATGAGACTAATGTACAGTACAGTATTGAGATTGCAACAGATGCAAAAATGAACTGGGACCTACAATAACTGAACCAATAATAAAAAAGACAAACAAAACAACATTACAAAAACTTTAGCTAAAATTGAAATGAAAGCAGAAAATATAAACACAAAATCTATTTTAATATATTAAGAAAACTATAATAGTATATCAATGATACTAAAATAATACAGCCAGAACAAACACTATAATAATGTTACTTTTTATAAGGAAATGTTAATTGGTGTAGGAAGAATGTTGCTGGTAAATTTCTGAATAGACACCGAGCGGCAACCTCACGCTTTCTCTCGTGAAGCCAATGAGGAAGTGACAAAAACTGCAATTCATCGACTGGCCGCTTGAGGTTGGCTGCAAAAGGGAGTCAGTCCCATAGACTCCCCATGTTAAAATGCCCAACTTTACAGCAGACAAAAACATGTTTACAGCCTGGTTCAAAAAATGATTTTGGTCTACATTGCTAATTTTGCCCTTCATGACAACTGTGAGGGGGGTGAATTTTTTTAAAACTCATCCATTTAAATTATATTAAGACTTAAAGTTCTGCATAATTAAGGGCGTGGCCACATGAGTGACAGATGGATTGCCGCTGCTGACAATGCCGTCTTGCTAGGTGGGCGTGGCTTCAGCAATCAGTTCCCGCCTTTTAGCCCATTTTCGATTATCTGGGAGAGTTACGCGATGACGCGCTGCCAAGATGGCGATGGCCTGCTCTGCACACTTTGCGCTTCAAAACCACTATTGAGGAGTCTATGGGTGAGGTCACGGACATTACGTCCATATTTTTTTACAGTCCATGATAGACACAGAAGGAAGAAAGGAATGAATGAATGAATAAATACAATAAGCTTTTTTTCAATGGTGAAGCATGTTACTGCTCTATATGACTGTCTGTAATAAGCTATTAAACCGCTTATAGGGCCCTATCATACACACGACGCAATGCTACGCAAGACCCAGCGCAAGTGTGCTTGCTAGTTTCAGTCCAGCAACATGTTGTTTAATTAGCAAATGCATTTGCACCATAAAAAAGAGGTGTGTTCAGGCGCATTGCTGGCGAATTGCCATTATAGGCCATGTCTACAGTGGCCGAGAGAGCGCAACATGCTGCAAATTTACTCACGATCGCTATTTGCTGCAAAACATTATCAATGCAATAAAGAAAAATATATAAAAGTTTAATGTTTTAAACATTAAAGTGCAAAATAACTATAAAGACAAGTATGTATCACTTTACAATAAGACCTCATTAGTTAACCTTAGTTAATGCATTAACATTCAACGCAAGGCATAGCAAGGCAAGGCAAGTTTATTTATGTAGCACATTTTGTACACAATGGTTATTCAAAGTGCTTTACATAAAAGAAAGTAAAAGAAAATCATGAAGAAAAAAATCTCAAAAATAAAAAAAGCAATTCAAGAACTTGAAAAATGAAAACGATTTAAAAATTGACTTAAAATGAATTTAAGACAGTTTAAACATATGAAATGATTTTTACATAAAACACAGTGCTATACGTAAAATATAGTGTAATCAGTTCGGACATCACATAGTGCTCATTCAATAAATGCACAGCTAAAAAATGAGCAATAGCTACATTTGCTATAGAAGTTATTAATCTTTGTTAAAAAAAATACAAGTCTTAGTTCATGTTAGCTTATTAAATAACACAGTTGCAACTTTCAATTTTAACAATGTTATTAAATATTGGAATACCTACGTAAGATTAATGAATGTTCAGAATAAATTTCATTGGCAGTTTATGTTAACTAATGAAGCCATAATGTAAAGTGTGAATGTACAATAAAGGATCAAAACGCATTCAAACAATATCTAGGGCATTTGTAGCCCAGATAAAAAAAAAAAAAATGTTTGAAGATAAATAGCCTATTAAGTCTAAATATTTCAGTAGTAGGCTCTGTAATAAACACCATAGGGAATACAAAAATCTGAATGGGTATTTAAAATGACTGAAATATGGTTTAGTGAGTAGCAGCTGCTTTATTTACAGGGTTTACAGGGTAAGGGCTGCATTTTAGCGGCATCTGCTGTCAGAGAGTGAATGTGCTTTCATTCAGCGTCTCTCACATGTTCCTCCATGTGCTTCTCATGTGTGCTTGTTTACATCAGAGCGCATGTGCTCTTTCAAGCAGCATACAGCAGTGTTGTGCATTTTGAGCAGCTGATGGGAATAATATTCTTAAAATGCATTCCAAATTCTAAATAATTTGTAATGAATATTTATTCACCGTATTTAGAAGTGCCCACAATAACAATATTGTGCATATTAATCACTGCAATATATCACATTACCGAATACCAGCACATGTCTACTGTGTAGGCTACATAAATATAAAAATGTAATTATGGATAGTCATTGCGTGTATTAGAATTAGGCTACCTATTTGGAATTCAGCCTGTAATTTACTTATGATGAATGGAATTAGCTAATTAATTAATTGTGCCAATACACACACATATAGCCTATATTAACTGACTCATCATGAAGAGTTTTGGTGGATTCCTGCTTGTCCCGTAGATAATCTGCTCGCGTGCTTTAACTTCACGCATGAGCAGATCGGTTTTTACGCTTGAGAAGCGTTCAGCTTTTCCGCCAAAAAATCCCGCATTGGCGCGGGCGCATCTCACTCTTAAAGGGAATGGGAGATGACACTCTGGTTAATTTATTGAATGTTACGCCCATTACTCATTAAGAAAATAGGGACAACCCTTTCCAAAAATGTGCCCCGGCGCTCGGACCGTTTTTTCCATCTTTAAAATAGCAAAAGTTGATTTGGACAAGCCCTGAGTGCAGCTGCGCCGTGCGCTTTACACTTTGCATTTAGATCATTAAAATAGGTCCCATAGACTTCTTAACAGGAATAAAACAATAAACATGAAGCACAAATGATTAATGAAACAACTAAATAAAAAACTACATTAACAAATGAACATAAATTGTAAATTAAAAAATAAAATCTATTTTTTTTTTTAATCTATTTTAAACAGTTAAAATTAAATACACAAAAATAGCATTTAACATCTCTTTTGTGTATTGTAAATTTTGTATTTTGTATATTGTAAATGTTGATGGAAAACATACCCTCACTTGACATTTATGAAAAAAAAATATTTATGAACTTTGCATTGCCTTTTGAACAGCAACATTCCTTTGCCTATAATATTTCAAAATTATGGGAAACAGGAAAATATCTGCAAGGATACATTAGAATACCAGTGACTAGGAGCAGGATTTCATATTAGAATAGCGTTAGCACATTAATTTCTGAGCCTTGCACGTAACAGTCAAGGCAAGACAGCTAAATCTAGATGAATAGTTTTCAAAGAGTTGTGCAGAGAGTTTGCTTTAGTATGCTCCGAGGACTGGCTAAGACCTGATGTCTCTTCAAAGAACACTCATTCCTTTTCTTGGCCAGATCGCTGGATGCAGACAGAGTGGTTCAGGACCTGGACTTACAGAGTGTCCCAGGTTGGGAATACTTTCTCTGGATCTGTTGAGCATTTTTTCCAGACTCTGATAAGCAGAAACAGAGACATAAGGAAATTATGCACATTCGCATGCGTTCTTTCTGTACTGTATATATTCCATGAACTACTGGCAGTAGTTTTGTCATTAAAAAATATAAAATTACGTCACTATAATATACTGAACCTTTCTTTATTGCAGTTAATATAAAAGCATATCAAAGTCTTCTTGTGGTACTGTGGGATTTCTTCTATAGTGTTATTTGTAGGATTGTTTATTTGTTCTGTGTAACAAGGTGAACAGAGTCAATTAGGATCAAGATACACATCTGAAGGATCATGCAGGGATCGAGTAAAATTGAATTAGCTTTTGAATTTGAGAAGTTATTACAAGAAGCTAGCTGTCTTAGTCTTAATGTTTTTTTTTTTTTTATTCCAGGTCAAACAAATACTATAGTTGCTTTTGCTAAAACTTGGTCGAACCATAAGCTATGAAGGTATTTTTGATTCAAATTAACTGAGCACCTGTGGCAGTGCGATTTGTAGTTGTAGAGAAAAGCCACACATGTGTATCAGTAAATTTGAAGTCACAGAGTGAAATGTTTTAAGAGTTGTAAACCTGTAGCCTTTTTTTCTCTCCCACAAACACAACACAACAGTTACACCTTCTCAAATTCTTCATTGCAGGTGCACAAATCCTATTCTACAAATCACACATTTAGAAACTCGTACGCTCACATTTTTGAAACAATTGCTGCAGTGAATGTGGTGCAAAACGCATTTACACACCCGCATCAAGAAATGTGCAGTCGTGGAGAAATGTTGAACATCCGCAAATCAGTACATGAATTCATCAAATGAGAGTTGCACACTTGTAGAATATTTTCTCAGAATGTCTTGTATATTTTTCTAACACAAACACAAAGTACATAACTACAGCTTCTTGAATCTGCTGCGATGAAGCTCAAACACTGTTTTTCCCCTTTAAGCGACAAGTTTCGCGCTCTCCCTTTTGCACCGAGATATTTGGTTCAAAAGTGATTTGTGCATCTGTAGAGGTAGTGGGCGGGACTGTTTAGAGATTACAGAATTTCAGCCAATCAGAAGAGCTACTGAGCCAGTAGATATACGCCCCAAGCAGTTTTACGCCCCTGTTGTTCCTCATGCGTCCAGTAGGGGGAGGCTGCAGACCTATGACCTACTGTAAAATGTATTATTTATATATATTTATAAACAGTTTTTATATACAGAGATTGACTGATATATGATGTTGTGAATTTATATTAAGTTATATTTAGATATTAACCATATTCAGGCCATTAGACATACAGTACTGTGTAATCATATGGATCCTAAATGAAATATTTGCTTTACAATTCACAATTGCTCGTTATACAGCAACAGAACATGTTCTACATAGCATTTTATGAAGACCAACAAAATTTAACAATTTTCTAAAGTTCCAAGGGTCATTTAAAAGAAAGACAATATTGTTGTTCACAAAAAAAATTTATTAACACCATGACTTGGTTATTTCTTAACAGCATGACTCCTGTAGATGACTCTCCAATGGTTTGCCACTCTTCTTTAATTGTTTCTTTATCCTGCGGTCAAAGTGATCCCACTCACTGATAAAAATAAATAAAAAAGCAAAAGTTGCATAGTGGTAGAAAACAATGGTTATTTATAAATAATGGCAGGATGTCATGTTTCAATTTTTTTTTTCCTTTATAGGATCCTTACAGTACCTTGCGTCAATGACAGGTCCTCGAAGGAATTTCTCCTCAGCCTCCAAGATGGACACATCTTTCACAACAGCAAGAGCACAGATGATGGACTACCAGAGAAAGATTTATCACAGCCCAAATAAGCCAAGCATCATTTTGCTTTTTTTTTTTTTTTACAACAAAATCCAAAGTTCCTTTTCTATATTAAGCACAAAACTATTATTTTATAGAAATTATCTAACATTATGGATAAACTATTTGACATTAAAAACAATGTGAATATGACACCATGCAGAGCACAACTAACACACAAGACCATACCTCTGGAAAAGGGACATCCATAATGAATCTGATCTGGTCACTGTGGGTGTGTGTAGGTGTGCCATCCAAAATTGAAGTCATCTGAGTGTAGATAACATCAATTCGCTCCTGATCTTCAATGAACAAAATTGATGGAACACTTGGAAAAAGTGTCAAGTCACTTTGATTGTTTTTTTTTTTTTTTTTTTTTTTTTTTTTTGTCCATTGATGATAGACTGTGGTTAGTTAAGTTTGAGTCAGACAGAACATCTGACTCAATCAAGTACTTTTGCCTCTCGAAATAAACTGATCCATCTTTTGAATTGATATCGCTATTCTTTCTTATTTAATTGATCAATCTTTTATGAATAATACATGTTGCATCATTACACAATACAATCAACAACAAGTACTTTAGCAGATTATATAACATACCTCATCCGTATAGCTTCAAGAAGGTCTGCTGCTATCATTCATATAGATATGGTCTGCTGTTCTTATAAATGACTGGGCTCATATACTAATATACTGCCTCCCCCTACTGGACGCATGAGGAACAACAGGGGCGTAAAACTGCTTGGGGCGTATATCTACTGGCTCAGTAGCTCTTCTGATTGGCTGAAATTCTGTAATCTCTAAACAGCCCCGCCCACTACCTCTACAGATGCACAAATCACTTTTGAACCAAATATCTCGGTGCAAAAGGGAGAGCGCGAAACTTGTCGCTTAAAGGGGAAAAACAGTGTTTGAGCTTCATCGCAGCAGATTCAAGAAGCTGTAGTTATGTACTTTGTGTTTGTGTTAGAAAAATATACAAGACATTCTGAGAAAATATTCTACAAGTGTGCAACTCTCATTTGATGAATTCACGTACTGATTTGCGGATGTTCAACATTTCTCCACGACTTCACATTTCTTGATGCGGGTGTGTAAATGCGTTTTGCACCACATTCACTGCAGCAATTGTTTCAAAAATGTGAGCGTACGAGTTTCTAAATGTGTGATTTGTAGAATAGGATTTGTGCACCTGCAATGAAGAATTTGAGAAGGTGTAACTGTTGTGTTTTGTTTGTGGGAGAGAAAAAAAGGCTACAGGTTTGCAACTCTTAAAACATTTCACTCTGTGACTTCAAATTTACTGATACACATGTGTGGCTTTTCTCTACAACTACAAATCGCACTGCCACAGGTGCTCAGTTAATTTGAATCAAAAATACCTTCATAATAAGCTATCTTTAGTGGAAAGAAAAAAAAGATGATGAAAAGTTTAGTATGTGATGTATGAAGAGATGTGCAAGAGTAAGTGATATTAAGTCCAATACTATGTAAAGATTTCATTTGGCTATGATGTAACATGCGGAAATGGACTTCAGTCTGTTAGATGCAATACAGAGATGGGGTTCAACTTGATATCCTAGAGTGGACACAAACAAATATGTGGATGGTAAACACTGGAATGTTTCATTAATGTGGCTCAAAAGTAATAAATCAACAATTACAAAAGTCATTGGCCTGGACACAAATATTTGAGGTCAATCATCACAGGGCCACAATTACTGGACTTGATATTTGGATTATTAGAGTTTATTGTAAAATGAATTTAACTGGGTATGTGAGTCTGACGCAAACATTAGAGAGACTGGAACTACTTGTCACAGATTTGGGGTCAATATGACATAAATTGTGTCATAAATTTATATTGCTGCACATATATTATTTTTTTTAAATGTATACATGCATTTGTGCACATTATTATAATACAATAAAAATAATATATAGATTAATATATATTTTTTTTGTGTGTGTGTGTGAAAAATATATAAATACAATATATTAATAAATATTGTCTAAAAGTCCTTATCAAAGTTAAAGTGATTTAAATAAAAAAGGAGAGCTTTACTGTTGCATGAATTCCAGCTTGATGCTTAATTTTTAATGTGAAGGAGTGTGAGTTAAGATAAAAGTAGCTATTGATTTTGTTTTTTGACAACTGTTTTACGATAGAAATGTTAGTTTATATATATATATATATATATATATATATATAGTCACAGGACGAGCACAAGACAGACACAGTGGGCGTGGCGTCAGGCCTCGGAGAGGCTTTTATTAAAAGAAATCATAAAATAACACAGGGAATAAAAGTGGCCAAAGGGGGAAAGTGTCCAAAATAACAGGGAATCGGGTGTCCTCGTCGTGCTGCGCGGTTTGTGTAGGTCGGGCAGTGTTCATCGAGGAAGGGTCCAGGCAAGGGGCGGAGTCCGGCGGCCGCACGCGCTCCCCTCCTCGGTCCGGGGCGCGAGGGGCGGCGGCTTCTCCTAGCGGCCGCGTCTCTCTCGTTGGCCGCGGCGCTGGTAGGGGATGGACGGCCCGGCATCCTGGCCCGTCGGCCGTGTATACGGGTGCGGTTCCCATCCGGGTCGCGGGTCCGGCAGCTCACGTCTTGGTGGCGCGGGAGTCCCTCAACGCACCCTTCCTGGACCCACGAGGACACCAGTGTGCATGCACGGGGAAGAGACCGGTCTCCTGAGGAGAGGCGCGTTGGGCTTTTAAACAGCGGCGGTAATGAGGCTCCACTTCCTTCAGGTGTGCCCCATCACACGCCGCCAGCCCTGACTCGTCCAGCGCCCCTCCTCTCACACACCCACTCCAGTCGGGAGCCTGGTGAAGGGCGGCGATTTAGGACGGGGTGCCGGTGATAATCAGGGAGGAGGCAGCTGACTCGTCACAATATATATATATGTATATATATATATGTATATGTATATATATATATGTATATATATGTATATATATATATGTATATATATATATATATATATATATATATATATATATATATATATATATATTTATTTATTTATAATATATAATAATAATATTTATAATATATAATAATAATATTTATAATAATATTTTTTTTTTCTAACAATAATATTCACTAATGCAAAATACTTCTAGTTTACTTTTAGCTTCTAGATTCTAGTTAATCCTGTTTGTCTTTGTTAAAAATTAAAAGGACCCCTTAAAAAATAATAATGGATACAGTCTGGAACGTACAAACACAGACAATCAGAGTGATACAAACAATGAAAAAAGAAAAAAAATTGATTACAAATATCTGTTGTATAAATGTTCTAAACCAGGGGTGTCAAACTCAATCTAAAACTCAGGAGCCCCGCAGAGTTTTGTTTCTTCCCTACTCCAACACACATACCATGGCTGCATCCGAAAACATAGGCGGCTGACTTTACAGGCAGCATTTTTGCACGAAGGCAAAATCATAAAACTTCTGAGGCAGCATAACGGCTTAGTGATCTACAACAAAATATACGTGATAGCTAAATTATTATTATTTAATTACTATAATACTGATTTCTCGCTAGAACTAACATCAAAAGTGGAAAAAGTTAGTCAGAAATCTACATTTACACACAAGCTGAACACCAAACGCAACTTTCAGACGTCATCTTCTTTTCAGCTCTACCATCACGGAAAAAAACACACAGGATTGTGGGATATCAAAGGCAGCGAAGGATACATCTATTGCTGCCTTCAAAATTCGATCAGAAGAAGGTACCTCCGGAGATGGGAAGTAAAGCAGAATTTGGATTCGGACATGCCTTGATGTCCTCCTGCCTTGGAATGCTGCCTCCGAAAGCATCATTTTGGAGTTTTCAGATGCAGCCCATGTCGTTTTCAAATAAGCCTGAAGCGCTTGATTAGTTGGATCAGGTGTGTTTAATTAGGGTTGGATCTTAACTCTGCAGGGCTCCGGCCCTCCAGGAATTGAGTTTGACATTCCTGTTCTAGACCGTTATCCAGACACTTAAAAATGTGGCAGTGGAAACATTTGATAGGAAGAACACAGAGGGACTGTCTCAATGGTCATCATCCTCAATGAGTTCTTTCAAAAGTTCAATCCTGAGCATACGACTCGTCCAGAACGAAAGATTCATAAATGACTAATGCCGCTCAGAGGACATCAGTGCCTCTCAGAGGATATTATGATTCAAAAGAAATTTACTAAAAGAGCAGCGAGGGGCTGTCCAAGACCTTTTGTGGAGAGAAACTCATTTGAATCTGCCACAGAGCCAAAGAACTGAAACATTTCAACACAACAATTACAGAAAGACTATCTGCACGTCTCCGTGTGCAAGTGGGAATTGGATCAGGTGCTGGAGTCTGTCTTTGTGTCTCAGGCATGTGTCCAAATGATTTATGAGATGCACAGCAGAGACGACGTATGTGCGGCAAGGACCATAAAGTAAATGCTCTGACAGTCTCTGTCTTTACACAGTGCAAAGAGGAAGAAAACTTGAAGAAGGACCCTGAGCTGAGAGTCGAAACCTGGAGACTTGACTCACCCACTCACCAAAATAAAAGCCCACTCTGAATGTATTCATAGCGGCCAGAACCTGTAATTATTTTGTCCCACAAGACACACCAGCATGACTGCAGCAACCACGTCTAATTATAAGACATAATCATTATGCCCTGCGATCACTGATTCGACATGAATTGGTCAAAGTGGAGGCTTATTTATGTGGAGGTCGTGTTGACCTTTTGATATGGCTAATAGCAATTTAGAAATAATATTTTTTATACACAGTTTTTTTTATTTATCCACATCTTGCCGTTTCCATACAGTGTCTTTATGCGATGGAATCATATGTTGATTTCCATCCATTACTATCCATTACTTTTACTTTTACATGAACCTGCTTATGACCATGACCGGAAGCGATGACTTGTACTTAAAATGTTTAAATATTAGTGTTTTTCTTAGAAAACATTGATTCGTCAACTGCATGGGGTCTTTCGAATTTTGGGCATGTTTGCTTTGCATGGTTTTAAACCGTCAGCTTTGAAGCTTCTGTACACTTGCATTACTGTTTTTGGACTTACAGAGATGGATTCTTTCTCTAGAAATCTTTGTTCATATGAAGTTATATACATCTGGGAAGCATGGGGGTGAGTAAATGATGAGAATACAGTCTGTATTCTTTATCCTTTAACATGTCAAGGGTATTGATGATAATTTGCAAGGCTCCAAAAGAGCCATTATAGGCATTAAAAACCTTGTTCAGTGAATTTACAATGCAAAAATGTCTCTAAAAGGCACTCTGAAATGAATTTGAATTGGCTTACATAATATAAACAAATCGATGTATTTACTTTTTTGCATTTTTTAACCATACTTTTAAGATTCATCTACAAAAAGCACCATTATGGACAACTACATTTAAATAAATGCAGTAAGGAAAGTGCTTTATCCAACACACTGCCACAGTCTCTTAGAGTGATGTCAGCGTCTACACAAACAAGTGCTTTGTATCCCCCCTGAACTCTTCCCCCAGCCACATGAAAGAGCACTTTATTTTTTAAGGTAAAATTACACAAAATAGACGGCAACAAATATAAGCGCATGGATTTGATTGCATGCTTCTAAAACATGTTTTGAACTTGTAGCTGGAACTGAAGACAATAGTTCTTTTGCTAAAGCTGTGGAGCTGTTGAGATGTGGATGAAACTGGCACTGTGAATTATACAGTGAATTGTCACACGGTGAATAGATGGGATACATGCAGTGGTGAGTAAAACCCCTGAATTTACTCTCAATTTAATGAGAACTCTCAACCTAAATTTTTTGTATATTTATAGAAAATGATTAAACCATTTTTTACATTTGATGATTCTGACAATGCACATTTAAATGACATTTGTCAGAGACCAGTACAAAGTCTGCTACAGGTCAGAATATACATATGCAATATACTTTTTTTTTTTCTTTTCTTCTTCAGGTCACTTCAGAAATCTGATTATTATTGCCTTAATCCCTTGATGAACTAAAGCAAGGTTTAAATATCTCTAATCAATATATTTGAGGGGAGAACAAGATGAATTTCAGCTTATAAAAAGCAAATCATTGCATTGTTTAAAGTTTCTGCCAACTTTTGGGGAGTTTATCCAATGTACTTTACTTAGAAATAACCACAGTAATCTTATCCCAATCTCATTTCTAAAAAAATGTCATTATATAAAAGTTAGCTGGCTGGGTCATGGTTTGAGAACAGACAGAAATCAGACAGACAATAGCAGACCTAATGTTTTCCATTTTAACCTGAGAGGCGTCTGGCGTGTCTGATTGTTGCTTTCATTTTTTTTTTTTTTTTTTTTTTTTTTTTTTTAATGCTTTTTTTTAATGCTAACAATGAGATCCGTACTTCCTACTTCAGTACAGGACTTGAAGTAAGTAATTTTTACAGTAAGGCATGCCCAATTGTGGCTTTAATGTGTGAAATAATGTGAAAGCACCACTGGAATTTGGTTTGGTAGCATGCAGGACAGTCTCAAGCCAGTTCGAGCCCAACTGATAGTGTTTCCATATCTGCGGTGTGAATAAATGCTTCTGGAATGCAGCAGTCTGTATCATCACCAGCAGCTAATATTCAGCTTTCACACCTCAGCTCACAGTTAAAAGGATTAGGAAGCTCAGGGGCAGTAAAAGCCCATCTCACTCTCTCCTATAAATGGCATCATCTCATATATCACACCATCTGAGTCCTGGCATGTGCAGCATGTGCTTTTTTTCTGGTCTCCCTCTCTCTGAAAATAGTTTTGGCCTTAAATTTTGGTCTTATGTGTTAGATCACAAAGCCAAAACACACAACATCTCAAATGAAGAAATCAATGCACACACACAAGAAACACACTCATTTGATGTATATGCATGTATTTTATTATTTTACTGCCGAATGTTTTACCAGAAAATAATACTTCAGTCAGCCTTGCATTTAACTCAATGTGTTTTATTCGTATGTAATTCGATTCAACATTTCACAAACGTTGTGTGCTATGTACACAAGCCACCAAGAACTGTGCACTACCACCAAGTACTATGTCAATGACTCTTGCAGATGATATGCAAATGAACAAACTCTGCATGCTTCAGGGGTGCTCCAACAGTCTCTTCACTTTTTTTGCAAGGCTCTAAAGCTAAAAGACTTCTTAAAATAGTCAGAATAGCTTTTTTTATTAGCATTTATTTGTTTGTGTATGTGTTTGTGAGTCAGGTTATGCCTATATTGCTTGATAAACATAGAAAATAATGTATTAATACAAAATGTAAAAAATACATAACATTTGTTTGAGAGATCAATTTAAGGTCAGGAGATATAAAAGAACATTAGTTTAGCATTAAAAAAAACAAATTAATTTAATTAAATAATCTAGATTTATTGTTGTGCAATGAAACATATATTTCATGTTTTTTGCATGTTTGGATCTTATGTTTATTATACTGTATTTGTGTCATGCAATGCATGGTTTGATACATAAAATACCTTATTAATTAAAAATAGACTACTGAAATGAACTGAATTCAGGTCAGCTCTAGTCCAAATGATGCATATAGTTCCTTGCAGCAGACTGATGGAAACTGATTGTAACTGAGCACTCTGAAATGTATAATTAATTCAGGTCTAAATTCTTATCTCTGTGATTGATTGGAACACGTCTGACCTTTCTAAACTGAGTACAGCAGAACTTCTGGAGAACTGCTGTTACTGCCCTTGGCATTATTTAATAAAAGGGAAATATCTGTAGTCAACAGACCTTGCAGATTATTAATGAAATACTCAGACAGACACAAAACAAAAGAGACTTTCACCTGCAACCCGCAAAAAAAAAAAAAAAAAAAAAAAAAAAAAAAAATATATATATATATATATATATATATATATATATATATATATATATATATATATATATATATTCCTCACAGAACACACTCAATTACCTACAGACAGCTTGAATATCAATGTTTTATTCTTATACATAAGAGAGAGGTAAGATATATTTCCCAACATCTTAGAGGCATTAATGGTGGCAAATAGAGCACAAACAGTCTTTTTCTCCAACCTTGAACTGTGTTCAAAGTGATAGATTTGAAAGGCACAATATGTCCAGCCAAATTCACACAAAAGCACACAGTGTTTTCAGCTGATGACTGCATCTGTTGCTCTTTGTTGTATGTATGTATTTATGTACATATAGTCATGGGCAAAAATATCAGCCCCCTTGGTAAACATGATCAAAGGAGGCTGTGAAAAATAATCTGCATTGTTAATCCTTTTGATCTTTTATTTGAAAAAAGCATAAAAATCTAACCTTTTATTGGATAATAAGAATTTAAATTGGGGGGAAACATTATGAAATAAATGGGGGTTTTTTTGTTTGTTTTTTTTTCTCAAATATACGTTAGACACAATTATTGGCACCCCTACAAATTCTTATGAATAAAATATCTCTGAAGTATATTCCCATTCATATTCACAATTTTGAGCACTCCAGGGTGATTATGAACATGAAATTATACATCCAAGACTTCCTGATTCACATAAATATAAATAGGAGGAAAAACAAAGCCTAAATGCCCTAAATCATCATAGAATATATTTCTGATGTGTAGCAATAGATAATTGAGCTTCACAAATTAGTGATGTTGCTTTGAGAAAATTCCCATTTCCACCATCAGGGCAATAATTAAGGATTTCCAATCAACAGAAAATGTTACGAAACTGCCTGAAAGAGGTCGTGTGTCGATATCGTCCTAATGCACAGTGAGAAGGAGAGTTTGACCAAAGACTCTCCAAGGACCAGAGCTGGAGAACTGAAGAAAATAGTTGAGTCTTAGAGTCAGAAAACCTTTAAAAAAATTGTCAAACATCACCTACATCACCACATGTTGTTTAGGAGGGTGTCAGGAATTTTTTTTCTAGCTCATCCAAATAAAAAAATAGAAAAGTGACTGACTCTGTTAGAAATCTTATAATGGACCATGTTTGGATCATCCAACCGTACAATAATCCAAACACAAACCTCAAAATCAAAAGGATTAACAATGCAGATTAATTTTCACAGCCTCCTTTGATCATATTTACCATATACCATTGATCATATATATATATATATATATATATATATATATATATATATATATATATATATATATATATATATATATATATGAGTTGTTGTTGTTTTTTTTTCGAAACACATGAGTTATTCAATCTGTCTCATGTCAAGGGTGTTTCTTTTTCTTTTCTTTTTTTTTCCAGGCACTTTGGATTGTTTGGAGTTTTCCTGATCGATTCTAAAGTTGTTTAAAAAGGAAAATCTGTAAGCTGATGTACGTGATGCTGAAAATCTTACAAAGGATTATGAATTTTCATTATCTCTAGTCATTATAAAGAACAATTTGCATGAATTCAGTTTGTTTGCTTCAAGGATGAATCATGGCGCATCCCGATTCTCCTACTTATAATATGCCCTGAAAATATCTACTCTTTTTGTGAAGTAAAGACGTTTCACTGTATAGCAGAAAGGTAGGCGAGGTTTGGGACTTCATCATAATTGTGTCTTTAATGGACCACTCTGTCACTTAGATATGTGCATCCTGTCACCATATAAACTGCCTGTCACATCTTGTCAAAGTTATATCCTCCATGTATCATTTAATTTCCTATCCTATTGGAGAGAAATAATGTAGCATATCATTCTGCCAGTCATGGCTCGTTAAAGCCAAGAACTTTCCTTGTGTGTTTGCAATTGATAGATTTAAAAGTTAATGATCAAGTGTATGATTATAAAAGTTCACAGTTGTTGCAGATGAAATGTAATATAAATATAATATAATTCGGATAAAATCAAATATTTTCTCTTCAGGTTAGATATCTATCATTTAATCACATTCTCGTCCAAAGAGCAATGGGTTGTGGACAATACTAGCAGTTAAGCTACGGTCACACTAGACTTTGTGCACACAAAATTTCTACGGCTACTGCAATGGTTGTAATATGACATCACTCTGTATTTTTATTTTTTTAATTTTTTTATTATTAATTCTACATATTAAAATTGTCTTAAATATTCAATCTACTTTACTTTACTGTAGTTTGCATTCTTTTAATTCAGCTTAGTGGCAACGCTCATTTTCTATTGTCCACACAACTCCATGTTATGAATAAAAATAAAAAATAAATGTGATACAAAATCTTTGGAAACAATTATATTTGCAATTCCTGTCTACCTTTAGGGCAGGAAACATAATATCTTTATATCTGATTATGTCATTGGGAGAATCAAATCATTTGAATCAGTGACAAAAAAATGTTTTATCCTCCCATGAAATTCCAATTCAAGTGGATTCCTATTGAAATGACTGCAGGTTGCCCAGCAAAAAATAAGTAAATAATTGTTTCCTTTTAGGGTAAATTTCTTAAATTCTCTTAAATTCCCCTTTCTTGTTGAAATTCCATCATCAAAATAGTGAAATTGATGTTGCAAAACCACAAAGTTTCAAATACGGAAATTAAGTTGAAGTTATTGAAACAATTTTAAAAGCTGAATGAGTAAGACATTGCCCAATAACCCCCCCCCCCCCCCACCCCCCAAAAAAACAAAAATATTTGTATCAAAAGTGCAGATTCTGTGCCTGACAAAGATGAAGCATTTTAACACACCTGACTGACATCATTACACTGGAAGCATCCAAACATTCCCTCTAATTGTTTACTTCTTGAATGTCGGAGTTTAACTGTGGAAATCCAGGTGAGATGAATGGCTTGGAAGCTAATTCCGTGCTCATAGCTCGTTTATTGTCTAAACAACAGTCTGGATGGAAAATAAGCACACCAAATGTTTGTTGGTTTGTAGCTATTAATCTTCTACGCAAAGAACACGAAGCACTGTTCTATGGCAAAGGAAATCACACAATCTTTCATTAGGAAATAAAACAAACAGCACATCTTTAACTTCACATGAAGGGACTCATACGCTTTGATCAATGGAGTCTCTGATGTATTCTCTGTTTGTTGTTTTTAATTTATGAAGATTCAACTACGGAATGAATGGCTATTTTCACTGTAGTATCAAAATGACTAAGATTTATAAAGTCCTTTCATAGGAAGTGATCTCCAAGACCCCCCACAAAACAACAGCAAACACGAAGCAGGGCTCACTGTAATGGTCCATAAATGATATAAAGGAAATTAGCAATTTCTTAATGCAAAAAGTATTTGTACTATAAATTGTATACTGAATCCTATTGTTGATAGAAGCTGTAATTTATATTGTTTATTGTGTATAATAAATGTAATTTTAATATTGTAACTGCAATACATTTTTATTACAATTATATTTCATTATTTATAACATGTATTATCATCAAGTTACATATTATAGTACTATACATACACACACATAATACTCTCTCACACACATACACACACACAGTTTTATGATTTAGATATTTTAATAAAGCTTTATTAAACACAAAGCACAAACATTAACACATTTAATATATGCAATGGGGTGCAAAAGTATGAGACCACTAATGAAAGTGCTTCGGTTCTGCCTCTTTTCATATTTTTATTTTTTTTTATTTCCATGTTTAAATTGGATTTTAAATCCCGTATTTTCAGTGTGGTCTCAGACTCTTGGACCCCACTGTTTAAATTATATGTTAATAAATAATGGATAAACCTCCACACAAATCATTGCTGCTGGTCATTTGTCTTGACACTTCACACAAATCAAAGATGAGATCTCTTTATAGCTCAGAAGTTCTCATAGTTAGCTTCTCATAGTTCAGATTTCAGTATTTTTTGATGGATGAACACTTGACTGAATCGTGACAGGACTAGAGCAACATTTCTAGGTCATTTTATTCAAGTGATAGTCAGAGGCTGTCATAGGATGTTTCTTCTGATATGAGGGGTATAATGTCAATCTGCAGTCAGTGAAGAGAGAAGAGAGACAACACACCATTATGGCATACAGTATAGTTCTGTGATACTTAGCCTCTGTTGTTGACTGACACAGCAACCTATATGGCCTTTTCTGTGCGTCACTGTTGATGCCAGCTGTTACAAATTGGGTTCACAAGAACACACACAAAAGCATATTTGCAAAGACTAATAATTTCTGGTAACTCATGAGTTTTGTGCGAATCGGAGTAGAACAGTGAAGAATGGTGTGATTAATTCATTGAGCAGGAAATGTGCTTTAAGTTTTGTCATGCTGATGTTATATTTAAACGGCTGTCTTTTAATTACGGTAAAGGTACATTGGTCTAAAATTCATGTTACTGAGATTATACTGTATTGGGGATACATATCACATCTGGACAGATATCACAAGTTAGTGTTTAAGATGTAAAATTAAATGTAAGATAAAACAGTACTTAAATGTATATCATATTGCATTTCATGATATAGTTACCAGGCTTGAATGAGTGTCGGTCACTGCACCTAGTTTTAGCTCTGTAGGAATAAGAGGAAGTCATGTTCCCCAAGAATGCCGAAAAGTACAAACTGTTCAAGTAACCACTTCAGGGACTTTCTTTATTTTGGATAATCATGGATTTGAATACTTCTGGAGTACAAGGAAAACAGCTTACCAACATTAACTGGTATCTGGGGGGGAGTTATGAAAAGAAAAACATATGAAATCATGAATGTTACAGAAGACAGAATCCGTGTACAAAACGCCTGTCTGTCATGATTCTGATCGGAGGAGCTGAACAGACTGTGAGCGACTGCAGTCGTGGCATTATTGATGAAACACGTCAGAAAGCAAAAATAGAACCGTATGGATGCAAGCAATAAATGTCAGGAGAGATTATACAAACGATAACAAAACAATGAGTGTTTTGACATTTTATGTGTGCGGTCAGGAACAAAACGTCACATCAGAGCCTCATTCATAATGTTTATCATCCCAACACTCATAAAACTTAAACGAAAATTTACTTTGGCATCTTGTAACTGTTTCTAGAAGAGACTGTAGAGCTCCTATAAAACAAAATGGCAAGTCTTGTACAGTATCTCTCTCTAGGTAGGATAATCTGCACCGGTTTCTATTGTGCCTTGACACATTCAGTAATAGAACTGCAACAAGTCCCTTCAAAACATCTTCACAACAACTTAATATTTATGAACATGACAAAAGGACAGGTGCTGTGATTATTAGAGTCACTTACTATGATGAGTATACAATTTGTGTATTTGTATTTTTAATCATGATGTCAGCAAAACCTGCTAATGGGCAGATTTACAATAACGGAGGATAACAGCGACTGAAAAGAGCCTACAAGTAGCAGAGACAAGAAACGCTAGATGCCATCCTGGCAGGAAGTAAACATGCAGACACTTGACATGACGCCGCAGCCAAAGGAGTTGCTCAGCGTGGATATTACTTGATATCAGGCTGCGGTTCGACTCACTGTGGGGGGAAATCGAATGTTATGGAATGTTATATCCATTGCCACCTGTAAGCTATTTCAGTAGCTGTAGTCTAATAAAAGCCTCAAAGGCATCAGAGTTAAAGTGGAGATAAAAAAGACGCGGGTCTTCAGGAAGTTTTATTTGTCCACAGGCATCTCCCCATTCTTTTCTCCAGTTCTTATCAATAGGAAAGCACTGAAGACTTACAGTGCATTGTTCCTCTTGTTGCCCTTCAACTGAAAATTACAACCAAAAGCCACACAATGTGCCATCATTTCAGTATTTTATATTCCAAGTTAAAAATAGCAACAGGTAGCGCCGGTAGCTCACCAAATGCAACCATCTGACATCATCGAAATAATGGCATCCCCTTAGTTCAAAATATATATAAAATGATGTGGATTTTTCTTTTTCTTTTTTTTATAAAGTAAATCTTTATAGGGTCCTCTACTAAATATTTCAGTAAGAGACATAATTTATTTGACATTAAACCATACAAGTCTTAATACCCAAAGCTCCATTTAAGATGTTTTATGCTTTTAAAATAAGTTTTTTAGACTCACTAAGGCTGCATTTATTTGATATAAAAAAAAAAACTGTTGTGAAATATTATTAGAATTCAATATACTTTTTTTCTGTTTTGATAAATTTACTCCAGTCTTCAGTGTCATGTGATCCTTTACAAATTATTCTAATATGCTGATGTTGCTTGGTGTTTTTTATTAGTATTATTATTACATATTGAAAACAGCTGTGCAGACATTCTTTGTTTTAGAATATAACGTTTAAAAGAACAGCATTTATTTGAAACTGATATTTGTTTTTTAAACAAAATAAAAGTGTTTATTCACCAAGGACATGTTAAACTGATCAAACGTGACAGAAAGTATTCTTCATGAGAGAGAGAGAGAGAGAGAGAGAGAGGAAAATAACATTCTTAATGACCTCGAATGTGTAAACAGTAGCATTCGTTTAGGCCTGTGTGGTGGGACACACAAATCCACAAATTTAGATTTTATCATTCAAATGAATGAACAGTCTGTTTGTTTGATAGAGAGAACCTTATCTTGCCTGTTTTCTCATGTTGAAATGGCTTTGGCAATGTATAAAAGGACTGGCTGCTTCCAGCCTCTTCTTCTAGAAGACTGTTTAAATGTATTGTGCACGGGAGGAGATCTGCAGGACAACAGTTGTCTGCTTCACAACACTGGACATCCTGTCCTAAAACACAGGCAAAGATATGGATATGACACTGCAGTTCTCCATTCGAGCAGCAACAGAAAGTGCACATTGAATTTATTCTTGGATCTCCTTCCTAAGCTTTAAATTAATTAAGGGATAAACAACTGACTGCACTTAATGTTCTTTTGTTTTACAGAATGGGGAGGGGATAAATCTGTGACCGAAAGACTGAAAGAGACATCAGCACCTTGAAGCTTTGAGGGAAGTGCAGAGGGAAGAGCTGTTCATTATTTACAGAGACATGCAGCTACAGCATCTGTTTTGATATGTGTATTTACATTTGTTTGACAAGGTTGTGTGAACTGACCCACTGTAAAACGTCTCCGCAAGGGGCTGAGATAACTGTTTGTCTCAACTTGAATGTGTGTGTGTGGGCGTGTTTTTGTGACATATCAGGACACAGCTCTGTATAATGACTTGGGTATGACACAGGTATTACAAGGAGAGGGTGACTTATGAGGACATAACCCATGTCCCCATTTTTCAAAATGCTTATAAATCATACAGAATTAGTTTTTTTGAGAAAGAAAAAATGCACAAAGTTTCCTGTGAGGGTTAGGTTTAGAGTTGGTAAAGGGCCATAGAATATACAGTTTGTACACTATAAAAACAATTACGCCTATGGGATGGCCCCACTTTTCACAAAAACAAACGTGTGCATGTATGTGTGTGTGCATGCGTGCGTGAGTGTGCGTGCGTGTGTGTGTGTGTGTTTGATGCTGATGATGATGATGGAAAGGAAACCAAAGTCAGAAGGCAGGAATATTGAGACATTTTTGGGCTGACAAACACTTATTTTCAAACCGTTATGAAAAACAATAAGTAACAATAAAAAACAATAAAACAATAAAAAAAAATAATAATAATAGATGAAGCCATCTAAACCAAGCCAAATCAACCATCCAATGAATAAATAAATATAAAAACTCAACAAGAAGCAATTCTCAACTGCTCTTTAGATTACTACATGTCCTTCAGGGTATGATGCAGTAGTTTCTCCATCAGAGTGTGCTTTGCTATTTAGAAAACAATGTTACAGTATTTGGATTAAAGTACAAAATCATTTTATTTGTTTCATTCTTAGAAGAGTTGAGTGGAGGTCATGGTTCAGGCTACACTATGACCCTGATCAAAGGTCGCCTTAAAGGCCAGTAATGGCAGAATCATCATTCTGGTCATGATAAAACGCTGTTTGATATTCTTACACAGTACGTACTCTATTCAAAAGTATGATTTTTAATATCTGAAAAGATCTCATAGTCGTGACATTTTGCCAAGTATGGTAACCCATACTCGGAATTGGTGCTCTGCATTTAACCCATCCAAGTGCACACACACAGCAGTGAGAAGTGCTTTGCTCAAGGGCACTTCAGCCATCGGTATTGAGAGTGGAAGAGAGCACTGTTCATTCACTCCCTCCCACCTACAACTCCTGCCAGCACGAGACTCAAACCTGTGACCTTCTGGTAACTAGTCCATTACTCTAACCATTAGGCCACAGCTGACCCATCTTAGTAATCAAGTATGTATTTTTGGATCAAAAATATAATAAATAATTAATATTATTAGCTGTTAAAAAGTTTTTTTTATTATTTAATATATTTTACAATGTAATTTGATGGAAGCAAAATTCTAATAATAATAGCATTTATTAGGAAAAACAATCTTTTGTAACATTCTAAATGTTTTTGCATCACTTTTGGGTTTTGATCAATTTAATGCCTCCTTAACTGAACATAAGTATTAATTTCTTGAAGAAGAAGAAGAAGAAGAAGAAGAAATAAGTATTGCTCTCAGACTTCTGAACTTTTGAAAATTCCTTTAAAAAAAAAAAAATCATAATAATTGTTACCCTCTGAAAAATTCAAACTTCAAATCCGACATAATTCGATCAGTAGTTATTTTCTTTTTGGACAGTGTTTGAAACCTGGTAATGTCATTTTCTCTGGAATGGGAAAGGGGTCATATTGAGCCAAGCAGCCACGGAAAAGATCTAAACCCCTTTCTTGTGCCCACTCAGTGGTTGGATGCAGCTGAACCTATCATGTTTAATATTGATTGCTCTATTCAAGCACCACATTCAAAACTAGAGGTTATGAAATCACCCTGCCTGAATACAGTGGTATCTCAGCATCCAGTGAAATAGCTGATTGACAGGTTTCTATCACGAAATCTAAAGGTGTCCACCATGAGTGCTTGATTTACAAGAGCTCTCATTTCTGAGTACACAGCCTAGTGACAATGGGAAAATAGCTTCAATTCCTGTGATTTCTCTCACTTGGATTTCAAAGCTACTACACTATTATTGTTTTGTTTTTATAAATGTTATTAATAATAATCAACAATAATCAACTTGTTTTTATAGACTTTACAGTGTCTCATGCAAGTTCTGACACTCATGATCCAGTTTTAAATTCTAATGTTGATTAACCTCAACATCAGTGTTTGTATTATTGTGCACCATGCAATTACATCACTACTGAGTTAAACTAACAAACAACATGTACTTAATGTAATTACTTTGTGCAGCTGTATGTAATTACACATATTACTGATATGGCTATTGGAATCAATTATAATACTATGTGTAAAATGGACATTGTAATATAAAGTGATAACATAATATGTCCCATTGTAGAAAATACACTATTTATTAAAAAAGTTTGTGACTAAAATGGCTAATTTCTTGTATATCCAGGACATATTTTTCTATTAAAGATAACGGTAATTAGGGACCAATTTAAACCCATTTGTGAGTCATTTTGTTTCTTCACACTGACGTGCTTGTGCTGAAAAGGATTTTATGCTTCGAGAACAGACCTCGGTTTAAATAAAATAGTTAGGTAGACGTAATAATGAAACTTTTCACAATGTGCATTTGAAAAACAAATAACCGTGAAGGCATGTGAAAGTACTCTTGCTTCTCCGTTAGCAAATCACTGTGGTCTCTAAGGTTGTGTAAAACAACAGGCTTCCTATTAGCTGGCCTATAGCGTTTCCAGATCTCACAATTTAACGCAAGAGAGCATATTAATGTCTATTATGGCGGGTCTGATTATGCTGGATAATTATCCTAATTGGAGGTCGCACCCCACCTCGCAGCAGACCACCATGATGGGAAGGAACTGTTCTGCAAAATGCTGAAAAGTAATGGGGGAACGTTTTGTTTGCTTTTCAGAGTTAGTGCAGTAGTAAAGCAATAGCAGCAGGGTTTTTGTCAGTGTACAAGAGTGTGATGGGAGATTCTTCAGTGGGCACCATTACCTTCTTACAGAACAAGGACTGAATGGTATGTGAAGCATCCTCAAACAGAGCTGCATCAAAAAAAGTTTGCTCAACTGACTGATGTTCTCGATGATCCAAGCAAAAGAATTCTGGAGAGACAATATAGATAACCATATTCATGTTAAAAATGAATATTTCTAAAAGTCATTGCGAGTTCTGATGCATAAGTTTAATACATGAAGTTACCTGGGAACACCAAACAACGCCTGACCTGAATATGTATGCACGTAATGTATATTTAAGGATATTGAATGCATTAGTTCACCCAAAAATTATTTTTTTTTTCTATCATTAATTCACCCAAGTAATTCCAAACCTCTGTATGACTTCCCAAAATATGATGAAAACAACACAAAAGAGAGAGTAAAGACTTTTACAGTGTTACAAAAAAAAAATCTATTTCAAGTAAATTGTTCATTTTTTTAACTTTTAACTACTCAAAGAATCTTAAAAGGAAAAAGAAATTACAAAATTCATCATGGTTTCCACAACCTTGTTCAACTGTGATAATATAAAAAATGTTTCTTAAATAGAAAATCGAAATATTAGGACGATTTCTGAAGGATCGTGACATTAAAGAGTTTAGTAATGACTGCTTAAAACTATATTAGAATAGAATAGAATATTTGAAACTGTAATTATATTCCACAGTATTACTGTTTTACTACATTTTAAACAATTATTTTATGATAATAGCCCCAAAGCCCAATGAATCCTGGCCTCCAAAATAAAAAAAGAACAAAGAAAAAGCTGCAATTAATATAATTATGGATAATACAACATCAAGGAGAGGAGGACAAGACATGTTATCTTGTTTCAGAAATTATTATGAAAACCTTTATAATTCAGAAGTATATAATTTGGTTAAGCAGACAATTGCAAGTTATTTAGATAAATTAAGCTTAGTATTGGTGACTAAAGTTCAAAATGAAAATTTAGTAAAAAATATAACCCATATGGAAATAATAAAAACTAAATTGGGTAAATGCCTTGGAGAAGATGGTTATACCTATGAATTCTATAAAGATTATAAATACGTTATTGTATCAGTTTTACATAGAGTGTTCAGTGAGGTGTTACAAGCAGGAAAATGGCCAGATACTTGGAAAAATGCAATTATAACAGTCCTACCTAAAGAAGGGAAAGACCCAAAACAATGTTCATCGTGTAGGCCAATCTCACTCTTGAATGTTGATCAGAAAATATTTACGTCGACTATGGCAAATAGACTCTCGGATATTTTACCTTTTAGTATAAATCTGGACCAAACAAGATTTGTCAAAAACAGTTTCCTCAGTGACAATGTACGTCGAACTCTTGATGTCATTGATTATTTTAGAAAAACAAAACAACAAATGATAGTCCTTACATTAGATGCTGAAAAAGCATTTGACCGAGTATCTTGGCCTTTTCTGTATGCAGTTTTGAATAAATTTGGCTTTCACAAGAAATGTATTTATTTAATGATGGGAATGTATAATGATTCAGCAGCCAGAGTGAAAGCCATTGGCTCGCTATCAAAACCTTTTCAGATAAAAACATTGGCAGAATGCATAAGGTCAAGCATGTGTTTAAAGGGCATTAAGATATAAGATGAAGAACATAAACTTGCATTATATGCGGACGATGTTATAATGTTCTTAACTGATATATATATAAATCATTACCAGCGAATCTGGAGGAAATTGGAAAATATGGGGCCATCTGAGGCTATAAATTAAACTCAGCTAATTTATAGCTAATTTAAGATATGGAAATAGGAGGCAATCTCCCAACAGAATTTAAGAAAAGGTTTAAGTTAAAATGGGATCAGAACAAAATAAAATACTTAGGCATTACAATTCCCAAAGAAATTGCCAAATTATATTTATGTAATTGTAAAGTTCTGGAAAAAGAACTTTACAATTACATAATTGTAATTGGGGGTTTTCCAAATTTGAATCTTTATTATCATGTAGCCCAAGTTAAAAGCATTTTAGTTTTGATGAATAACAAAATGAATCCTAAATGGGAAACTATAGAGAACCAGTTGGTAGACTCACCCATCTCACTTATTTTCTCAGGACAAACGGCAAAAAGGGTTAATCATTTGAATCACTCTGTTTACCATACATGGAAAAGCTGGAAAAGATTAGGTAAAATTAATGAAAATAAAATCATCTGATATGGTTTGCCTGGGAAATTAGTCAGGACCCAGATTTCATTTCAAATCATATGGATGATACTTTCAGGATATGGGAAACGAAAGGATTCACAAGATTTAATAAAATGTTCAAAGATCATGCAGTTGATACATTTGAAAATCTATCTAAGGATTTTAACCTTCCAAGTAACCATTTTTTTAGATATCTCCAAGTAAGGAGCTATATAATGTTGAGAACTACTGCTATTAAACAAATAACTCATGGTTGGAAAAAACTGGTCCACCCAGGTTAGATAAATGGATTGAGGCTGTTGAAATCTTGATTCATTTTCTTCATGAAAATGAAATTATAACGCATAAGATGAGAGGCAAAATGACGTTATTCAAGATGTGATGGTTCGCATATGCTAATCAAATGCATTAAAAAACAAAAACCAAGTACATGTATGGATTGGGACTACAATTAGAGGAGGAATGGAAGTCTGTGATATATGATGCAGCCATATGGTTATGTTTGTTAACAAGTATAGATGGATTTATGTATGTATGCATATGAATGTGTATAAAGTTAGTACGAATGTATATATAGGTTTATATGTGATATACGTCTGTGTAAGAATGTATATATATGTATGGGGGTATGTATGCATATATATTTACTTTCCTTACGTTTTTTTTTTTTTTTTTTCACTGGGTGTAGAAAAGGGGGAAGGAAGGGGAAGGAAAGAGGAGGGGGGAAGGGGAAAAGGGGAAAGAGAAGGGGGAAAAAAGGGAGATAAAAATATTGTGTCAACTCTGATATGTTAAATGTATGATTGCAATATGAAAAATGCCACAATAAAAAGTACAAAATACTATATTTTTGATCAAATAAATGCAAGCTTAGTGAATATTAAGACTTCTTTCTTTCAAAAAACATTAAACAATTTTGAACAGTACATTACATTAAAAGTAAAAATATTATAAATATAATAAAATGATAATTCACAACTTTCAACATTTGCATTTGGGAGGTTTTATTCATATTTACATGTTAATTTGCCTAAATGCCATTTTGTGCAAATTAATTATATAAACCGCTTTATACATACATTCTTCGATTGAGTATACATTTACAACATTCCTTATGATTCCCTTCCAGATCACGCATAGGGTGTCAAATTATTTAATGCAAACAGGAATATGATCACAAGGCTTAAAACATGCATCCTCACGCAAACAATCTTTCCTTGGCCTTTTGAGCAGCATTTTTCTTTGAAGCAGCTCTCTTACACAATCATTTAAACTGGTTCACAGCTTGATAGTGGACAAAAGGACTTTTGACAGCTGCTAACATACCTACAGGTAAACTTCTCCAACAAAAGATTTCCTTTGAGTATTACAGCATTGTGTTATTAATACCAAAAAAACGAAACAAAAAAAGTCAAATTGCTTTTACTGAAAATACCTACTTTAAAATATACATATTTCATAACAGCATTTTAGTCTCTATTTAGTTTAAAGAAACATGCTGAGCTGGTTCTGTACATTTAAACTGCATGGCAGGCCTGTCACATCCTCATTGTCACATTTGCACAGAAAAACTGCATAACTCCTTAACTGCATGTCTTCCTGCTCTCTCTCTTTCTCTTTCTCTCTCTCTCTCTCTCTCTCTCTCTCTCTCTCTCTCTCCCTCCCTCAATGCTTCACCAGCTCTCTGTCTCCCTCTTCCTTCTTATCTTTTCACTCAGTTTTTAATACTTCTCATTCCATTCACACACACCTCTCACATAAACTAACACCTTCCTTGCTGAAAGTCCATTAAGGGCCAATAGTTCTTTATGACAGTTCGCCACTGTGCAGATATACAATCACTGTGAGTAAAAGCGATTGAGCAAGTGGCTGGCCTTCTACCAGCATCAGACACAGGTCATATACTTCTATTCAAGCTTCACATAAATACATTTTCAGTTTGTCAGTTTAATAGCATATTAGCATGCTAAAGACAATCGCATTTATTACTATTGTATGTTAGTGGCAAGTGGTGACTTCTAGGTATGTTGAGTGCTATCTTCAGATTATCACTTTGATTAGTTTGCTCAAGCCAAATAACATGCACCTTCAACAAATTCTGTCTATGCCAAAAAATGTCAGAACATTTTCAGTGGACTTTCAATTTTTACTTTATTTATTTATTTATTTTTTGCTTGAGAAAACAAGAAAATATAGTTACTTTTTCATTTGATGTAGTCACGTTAGTTTTTCATCAAATGCAGTGTGATTTCCAGTAATCAAGATCTGGCTCCAACAACACATTTTCCAACTTGGACGAGCAATTAGTGAACAGTTTTTTGTGCGTGAATTCGGTAGCACTTTATTTTACAGTCCTGTTCCTCATGTACATACTATGTACTTATTAAAGTAATTACAATAACTATGTAATAACTAGGTACTAACCCTGAACCTACCCCTAAACCTAACCCTACCCCATCTAGTTACCTTGTATTACCAGAACTTTCTTAGATAAATACATGGTAAGTACACTATAAGTACATGTAAGTACACATACTGTAAAATAAAGTGCAACCGTGAATTCAACCACATGTCAACAAATCAATGAGAAGTGTACAACAATAATGATGAGTCACAAAGCGTACAATATGCCTGTTACTTAATGCCGAGATTATAGTATAAGAAGTATCCTTAACGGAATAGAGCTGCTCACACTTGTTAAACATGTAATGTTAAGCTAAAAAGAGAAAAAGATTAGTAGGAAACCAGTGGCAATCTGAAAGTTACCTGTTAAGAGTGTGTTGTTGCATGATTGACCGATATTTGAGGCAAATAAATAATTAAGGAACAGTTGCATACATATTACATACGTACAAGTTCCACTCTTCAGCACATTGTTTAACACAAAACTCAAAACCTATTGCCTTAGAGTAATACTAAAACAATATGTACTAACACAATCCATTCATTTGTACAAAACATTTTCCTCATCAGATTTTCCAGTTTGATGGCAAAAGGATGTCAGTGGGTTTTACAAATTGCAGTAATAAGATTAGCAGCATGCTAAACCAGAGGGCAGTGTGAAGTGGTGCTATAATTGTCATTAGCATCAGAAAAGAGATTGTGTGAAAAGACCACTGGACTGTCTAAGAACAGTCAGGGGTACAGTCATGCATCTCACCACATCGTGTTCAGTCACGTTTTGTTTACATGGTCAGTTGAAACTTCAAATGAGTCGGCCGCACGTCCCAGTGGGTGGGCATTAGCAGCCCCAGCGTCTCAACTCCCCGCTGAGTTAAAGGGATAGTTCAACTTCAGTTGCTGGTCACCGCCGACTTCCATATTATAGAGAAGAAGAAAAACAATCCCTATGCAAGACAATGGGGACCAGCAACTGAAGGCGAACTGCCATGCTGACCATACAACAGGATGAAAGATGTTGAAATGAAAGCTGCCAGTCAGTGGGACAGACTTCAGTGAACTCTTGTCCACCGCTTCTCCTGAAAAACTGACTAGCCATTGTTCTGCTCCTATCTGATCCAAAACCTTACACAAATATGACCAGTATAAATAGCTCAAAACAGCATATTGTTTATTCTAACAAATAGTGACAGATACTATTCACACAAAGATTAAAGAAAAGTAAAATGCTATTTATATGAAAGCGACCCCCTTTAAAGTTTGTTTAAGAATAGGTTATTTATAACTAATAGCAGTGGGGAACTCTAAGGGCCCTCAGAGAGAGGCTAAACTATTGTAAAAACAATATTTACAATTCGGAGTTTGATAAAAAAAAATAAAAAATAAAAAAACTGAATGAGAAATTGCGGTCTATTGTAGTCAAAGCACGGAGGCCGGTTGTGTTCCAATAACATGGTGTGGCACAGCAATGCGCTTCTTGTCCAGTATGTGACCACATTCAGGCTGGAATAGCCTCTTGTTTCAAAGGTGGAATTGTCAAAGACAGCTTTTAGAATTAGACTTTGTTTACTAGGCTGGTAATCTTGGAAGTTAATTTAGACCACATTCCCTCATAAAAATCATGGATGAAGAGAACCAGAGATAATGAAACCCATAGGCATCGCCTCAGCAGAATCAAACAGAAGCATGTAGAGACACACTGTCCCTTTGCTCTTAACCCACACCACATCCAGTAAGCGTGAGAACAGCCTGCCCAGGCATCCGGACCCTTGGAGTCGAGGGGATACAGAGAGCCCTACTCTAGAGACTTCACTAAGTAAACTCGTATCACTGTTTTGCAATCATGAGGGATTTACACTCAGTGTCAAGCACAGGGCAAGAGGATATATGTGTGTGTGGTGTGTGTTTGTGTGTATAGATCAACATGTTTATGACTATTTGTCATCAAATCACTTACAGTGTTGATAGAGTTTGACAAAGCTAGTGTGCTCTCGAAAGACAATTTGGGTTGTCTTGTGTGTGTGTGTGTGTGTTTTTATGGCTTCTCTATTGGTTTGACCACTGCAAAAGGGTGTAGAAGAGTTGCTTATCTCAAAGACTTCAAGGTATCTGCTTTGTTTCAGGCTAATCGTTCAGGTTTGCCTTGACAGTCCTTTGGAGACACACAAAGTTTAGGTTGTCAACTCTCTGAACTCTAATGTTGTCAAAATGCCTTTTAAACGTTTTGGCCGCAAAAAGGTACTTAGCTGAAAAAGAAAAGTTGTTCCATAAATACAGTTTTGAGGGCTGCTGAAGTCTGCAGTTGAATAACCTGGAATTGCTCCACTTTAGGTTTCAGCTTTTCCATGATGTGTAGGGTACAACCATGCTAGCGCCTGTTTGTTTTCTCCCAAAACCCTAAAGATCGACAAAACACACCCTCATACTGTTTTAATTTCGACAGTGTTTATTTCAACAACGAAAATCTTCTATGCTCATAGATGCATTTGCACACAATGAACAAACATACAATTTTAGGCCATTTAATATTTTAACATTAATATTATTTTAAAGTGTTCCAGATTTATGAAGCTGATGATATACAAGCACTTGTAAACTGTCACATATATTTGGAGACAAAAACTTGTCCTTTTATCTGCCTTATATTCAAACATTTTTAATCAAAACAAATACTGTAAAAATTACATAAATTGTAATAGTGTTGCTCCAACAGTATATTATAATTGTCACGATCACCAGCTGGAGTGATTTCCATTTTCCTTGACTTGTTGCTTGTTTGGATTGCCTCTGTTTTACCCTATTGTCTGTATTTTAGATTGTGTTTCTGGATTGTCCCAAAAAAGGCTACATTTGGATCTCCAACCTTTCAGGCTCGGATCAGTATGTATCATAAGATGTAACATGTACAGATCCAATATACAGATCCATAACAATATTATATATTGAAGCTGCTCTGTGCAGACCGATCAGTATTCATTATTATAGTGTACAGGCACCTTTTTGCATTTTTTGCATGTTTGCATGTTTTGCATGAGAAATGGTTTGTATTCACAAGGGTCATATGTCATAAACAGTAGAATCAAATGGGAACAAGAGGAAGATTTCTGCAGATTTCCGATTGATCTATGCATGAATTCTCTATCCACGCTCACTCCATCAGAACCTGAATCACAAGATAGCAATCTGCTTTGATTTCCGCAAAAAGAAGAAAAAAAAGTGTTCTTTGGAAGGGGTAAGAGATCAGAAGATCCCTTATGGCTACTTTCACCATCTTATCACACGAGGGTTCTAGTGTTCCTTGCTTAGAACACTAATCAGAGGATCTCAAATTGACTCTCTATAACATCCCATCAGCTTCCACTTAGCATTAATTCCTACTATATTGTTGGGTCAAAAACCATATTATCACACACATTTTAGATATGTACAGCCTTGTATTCAAAGAAAACAAATCTGTGAAAACCAACACACATCTTCTAGCTTCTTCTTTTTAGAGAAGACAGCTTTGTTATGATAAGGTCCAGAAGCATAATCCCTCCCAGCTGAAAAAGTGATCCGAGTGATCACACAGAGAGCTCACATCTGGAATGCATCTGCTGTGTACAAACATCTCATAGATGTCTTTAAGATGTCAGTTTTACATACATTCTAAATATAAACATCTTAAAGACATTTTCTAAACATCTATTTGACATCTAATAGGAAACGTCCTAGAGACGTATTGCATATGAGCAAACTCAAATAGACATCTCCGTGATGTTTGATACCCTGTTTGATACATTTTGGTTTGATCTTTGTGGGGTTTATTATTTACTTTTACATAGTTAGATGAAAAATCAGTAGTATTTCTAGTTTACAATTTAGTAAGTGTTTTTTTAATTTTGCTTCGGCCTGTTTTATTTATTTTATTGCTATTTTTAAGCATCAGCAAAGGCGACATTTATGTATTTTGCTTTATTTATTTATTTTTCATCTGATATATATGTTTTATTTTTAGCAATATCAGTGTCTGAGCTATAATACAGTGAGTGAGTGTTTTGTCTTAATAATCATTGATGTGGCCTTAAAATTTGAAAACAAAACTAAATGATTTGCTTTTTATCTTCCTTTCCAAATGTAATATAGTGCAAGCAAAAATAAATAAATAAATACAAAATAAAATAAATTGCTCACTTTTTACACTTACAAATCCAGTAATGGGTGTTCTAAAATGTCCCAAAAAGACACAAAAATACTTTTTTGTGTGTTACAAGTTATCATGTTGTAAAAGTGGATGTGTAGTCTATTTAGAACCAAAGCATTTTATATAATCTGTTCCACCACATGGAGTCTCATTAGTTTTCCCTACATACAGGAACCCATCTACACTGTCAAAAAAATCAATCTAATGGGTAAAAATTAGCACTGCTCTCATAAAGAGCACCTATGAGCAAAAGCACACACACAAGTACTCTGAAAATGCAGCATGCTACCGTTATAGTGTAAGCCTTAAGCAACATTATATAATTTAACAGTCAGCCCTGCTGAAACAGTCCTCTGTTTCCTCAGGTTGCTTACCTTTAATGGAAAATCTATGCAGTAATTTAAACATGCAGGCCTGAAGCTGCTGCTGCTTTCAGTGGCACTATCTCATGGTTTAAAAGAGAGTTTTAAATACATAGAGACCTGCTGTGAAGCTACTCTCTTTGAGGTGAAAGGTCTGAATGAGAATCCTATGATCATGAATACAACGTGATGGCCAACATAAAACAGTCTTGATTAATGGAGTAGAACATGACGAAATGAATGACTTGAGGTTCAGGGAGTGAGTCAGATTAATACAGAAACTGTTCCAATTGAGAGCAGTTTCTGATTCATTAATAAGCTCATAAGAGTCATTCTCAGGAATCAAGCATACCTGATTCCAAAGTCTATTTTCTGATTCACTAAAAATAATTACCCTGTGAGAATCATTAGCCATCATTAGCGGGAATCATATTCGCTGTTCACACTTAATGTTTCTGATTCACCCCTAAACGAACCCATATAGGAACCATTAACTCAGGAATCAAACTTAACTGGTTACACTATATGTTTCTGATTCACTATAAAGAAATAACTAATAAGAATCATTAGCACCAGAACTGGCTTTAATTAGTCATACTGCATGTTTGTGATTCAGTCAAAAGCTTGCAAGAATCGTTACTAGTGAACTGGATTTAACTGTTCATGTTCTATGTTTTTCATTTCACTAAAACAAACCAGCACTTAAGAGCCTTTAGCTTGGAAATCAGCTGAAGTGGTTAAACTGTATGTTTCTAATTCACTAAAAACAAGTGTCTCATAAGAGTCAATACCCAATGAACTGAACTAAATCATTCACATTGTTTTTAATTCACAAAAAAAAAAAAAAAAAAAAAAAAAGAAACAGCTCAGGAATTGGACTTCACAGGTTGTACCTGCTTTTTTCTTTGCATAAATTACAAAAACAAAAAAAATCCTGCAGATGTTCATGTTTGTGCAAAATAAAAGGAAGCATTTGTGCTAGTAATTGCGTGCAGAGGCGTGACACATGTTCTGTGGGGGTTTGTGTATAAGTGTGTGAGTGTATGCACTCTGTGTAATGCGGAAGTCTCCCCACAAGGAGACATCTGTGAAAAATGTGACCCCATGGACCACAGTGTCCGGTGCAGCGCTTGTGACAGCCCCATGAGACCCAGATGGAACTGAGGACACAACATAGAAATCATAAAACATGTGCTACAAAAAGCTGGTAGAACTTGACCCTCTGCTCTGATAAGAGGGGAGATTTGCCGTCTCATTTATGACGGTTAAGGACATGAATGTTATTCCCAAGACCAGAGCTGTTTCATAAGGACAGGGCAATGGACTTTGAGTTATTTTTTTTTTTTATATATATATATATAGCAAAAATTGTGATACTCTGCGATGTGGACATGTGGAGTCATTTAAGTCCTGTTCTTGTTATTAGGACAGCAGGGGTTTAGTCAAACATCAGAAATATTATGTTCATGAAATTGTCTTTATTGAACTGAACATCCAAACTGAGGGGATTAAAATGATATGAAACTGTTTATGGAGTCTTTTAACTGTGATTTTATGATTTAACTTTTTTTATGTCCTGAAAAAAGTTATATCCTTATATCCTGGTATTTTGGCCTTTTGCAAAAGAAATGTTGTGGAAACTGAATAAATAAACACAGGATATGCCCTAGACCTAGACCATATGAAAAAACACAAACAGTAATGATCCCACCACTATTTTATCAATTTGACAATATACAACAGCTGACATTGAAAACGTGCAATACACTAAACTCACAGAACAAATTAAATAGTATAGCCTTTGTGTGCACTTTTTTTATTGCTGCTATTTTTGGAGACACTGTGAAATGTATTGAGATTATTCTGTATAATATGACCACAGATGGCAATTTGTAGCCATTAGCATAACATAAATAAAATCAAGATCCTCTATAGACTTCTAGCACATAATTACCACTCTCTTAATGACTCAGTCCCTCCTGTGTGTAATAAATGAAAAGAAGTCCAATAAAACATGCCAGGGGGGTTAAAAAGTCAAAAACAACGGTTTTTTTTTTTTTTTCATCCACCTCACAGATGTGGCATATCAAGATGCTGGTTAGACAGCATGATTATTGAACAGGTGTGTCTTAGGTTGCCACAATAAAAGGTAACTCTTAAAAGTGCAGTTTTAGTGTGTCCAGGGGGGTGTGCAGTGGGGTCTGAAAACCAGTCAATATCTGGTGTGATGATATATATGTATATGCCGATCCAGAGCATCCCAAACATGCTCAATGGGTAACATATCCGGTGAGTCCAGCAAGAACTGGAATGTTTTCAGTTTCCAGGAATTGTGTACAGATCCTTGCAAAATGGGGCCGTGCATTATCCTGCTGCAACATGAGGTGATGGTCGTTGAGGTGATGGTCGTGGATGAATGGCACAACAATGGGCCTCAGGATCTCGTCATTCAAAATGCCATCAATAAAATGCAACTGTGTTAATTGTCCATAACATACTACTATAACCCCACCCCACCATGGGCCACTTGATCCACGCCGTTGACATCAGCAAACCACTCACCCACACAACGCCATACATGCTCTCTGCCGTCTGCCTTGTACACTGAAAACCAGTATTCATCCATGAAGAGAACACCTCTCCAAAGTGCCAGATGCCATCGAATGTGTAGCGTTTGCCCACTCAAGTTCGGTTACGACGGCAAACTGCAATCAGGTCGAGACCCAGATTGTGGCCAGCCTAAGACACACTCCTATTTTAGCGTGTATGTTTAGCACGGATGTGTGTGTGTGTGTGTGTGTGCGTGTGTGTATATATATATATACATATATAAATTTAAAAAGCATATATATATATATATATATATATATATATATATATATATATATATATATATATATATATATATGTGTGTGTGTGTGTGTGTGTGTGTGTGTGTGTGTGTGTATGTGTGGTGTATTTTGTTTACAACATATATTTAATGTTTTATAGTGAACTATAACAACCCTATGCTACATTTGTTTTCTTAAGCGAGTGAGTAGCATATTTCATAGAAACATTTCAAGTCTTAATACTGAGCTAATCTGAGCTTCAAATTCTTCTCTATTTGAAGCTTGGACAGCTGGAAGAGGTGATTGGCAGCTGGAATTTTCCACATTGAGTGGTGTGGAAATGGAATGGGGCTGCGACAAGTAGACTGGGAACAGGGGTCATTGTCAGGGGAATCACTCTTTAAAGTGTGTGTGAAGATTCTACGCTGCAGCTGTGGTTCTGTTTGGCCCAATCTGTGGTTTTCTGTGGTTAAATTAGCTAAGACCAATTGCTCAACCATCCCTTCAAACTGTGTCGGCTGCAAAGTAGCATCCGTCGACAACAGATATGCTTTCAGTACAAGAACTACAAAACTGTTTCCTAATCAGCATAACAAAGTGCCTTTGCATCACTTTGACACAGACAGCATTGTGAAACACGGCTGTGTGTAGGTAAAAATCTCTGATGCGAGAGATGATGGTGGCTCTCCTCAGCGAGGTAAAAGCGACTGGTGTTCATTTGCTGAGTGACTCATAGGCAAATTTTATCAATGACAAACCCAAAGGACGTCATGGTGTTCTGAAGCAGGGAGCACATACATAGTGTCAGTTCAATTAGAGCATAGCATTGAATCCTTCAGTGGTATTGCATTCAGTTTAGACTCCACAGGGACTGTTTAAGACTGTCATATAAATGGAGCAATGTAAAATACCTGCCAGCTTCAAATAAATATCTGCGCTTTTGTTCCCTTTTATGCAGATTTTATTATTATTATTATTATTATTTTTAACTGTGAGAAACTCAATTGAAAGGTTATATCTAACATTTTTTAGTTTATATCTTTTGAGATCTAAGCACAGGTTTGCAGGAGGGAAAAAATACTGAATTGTGAAATAAAACGTCACAATTAGCTTTTTTTGAAAAATGATTAGTAGATGTAGATGTTGAAAATGATTAGTAGATGTAGGAAAAGAAAAGCATGAAGAGAAATGTGGTCTTCTAATTTAAGAGAAGATCCATAATTAAGGATCCTTAAGAAGTAGAAGCAATCAATTAAAAATACATAATTAAAGGTTGGTCATTAATTAATGATGGCAGAGCTGCTAGCAGTTGTTTTTGAATTTCTTTATATTTTAAATCACAGTTTTATGGCTGCCAGCAGGCTGAATCATCCTGATAAAACCTGAAAGTGATCCAGTGCAGATTCTGGAAGGCAGCTGACGGTGTTCAGGTGGAGAATTTCATGGAGGGGAAAATCATTAATTCATGAAACCTAGCAGGCTTGGACTTGGAGAGTATGACAGCACAACCACTGTTCATAAACATCTCAAATATGGAAGAGTAATGACATTGCAGTCTGACAGCTGAGCAAAAACCACTTCGGTTAGAGCTACAGAGTGGGCAATGTTGTTGCGGTTGTCACGTCAAATTTGACAATTTCATACCAAGACCTGGAATCTTTTCCAAAACACATAACAATAGTTCTGTTAGAAAAGGGGGGATTCTGTTTGTTTTCAAATCTGATGCCTTGACAAATAACAATAGTGGTACACCAATACCAGTATTTGCACAGAATACAATAAACTGAGCCTTGAACAACAACAAAAGACTAAATTTAACAAGCGAATCAAAGTAAGCACTTTCTAGAACTTCTGCGACCTTTAGTCACAGAATTAGACACGACCCTTCTTTCTACAACAATACAATTACAAGTAAAGCATCTTTTTTTAGCCTTTTGAAACTCAATATCCTGCAGGCATGAAAAGTGATGTTCACTTGTGCTTCTAAATTTTCTTCGGTCCTCCCATTCAAGGACGTTTTAGCATTGAAAGATGAGAAATCACAAACATGTTGCACCTTCCAAATTCATATTCATATTCTCCCAGCTTCCCATTATGAACTGCCCTCTGAGCATAAGCAAAAATACAGACAAGTGCCTCCATGCTTTCTGATTGGCTAAATAAATAATATTTTTTATTTTACTGTTTTTTTTATATAGATAAAGGTTGTTACAGAAATTGGCATAACATAGTTATTTATTTCACTGATATCTTTTATAGAGTCGATCGATTTCTACACATCATCTTATAAAAAATACTTACAGTACCAAACACCCTTAATATCATGTGAATATATTTATTTATTTATTTTACAACAAGAGGTATGAATCATATATATTCATACTATAGATATGCACACATGCACATCTTGAGAGAAATGCAATTTGTGATGCCGTTAATTTAATGCAGAATTGATTTATTACACCTATAATCAATTCATAATCCTTGTTGTCTTTCTTGGTTTCATACTTAATGACTACTTTAGAGTCTCAGACTAAACCTGCTTTTGTCTTCACAATAGGTAGAATTTTTGCATTATGATTTCATTAGAGTACTGGAAACAATCCTTGGGGTCATTTGTCCATGCTGACTCACTCCTTGTAGTTTCTGCAGACTTTATGGCTGCACATTCATGCTTTAAACCCTTCCGTTCCACTACCACAGATTTGAAGGACAAGAGTAAATTCAGAAAATGGCTAGTTAGTGGCTATATGGGGGTACACATAATCAAAGCAGTGCTCAGGCAACCTGCGTCATTCAGACGATGGTCGGTTGGCCTAATGTGTCACAAGAAAACATTTCCAGGGCTATTACACCGGCGTCACCACTGTGCCCTGTTGACACAAGGCAGGAAGGATGTGTGGATTTATGATGTGCCAGATTCTGACCATACCATCTGCCTTCTGCAGGCAGGATTTTGCAGGCCATGCAGTGTCTATCCAATTTTAGCTCTTCAGATTTGGTGTTCATATGTGAATTTTAGCCAGTTTTTTCCCCTCTTCTCAGCTGGAACTAAGCTTCTTTGCTTAGGATTAGAAAAGAAACTTGGAAGAGCTGCACACAACACTACAGACAACAGATTCATCCTCACCACCAGATGTCTGCTGCTTATATTCAGTTAAGTTACAACTGTAATATACACAGGAAAAGCATTTCAATTATTATTATTTTTTTTTACATTATTATTATTACATTACATTTAGCAGATGCTTTTATCCAAAGCGACTTACAGTGCAGTCAGGCTAATCAGGCTTTTTTTTTTTTTTTTTACCAGTGTGTGTGTTCCCTGGGAAATGAACCCACAACCTTTTGCACTGCTAACACAATGCTCTGCCACTGAGCCACAGGAACATTTTTTTTTTTTTTTTTGTCA
This sequence comes from Carassius gibelio, assembly GCF_023724105.1. Classification (NCBI taxonomy): domain Eukaryota; kingdom Metazoa; phylum Chordata; class Actinopteri; order Cypriniformes; family Cyprinidae; genus Carassius; species Carassius gibelio. The sequence goes on from NC_068371.1 coordinate 28,126,855, forward strand.
TTGATAATATTAAGAACCATTAATAATAACTGAACCCCAATAATAATCAAGCACCAAATCAGGATATTGGATTGATTTAAGAAGGACTATGAGACAATGAAGGCCATAGAAATTACTGCTGAAAATTCAGTTTTGACATCACAGAAAAAAATACATTTAAACATTTACAGAAATAGAATGGTTATTTTTAATTGTAATATTATTTCAATTTACAATATTACCGTTTTCACTGTATTTTGATCAAATGAATGCAGTCTTGGTGAGCATGACACTCATCTCTGATGTTGAATTTAATGTTCACGTCATATGATAAAATGACTGATCCCAAGACAACTATGTAGAATTTACATTTACATATAAGTGTCCGCACAACTCCCTGATGCCATCAGTGATGACTACCTGGAAGGCAACATAAAATATTTAAACACTGACTGTGACTGACATTCATGTGTGGTTGCTTACATATTCTTAATGTGTATCCCAGTACTATTTTACCAGAGTTTCTTCACCTAATCGCTTCCTTCCAACTCCTCACCAAGGGACCATGTGGCTCTTAAATTGCCCCTCAACATTTAGTATGCATCTGGAGTAACAGGTGACAGATCGGCAGCTGCACAGCATCAGAAGGAATAGCATTAATTCTGACTTTATTGCACAGAGCTTCAAGAGGTTTATTTTTATTCAGAAAGCTCATGAAAAAAAAAAATGTGCATAAAAATGTGGTGTTTTGGTACCTTTTATTGTAGACAGCGGGATTAACATTTACCAGATTTGCAAATGGAAAAAAAAGACGTATATATATATGCACTGCATTTGTATAGAATCTGAACAACATAGAAATGATAAAATTCTATAAAACTGACTTGACATGATGTTATTCTAAATAATGTATGCACTGATAAAAATCATTATGCATTGCGATATGAAAACAATAATACAGAACCCTCTAGTGGTCACATGGATATCTGCAGCAAGTGTGAGACGCGTCACCAAGTTCTCAGAGCTGGAGGAGGAGACCTGGAGCTCTGGGGTCCACATTGACTCTCTGTAATCCAGTTTGGAGTGGTCGCTGAGGATGCCACCAGAAGCAGCCTCTCCATAAGATCAGCAGTGCATCGGCACTGTGGTTGTATAGACTTGGGAGCTTATTAGTTGCTTAATAGTTTATTCTACCTCAAAAATAGTTCAACTGTGCACAGTTTAAATTATAGTTCAGGTTATGCCACAACAGAAAAAAATGTAGGTGTAACGAGATATATAACAGAAAACATTTTATAAATAGGCTACATCTCACAAAGTGAAGAATTTGAAGACACCTTCCATGAGTGATGATGAAGATGAAACTCTCCTTAAACCGACCAGTCAACACCTTCAGAACAAACCAGTAAAAGTCGTCTTTATGGAGTTTCAAAATGACATTTTCTAAACTGCTGAACGAGAGCAAGGATGGATTCCCCTCGGACGTTCTCTCCAACATCAGCAACACCACCTGTGAGAGCATCACCGTCGACTCTCAAGTCATCGGTGTCGGAGTCTTTCTGGCCGTTTTCATTTTGCTGGCGATCGTCGGAAACATTTTGGTTATTCTCTCGGTGCTGTGCAACAAACATTTGCAGACGGTCACCAACTTCTTCATTGTGAACCTGGCCATCGCGGACCTTCTGCTTAGTACCATCGTCCTGCCGTTCTCCGCGTCTCTGGAGGTGCTGGGATGCTGGGTGTTCGGTCGGGTCTTCTGCAACATCTGGGCGGCGGTAGATGTGCTCTGTTGCACGGCGTCTATTTTAAGTTTGTGCATTATATCTATAGACAGGTACATCGGAGTAAAATACTGTCTGAAATACCCCACTATCATGACAGAACGGAAAGCAGGTGTCATCCTCGTGGTGCTCTGGGTTTCTTCAATGGTGATTTCCATCGGACCGCTTTTGGGATGGAAAGAGCCCCCACCTTCTGATGAGAGCATCTGCCGCATCACGGAGGAACCGGGTTATGCTCTGTTCTCCTCTTTATTCTCCTTCTACCTCCCGCTCATGGTGATTTTAGTCATGTATACTAGAGTATACATCGTGGCCCGCAGGACTACAAAAAGTTTGGAAGCGGGTGTGAAACGGGAGAGAGATAAATCAACGGAAGTGGTGTTGAGGATACATTGCAGGAGCATACCGGAGGATCCGAGCACGAGCTCGAAAAACAAAAATCACCCGTTCAGAAGTTCACTGTCCGTGAGACTCATGAAGTTCTCCAGAGAGAAGAAAGCTGCTAAAACCCTCGCCATCGTCGTGGGGATGTTCATTCTTTGTTGGCTACCGTTTTTCTTCGTTTTGCCTTTGGGTACGTATGAGTTTTCTCTGTTTGGTGTGAGTTTTCGAACGGTACCTAATCTTCATTATGGTTCAAGCAAAAATTAAAACATAACCTGATGTTTATATATATTTTTTTATGTTCTTGTTTTTTTTAAATCAAAATCAAAGTAGACTATATATATATCATTGCACTGTTTTCTCTCTCAAAACACATAAACCCGAATATAAATCACGAATTGTGACAAAGTAAATGGGTGTACAGAAGTGAAATAAAAAAAAAAAGAAAAAAAAAGAAAAAAAATCAGTTATCATAATGGAATTAAATGAATCAGATAATACTGTATAAAATAAAATGTAAACATTATTATTATTATTATTATTATTATTACTATTATATTGCTCATGGACAGTTAAATGAGAGAGCTATATATATACATATAATAAATTCCGTGTGATGTTCTAACAGAAACATGTGAGTGAGCTAGGAAAAATCTGTTCTAAATTTGTTTTGTATTATGTCTTTCGTTATGAGATAATTCTTATTAAGAAACAGGATTGGTTCCAAATTATGATAAATATTCCAATCGAATTTTTGACTATGATAAATTGTTTATCATAAAATGTATTAATTGTGTTAAAAAAAAGCACTTGAGCTAATCCTTTTGCAATTGACGTGATATGTGACACAGGAGTGGATGATTTTACAGTATGATCAGCTTTATTCCTTAAGATGCAAACATGCATATAAAATTGACATTTATTTCGACACTGTTAATGTTTTACTTCGTGTTTAGGCAAAACAGAAATGTGCCTGATATAAAGCACGAGAGCTATTATGTCATCATGACTTTTCTCACTGACGAAATCAGTCCCACTTTTCTATTACATTCACAGTTAATAAAGATACAAATGTGTTTTGAGAAGTATTTAACAGCAGCTCCACCTCTAAGTATTTGAGGGGAGATTGGTACACTTGGTCTTTTTTGGAGAATACTGTGCTCTTTAGGATTCAAATAAATAATAGTGCATGCAGTGCAAGAACAAATGCAAAATCAGCCAATACCCAATACATGATAATATATACTAAACAAATAACCAAAACTGATTTTTGCAATTACTGACAACAAATTGTTGAATGGTTGATAAATAAATAAAGACCAGCTAAGTATTCTGCTTATATATTGTTAGAAAGTATTCAGAAGAAAAAAAATTATAAAATACAATATCCATTTAAATGTGGGATGGAGTAAAGCCTCTCTTCTCCTAACAAAGAGCTCAATTCTTTGTGCCACAATATGTCGAAAAAAAGAGCTATTGTTTGATTAATTACCTTTATCAAAATGTTGCCTTCATGTGTGACCATGATGTAGCTCCACATAACAAAAGTTCAGACACTGACCTCTATGTTGTCAAAACTAAGCAATATAATTAAAGCAGAAGTAAAAGGCTTGTGAGAGACTTATGAGCAATTTTCCTCTTTCTATAAAGGCAATGGCATGAAGAGTTCATAAGAACATGCTTTGTTTCCTCACAAATCATGCATGCAATCACTTCTCCTCACATTTTCAATAGCAAATAGCAGTTTCTTTGTATCAGTACATCTAATCTAACAATATCCCGTACCCTTCTATCAGAAATCAAAATGTTCCCATGTCCTTAGCCAGAAATGTTTGCAGCTATTTAGTAATGTTACACATTATTTTGTTATATTAACAAACTAAATACCACAGTCAAATGTAAAATAAATAAATAAATAAATAAAAAAGAAATGGAAAAAGCATTAAAAGAATTTTGGTCGTGCTGACATCATTGTCTGAGGCATGAAATGGGTACATCTTAAGTAACAAACAAATAACAACACGTACCATTTTGACTATTATTAGCAATTTATAATTAAAATACACATTAAAAAGAATAAAAATAAATTGGCTGGCATTGTACATTCCCCACAATGTATTGGTTTCCCGCCAAACCCACCATCCCATCCATCTCCAGGGTATTCCAAGAGTGTGGTTTTCGCCTGTCCCTGCTGGTATTCCACTCATAGTAACTGTGGGGAAAAACAGGGCAGAAGTGGTTGATAACATCTTCTTACGGGATTTGAATGTGGTGCTGGTGAAATTCTGGGATCAACTCTTCTCTCCTTCGTTCTTTTTTTTTCTTCTTGTTCTTTTTGCTCCCAGTGGTTAGAGTCAATGGTTTGGGAAGGGGGGGACTTTGTTCAACCAGAGAAGGCAGTTGAAGCAGGCAGTTTCACTCAGGTCCCTGACCTCTTTCTGCTCAACGCTCCACTGCCTTAATCACGGCTATTAACGAGTTGAGTTAAAGAGGGTGCTTTCATTTTCCAAAGCTTCAGCAACAGCCAGCCACCAGGACAGAGGAGGGATACGACATGGCTTAGATCCACACGTACACTGCAGAAGCACAAACTGTGAGGCACTGCGTTATAATGACAGAAATGAGGGATTTGCTGATTTTAAACCTTGCTTCAATTTGAAGGCATTGGGAAATCTGGAGGACATTTTTTAAAGGGGTCATATGATGTTGCTAAATATTACATTATTTGGTGTATTTGGTGTAATGCAATGTGTTTATGCGGTTTACGGTTCAAAACATTATTACACATATACATACACATTATTTTCCACATACCTGTATATTACTGTTGCTCCTCTACCCCCCCCCCCCCCCTTTCTGAAACATGTCGATGTTTACAAAGCTCATTGTTCTACAAAGCGAGGTGTACGCTGATTGGCCAGCTGTCTAGTGTGTTGGGATTGGCCGGATACTTCAAGCATGTGACGGAAATGTTGCGCCCCTTACCATACTGTGATGCCGTGTCCCAGCTCGACGAGACAAAACCAATAAAACCCATTACAAACGAGGCATTAGTTGCACACATCTGAATAATTGGGTTAAACTGATCTGGAACAGTGTTGTAAATACAACTTAACCACTGATTTCTAGTTATGTCCTCTTTTGGAAGACCAAACAAAGTAGTTTTGCTTTCACAATGAAACACACAGTGTCTCCACGACGTACCGGCAGCAGCAACAATACTAAAGTTTGAATATTTGAGCTGTGTTATGCAAACATCTCATCTCATCTTTGCATGAACAGTTTTTAACACTCCAAAGAGAAAGGAAAACTTGAAATTGCATTATATGACCCCTTTAAATTACATCTGGTAAAAAAAAAATTTAAAACACTGCATTTACACTACTTTCTAAAATGCTTGATTTTGATTGGTCATTCAGTGGCATCCCCCATTGCCCATGGCAACACTGTATAATTATCCACATATCCGGGTAACTACAACCAGCGCTACTTTCAAATTTCTCATGGTGGATTCGCTTTGACTTGTTTCATACAAATGCAATTGCCACTATCTTGTGTTTCAATTGTTGTTGTGGTACTTATTACAGGTAAGATTATGGTTTCATTTCAACTCAAGTCAGTGTTTCATGTCCACATATTTTTGTGAGTAGCCATGTAATAAGTGAGCGAAGTACAATCAGCCAGTCATTATTGCAAAATGAACCACTTCATGGTGATACAAGAGCCCTCTAATCCTCTTATATAATTGTACTTTTTGTGGTACAAGTTTTTAAAATGACAAGTCTGCCCTCTAAATGATTGTCACATTTTTGGCATCAACATGCCCACCATGTTATTGTTGTGATGGATCAGGGGAATGTTTCCCTTATGGCGTTTTTATGCTGGACAGTGAAGGTCTCGTTTCTGGTGACAAACAGAACAAAATGTTTATGCTCTCCTTAAGAAAACAACACATTCCTTTAATGAAATGACATGACAGTTAAATGCATTGCCAGGTTTATACATTTTAATATGCACTAATTGTAAATATTATATGTCTACATGATTAATCCAAAAGCAAAAAATACAGAGAAGGTTAGAGTATGAGCCTTTTTTATGTGCCTGTATTTATGTTTGTGACATATTGAACATCCATGATGTGAATGCATATTCTGCTAATGTAAAATTCTGCAGCATATATATTTTTTTTTTCAAGTTTCCCAAATACCATATTTTAAACCTAAATGTAAAAGTTTTTTAAAAGTTGCAAGAAATCTTTCATTAGTGGCTTAGATTTAAATTTCAGCAGCAACATTAGTAGGTAATCTAATACATTTCAGGAAGAATAAAAAAATTGCCTGCCTGTCAAAAATATCTTGAACTTTTTTGACCCAAGCTGTTTAGTCAGCCTCTAATACATTTAGATCAAATTGACACAGAATGCAGCTTGACAGGAACTCACACATGTAGCCAATAACTACAGACCATGGTAAAATAGGTCTTGGGGTGATCACTATTAGATGAGACAACTTTAACACGTGGCTACCTGCCAAAACACTCCTATAGCTCAAGTGGCCCGTGCCAGGATGCATTACTAGAAAGCAAAGGCCGCCAGCATGGGTTCAACACTCTCAGCTTACCTGTAAATGAATTGCCTACCTGACAGCTCCATCATTTGTGGAATATTTTTCACACCAGGAAAAAAGGTTATTTTAAGAACGGTTCCCTGAAATATAGTATATATTTTTTTAAATGGCATTATTGTGATAACCCCTTTGGATTTTATTAAGAGTGTAAAGCAGAACAAGCATGTTGGGAAAGCCACATTGGATATAAGTGCCAACTGAACCTATTTGCTTAACTTAATAATTAAGATGACACAGTGAGTTCACATGCAAAATTGAGAAATTTCTACACTTCCCATGCCCTTTTGTATAATCATTTTAAAAATATTTTGTCTTACTGATTGTGCTTTCAGCTACCACTAAATGTCTACTTTTAGTTTGGCTTGCTTTTCTAAGTCCTTTTAGCAGAATTCCTCACATGCTCCCCTAAAAACAAAACAGCAAATCTGAAAAAGTCAGAAGACCCTTTTTTTTGTGCAGTGCAAGTACACGGAATGGTTGTACACGGAAGGGATGCCACATTGTACATGATGCTCTGGCAAAAAGGAAGTTGTCTCTCAGTAGCTAGTGCACATCCTGCTTGGTGTGTCTCATAATCAGAACAATTACCAAAAGGGGGCTTTCCAAGGACTTGCTTTCATCTCAAGCTCACAATTGCAACCAATTGACGGCCTCGAGCCAAGAAGGAGAATAAACATTTCTTTTTGTTTTCCAAAATCTGTTTCAACAAGACCGCTCTATTCCCAGTCCATTTTTACTACCTATTCCCTTTAGTGCTATCTTTAAACATCTCTACTGACAGAGAGGTATTGTGACCTCTTGTGACACTGAAATGCATGGCATGGGCGATGACAACTGTGTTATGTCTGAGATAATGCAGCACTAGCCTCCTCTCACTTCCTGTGGGGAAGGCAGGGAGGAGATATTGGGAACATATGTTGGTGTCTGTCGAAGGTGCAGCGGAAATGTGCAGGTAGTGTTAATGTGTGGGAGGAGAGGATATGAAGAGAGACGTTATGTAGAAAGATTCCGTGTGAGCCCAGATCCATCGAGCCCAAATTCAATTCAATTCAATTCAAGTTTATTTGTATAGCGCTTTTTACAAATTTTTATACAAATCGTTACAAAGCAACTTTACAGAAAATTATGTTTCTACAATATTTAGTAGTAGCTAGTAGTTTGTGCACGTTTGACAGGATTTTAGAAAAAAAAAAAAAATAATAATAATACAAGACGTAGTCAGCTAGACGATGAACTATCAATATTATTAATCAATAGTTATTATATGATTCAGTCACACATGTAGCAATAATTGTTAGTTCTGTTTGTTGATTCAGGGTTAGCATCATCTGAGGTCCTCTGAGGGTCAGCATCATCTCTTCTCAGGTGTTCTGGATCCAGACTGGAGCTTGTGTAAATCCTAGTTACGGTGAAACATAGAAACAGAATAGAGACATCATTAGCATAGCTGCTGATGCAACAAAGTAAAATTAGTTTAACCCAAGTTAATGAATAAAAATGCACCTTTGATCAGATGCAACTACACTCACAATTTAAAAGATACATTATTCGTATGCTTGGCAAAAGAGATGTGTTTTTAATCTAGATTTAAACAGAGAGAGTGTGTCTGAACCCCGAACATGATCAGGAAGGCTATTCCAGAGTTTGGGAGCCAAATGTGAGAAAGCTCTACCTCCTTTAGAGGACTTCGCTATCCTAGGAACTACCAAAAGTCCAGCGTTTTGTGACCTTAGGGAGCGTGATGGGTTGTAACGTGGTAGAAGGCTAGTTAGGTACGCTGGAGCTAAACCATTTAGGGCCTTATAGGTAAGTAATGATAATTTGTAACTGATACAGAACTTAATCTCAATCTCATGATCTGTCTATTAAGTTTGTGCAGGCCTGCTGTAACTAAAAGACTGTTTTGGCATTGGCATCTATGGATGATAAAGGTTCTTCATGGAATCAGAAATGCTAATTAAGAACCTATATTTTTAAGCGTGGGTGTGAGTTCATTTTGGGTGAATTATCCATATTTAATATGTGATTCTGGTTTGATTGTGAACAATTCATTGGTGCATGTTATTCCAAAGAAACCCATTAGTTTTTGTAATCTTTGATCGCAATGCAACAGCTTGCATCTCCTCTGTAACGACTTTGTATTTCCACTGACGTCACGTTGGCTAATGGTGATTGACAATAGCCCGATAGCTATTTAAATAATGTTTTATAGAGCCTGCATTTGGTCCGCCCACTTTTCACAATCCAATCAATTCCCAATGGATAAAATTAAATATTATCTTGCATTTATTTTTCAGAAACACATAAAATTATAATGCAGTGAAATGGGTTGCAAACAGCAGTTCATGTTGATTATAATGACTAATGGCCTTGTGTGGCCGCTCTATCAAAGGTAACAGTGCTTTTTTGATTTTGAGGAGAATTGGGCAATGACATATTGGAATCGCTCCCACAATAATCTCCTACAGGACAAAAAAAAAAAAAAAACAGACATATTTTCAAATAGATATTAAGACATGCCACATACTATTTAATATGCATAAGACTTCTCCTGAGTCAAGGGGGGGGGGGGGGGGGGGGGGGGATTCAATGTGCAAAGTATACAATCTCTCAGCTGGGTATAATTAGGAAAACACAATTTAAAACGGTGCACTCACGGATTTGAACTGTTCAGTGTGTGGGAGGAGTATGGTAGCTTCAGGCTAAGTTTACTTGAGCCACAGTGTCATTTCCCATGTAAATAAACTAAAAGTAAACTAAATGTTTTTAAAATTTCTCTTTCTTTGTGTCCTCAGGCTCTTTTTTCCCAGCTCTGAAGCCCTCTGAGATGGTGTTCAAAGTAATCTTCTGGTTGGGATACTTCAACAGTTGCATTAACCCCATAATTTACCCCTGCTCGAGCAAGGAATTCCAGCGTGCCTTCACCCGTCTGGTGCGCTGCCAGTGCCAGCGCCGCCGCCGCATCCTCCGCCGGTTCTACGACCAGCGCTGGAGAACAGCCATGCGAGGAGCCCAGAGGGACCCACACAGAGACTACTGCTCTGGATTTCCCTTTCACGAGCAGTGTGGTAACTCTATCTATTCCTGCCAGAACAAGAGCCGGCCTCTTAGTCTGAAGAGCTGGAGCTTCTTACCCCCTTTACAGAAGTCCTCCTTCCAGCTAAAGGAGAAAATGAACAATCTTTCCAATAAGATTAAGAACGGGACGGGGAAGAATAGCACGTCTGCTCTGGCCCGGACAGAGATTGACACGGTCTCCATGGGGATCTATAACGACTGCGGCGATCAGAGCACTTACCAGATCTACGACCTCACAGAGTGCTACGGCCTGAAGGAAACAGACATCTAAACAAAGACACAGATTACTGACTGTTCTCTCTGAGAGCTCTGACTCACTGCCAATTCTTAAAAAATTGTTAGAGTTTTATTTTTTTTTCTCAAAGACTAGTGTTCTTGTTATGTCTTAAAGTGCTAGTTTCAACACAGTTGAGAAGCAACTATGAGTAAAAATGACAAGGACAATGTGTGTTAAAGGAGATAAATGCGTTTTTACATGGATGATTTAACATTTTTCTTTTAAAGTGGCAAAAGTACTCTGAAGGGGAAACAAATATGATGGAAAAAATTAACTGCACTGGATTCGAATGAAAAGATTCATAGCTGCTGGGTATCTGTATACCGTGCTGTCCATGTGACCTTTGAGAAGTAATTTGTCTGTTTTTTTTTTCAAACTCCAGCAACCCTTGAACTGTATTCACAAAGAGAGATTGTTACAAATTCTTTGACTTGCTGTCCATTAAGTGTGAATGCAAAAACATATTTGACTGATGTGAGACGTGTGAATCCATGACACTAATTTGAATTGACATAATGATTCATTGTGGTTCACAGATTGCTGATTTTAAATGATTCAAAATTGATTCAGAGGTACATACATTTAAAAGTGAAGCACAGTTTATAACCTAAACAGATTTTGTGCAGATGTTTTCAGTATTACAGAGGGTAGTTCAGTGCTGTGCTATTTATGTGCTATTCATGCTTTTCTCATTTCAGCCATGAGATCTAAGTCATCTCTAAAAGGACCAACAGTGGAAAAAAAAAGAAAGAAAAAGAAAATTATTAAAATAATCAAAATGAATGGACTCCAACTCAGTTTCTGTGTTGTTAAGAAAAGCTTTTGGTTTATTTGTAATGATGATGTGATGATGTCTTTCAGTGTCAACTATTGAACATAATAAATCTGAAAAGAGCATGCAGTTGATCTAATATGTGTATTTGTTGAATCCTGAAAAAAATGAATCCATTTTATTAAAACAACCATTACATGGGAAAGAAAAATCAGATTAGATCCCTTTAAAAAAATGTAATTTGTAGCCATGATAACACTGGAATCAAGTACTTATCTTCTCAGCCTTTTCTTTTGAGAAATACTTAAAACACACCTAAATGAAATTCAGTTTCATGTTCCAAACTCATAAGACTGAGTTAGGACTTCGTTAGTCTTCGAACACAATTTAAGATATTTTCCTTCCATTCAAGTCCAGGTAACCAAAACTGCAAGATCCAAAATGGTTATGAAGATGACACAGAGCAAACTGAAATTAAGCATTTTGATCAAAGTCTTGTGCAGAGATACAATGGCTTTATATGATGAACATATTTAATTTAAGCTTTTATTCACATATAAACACACAAACATAGATAGAAACATTGAAGCTTGTAATTTCGTGCCAGGTTTAATTAAAATATCTTAATTAAACGTTTTATGGGTTTGGAATAACATGGGGATGAGTACAGTAAATCAGGGCCGTGCACAGACCTTTTGAGGGGCATGTGCTGAAACTGAAAAAGGGCACCCCCCCCCCCCCCTTTTTTATATCAAGGTTAATTACTAAGCCTGCATAAAAGGAAGAAATGGTCACATCTTCATGACAAATTCAATAACACAAAATAATAGTCTCAAAAGCTTTAGATTTATTCACGATTAATAACAACCATAATAATAATATTAGATAATTCGATAATATAGATAAACAGGGTTTTAAGGGCTTCTTTAAACCTAATACAACAGCAACCTTCTGTGAGCCATGTATCTGGCAAAAATTTTATACTGTGGTGGACCAGGGATGTTGGTCTCTTGAAGGTCTCTTATTCACTAAACTTTCCCTAAAATAAGCCAGCAATGAAAAAATAAATAAAAATAGTGTGAAAAGTACAGTTGCAGTGAAAAGCATTTCTGAAGGATCACGTGACACTGAAGAGTACTGATGTAATGATGCTGAAAATTCAGCTTTGATCACAAAAATAAATTACATTTTAAAATATTCAAATAGAAAACAGTTATTTAAAATTGTAAAAATATTACACAATATTACTGATTTTGCTGTATTTTGGATCAAATAAATGAAGACTTGGAATGAATCATGAATTACATTCTGTATGATAAAATATAAAGATTTCAGTGATCTTCTGTAATTTTTTTTTTTAGTTACTACTACATTACTGTAGTAAAACCATGTTTTACAACATTTTATACAGAGAGTATACAGAGAGTATACCATAACATGATTAGCCTAAATGTTAATAAATTAAGTGTATCAGCAATCATAAATCAAAGAAGAAATTTCTTAGAAATATGTTATCTAGGTGCCGAGGATCACTCGTCGCTTTGTGTAAGTTCCAGTACGAAACAGCGCGGGGGCGCACCTGTTATGATTTTCCGATGGTAAAAACAAATTATATGTTGTTGTATTACTTATCAATTTATCATTTTTGACCAGCGAATGTGTGCAAATGTGATTTTTTTTCTGTCCGTCATTAAAACGGCGACGGCGCCTGCCGCTGCGGGCATCACATTACATTTTCATCTACAGGTTACAAACTAGTTTTTTTAGCTATATAGACGGAGCGCTCAGTTTTTCCTGTGGTAAAATGCATTTGGCCAAATTAGCATTTTATAAAAGATGAAATGTAACTGTATGCACAGGCTGTGTTGGCTATGAATTGGCTATGACTAGATGGCAAATGCTAGCCCTCTCTTTCAGGCGACGTCCCACATGTCTCAGTCAGTCAGTCAGTCAGACATCAAATAAATAAAATATGAGCCTTTATAGACAATGTTTAGTAGTACTTATTCAAACAACAAGATATTTATTTACCCTTCGCAAAACTTTGTTCAGCTCAGCTGGTGTCTACTGTGCGGCTGCTGTGGAACTTCAGTTGATTCAATGAATATAGAGGGGGCGGAGTTATCAGCTTACTGACAGCTTGAGGATCGAATAAGATTTATACAAGCTCGTTTTAAGAACTTTCATTTGGTAAAACAGACAGACAGACGTAAAGGGTGACCAATAGCATTGATTAAAAAAAAAAAAAAAAAAAAAAAAAAACACCACCAAAAAAAGAGCACTTCGGAGTGTAAGGGCAAAAAGGGCATTTGCTCTGCACAGGTTGAGCCCTACCTGTGCACGTGCCTGCAGTAAATGATGATAGCATTTTTTATTTTGTGGGGTGAACTATCCCTTTAAGATTAGTCACTACTCACATAGGCACATTTGTGGCTCCTTTGTACAAAAGGTCAGATGTTCTTGTTTCCATTCAAGATGCTCTTTGGTGGAAAATGATCAAATCATGCCAGAGAACATGATTATCAAGGCTTTATAGTAACTTGCTGGGTTCATGCAGCTCAAGTGCTGCTGACATTTAAACAAAAGAAGGATATACCAGATACTAAGACATCCTGAAACTCATTGTATGTCTCAAGAAGAGAGTTAACAGTATTACATGTTGTGCTCAGATTTGCCAGGATGTGAACAATGCACATTCATTTTATAGCTTTGTACTCATACTGCACATCTATTTCTCATCTCTTGTCTATTTTTATTTATACAAAGAATTTTAGCAGAAACATCTGAGACAAAGGTGAAACCTAACCAAAACATTAATGAGAACCCTATGATGTCTCCTGAGTCATGAAAAAGCAGCCTCTAAATCGGTCAGCCTATCAACTGATTCATTGCTGCATTCATTTAATCATTAATGATGAAAAATCTAAGATGGCCAGTAGAGGTCACTGTTAATGTAAATGAATTACAAATTCCTAAAATTTTCCAACAGAATTGGAAACACAATTGTTAAAAGGCAGCTTCTAAAAGCACTCTGAATCATCTCACATTTTGTTTAATTATATAAGACAAGACTCTGGGTATGAAAATAACGTACTCTATGTGCAAGCGAACTGTTTTCCTTTTCCATTTAAGATCTCTGAGAACTTAGAAGAATAAATCACTGTGATTCCCTGTCCTCCCCTGTTTCCTGTGGATTACTGAACACTAACACCAGCAACAAGCATGATACTGGATGTTTTCCTGAGACGATTTCCATTTTCAAAATTATTAAATTGATCATTCATTATAAAGAACAACCCCCATCCACCCAAGCTCCTTTATCTTTGCCTACCCCATTATTAAAGCAGCAGACCAGCGGGACATCCAGTCATCTCATAAGAATTATATAAAGAAAACATGATCACTGCTGAGATTTCATTCTTGTTTCATTTCCAGCATAGCATGACAGGGGATGATGTGTCACACGCCTTTGGAGTGTTTCTTTCGATAGGCACTTTAAAGTGCACTGGATCCTCAAATAGCAAAAACCTTCTATTCCTGGTTGTTCTTCATTCTGTTTATTATTTCATGCTGCCATAGTTTGTTTGCAAAGGACATTATGTGAGTTTAAAATGGGCTCTTAACCATTTTAGAATTCAACTGTTACATCTTGTACCACATAATGCTTATAATTCTGCCAGAATAAAAAAGGTAAAGTTCTTTTTGGTACCTTGAATACACTTTGCATTAGTGCTAGCAATAGATGCAATAGAATGATGGATTGTGTGCTGCAAAGCACCAAATCTGTGGGAAAAAATTATGAATGAAGACCAGACATCTAATTTATTCACACAGTAAAAAAACGTGAAAGAAAACACATCGTACAGGAAGTTCAAATCACAATGTTTGCATGCACTTTATCATGCTGTTAGCCTTATCATACTGGGGTTTGTGTTGTATCATTTATCATTATTTGGAACCCATACTGAACCCATATATATATAATGCCATAATCATTAAAGTCTTTTAAAGTCTTACAACAATTAATACCTATGGTCACCCATACAGCAGGCAATAATATATTTTCAGATCTGTTTTAAGTATGTTTTAAAATATGCAAAAAAAGCCTATTGCTAATAAAAATTTAAAAATATATTTACACAAATATATTTCCAATTTTCACATTTTAGTTGCTTGCAATTGTTCATATGTGTTTAGCCTTTTTTATCAAAATGTATTAATATTGTCAAAAAATTATTATAAAAATTATATTTTGTGATGAAAAATAAACTAAATATACTTTAATAAGTTTGAAAATCTAATATTTCCCTAAGGTGTGCTTTTTATTTAACCCTTCTGGTTCTATTCACTTCACTTGCTCTGAGTTGGATTCAAACCATATTTTTTTCTGGCATGGAAAGTGGGCACCCTAACAAGGATGGCAGACTCTAGTATCAATTGCTAGTGCAACGCTTGACATCAGGGGAGTGAGGTTTACAGTGACATGCAAAAGTTTAGGAACCCCTTGCAGAATCTGTGAAAATGTGAATCATTATAACAGAATAAGAGAGATCATACTAAATGCATGTTATTTTTTTATTTTATTTAGTACTGTCCTGAGGAAGATATTGTGCATAAAAGATGTTTACATTTAGTCCACATCACAAAAAAAAAAAAAAAATGTATGATTCTTTTCACACTGAGGACAACTGAGGCACTCAAACACAACTATTAAAAAAGGTTCAAACGTTCACTGACACTCCAGAAGGAAACAAGATGCATTAGGGTTCAAATATGCAAAGATGCTGGGAAACAGAAGAATCTGCAGGACCTTAAAGATTTTTCTGAAGAACGCTGCTCAGTTTAACTGTTCAGAACAAACAAGGGAATCATGCACAACCATCACAAAAACAGAAAGACAGTCGTGGATCATCAGGTAACAGAACACAGTACTAAGAACCAAGGGTTCCCAAACTTTTGAGTAGGGTTATTTTAATAATTTCAGCATTTTTTTTGTCTTGGGGACTAAATGTTAATATCTTTTATGCACAATATCTTACTCAGGACAGTATTAAATAAAATATAAAATGCATTTAGTATGATCTCTCTTATTTTTTTTTTAATTACTCATATTTTCACAGATTCTGCAAGGGGTGCCCAAACTTTCGATCCCCACTGTATATATATATATATATATATATATATATATATATATATATATATATATATATATATATATATATATATATATATATATATATATTCCATTTAGTTCTGCCCTTCGTAAGCAACACAAAACACTTGTATGTTTCCCAAATTAAGTACAATAAACCTTGATCTTCAAATTCCAAAAGTTTCTCCCCCCAGCTCTTAATGCATCTTGTTTCCTTCGGGAGCATCAGTGAGCTTTTGAACTTTCTGCAAGGGGTTCCTAAACTTTCGCATGCCACTGTACCTAAACCACTCTTGCTAGTTGACCTCCATTACACTCATACCCCTAAACCTCACTCCCATCCTGGTCACGGCACCAGTGCCACCCCTTGCAGCCATAGTTAGCTAACAATGCTTTTGGGAAATTTATCCCTGAGCAGGATTCGAACTAGCATTTCTGGCATGGAAAGTGGGTGCACTAACATGAACACTGAAAAATATATTTGAACTACATTTTTTTAAAGCTGCTTGTGATGGGCTTTGTTTCATCATGTGCCTTTCTCATCACCACCTGCTTTGGTGGTTACCAGTTTAATACAAAGGTACAAAACAGATTTCAGTACTTCAATAAGTTGGTATAAGTTGGTATATTAATATTACATCAGTGTTCCTGTAGCTCAATTGGTAGAGCATTACGCTATCAAGCACAAGGCTGGGGGTTTGAATCCCCGGGAACACATGATAGGTAATAATTGATAGCCTGAATGCACTGTAAGTCGCTTTGGATAAAAGCGTCTGTTAAATGCATTAATTTAATTGAATATCATTACCGTTAAATAACGGTATTAAACTGTAAATTTAAGGTAAAACTGTTAAACCTAAAATGATGTTGCTGCTTTTTTTTACGGTATAAAACCGTTAAACAAAAACCAGTGTTACCGTATTTTTTACAGTATAATTCTGGCAACCACAGCTGCCGGTTTTTTATCATATATTTTAAGGCATATTTTTTACAGTGTACGGAAGGATCGGTTAAAGAAACCATAGAGGAAAGGGTTTAGGGAGAAGTTTATATACCCTAACCACAGGAACACATCCCATATCACAGCAGCAGTCCCCTAGTCAATGAACGGGTCGACAATATTAAAGAAGGGCAACCAGAAGAGAAGGAAAAACCCCATTATGATGCCCACAGTTTTGGCCGCTTTTCTTTCCCTCCTTATAGTATTGCGGTGTTTTTGTTTCTTGCTCGAGACTTTGCCCACACCTGCCGCCATCTGCGCCTCCATTGCACTTATCTGCATGGCTTGCCGCTTGGCCACTTTGTAGATCTTCCAGTAGGCCACCAACATGGTCACCATAGGCAGGTAAATCTAAACAATGGACGCCATGATGGCATAAACACGGTTAACCAAGAAGATGCACACATTTTCAGGCAAAGGAACATCCATTCCAAGCTTGTGCAGCCAGAGGAGGATTGGACCGAAGGAGATGAGGGATGGAATGACCAAGCAAACCACAATCAGCAGACCCACACGTTGATGGGACATCTTAAACGAATATACTAAAGGGTTGCAGACGGCATAATAGCGGTCAAAACCAATGACCATACTGAACGGCATAACCACCAGTCCCACAGCGACAGCGACAGCCAGAGACATGACGAAAGAGTTAGTAGGGCACTGCAGCTGTTTGAAGTAAGCAATGGCGAGAACCACAGGAAGTTGCCTACAACAGTGCAGGCCATCCCGGTGATGATGAAGATGTAGAGGGCGACTCGTGAACTGGAGCTCCTCAGCATGGCACAGGGCTCAAATTCAGAGTCAAGTGAAATGTTGATCCATTCGGAGGAGTTTTCCATGCTGTTCAACCTGGTGATAAATGAGACACGTGAATTCAAGATTTATTCCCATGATAAATGCTTGTATTTGTTCTCACAACATGCTGTGTTTTAGTAGACCAAGAAGAAGAATGCTTGTTCGAGATATTGTCTAGTGTTGCTAATAAACTGCCATACTGATATATGAGAACAAAAATGGCTGTGTCGTTTCACCACACAATAATAATCAGTCTATTTCACCATTAATATTTTTGCTAAGTGACAACTGCCCCTGATGCTCCTTTAAGGCTGGGAACACAGAACAGACTGGGAAACCAAAGCCAAATCTGCAATGAAAACAATATTTTGGAACCTTTAGTTCTGGATATTGGCCAAGAATCATAAAAGGCCCCTCAACTCAACCTTGTTTCAGGAATTTTACCCCTGCAGTGTTCCCCATTGTGACCTTTAAGATTATACCTGACGTACATACCTAAAATGTCATCAGCGTTGTTAAAGTTGAACTCAGTCCCTATAGGGTTGTGAGCAAAAACGTGAAAAAAAAAAAAAAAAAGTTTAAAAGCGTGCAACTGACATACACACACACGCACAAAAAATGTTATCAGAAACAATTCAAATGGATGGTGTAATGTGTTAAATATTTAATGAAATTCTAGAAATAACATATTTGAGATGTTACGAATCTAAAATGTGAAGCATGAATTCTCTCAGATTCAGTCATGCGGAAGAAAGTGTCAGTTCCCAGTGACTGACATGTTTCTCGGCCTGTGACCGAATCTGAAAACAACATCTGGGGATGTTTAATGGAGAGGAAAAAGGAAGGATAGTGGGGGCAATTTTTGTTTTGTTCAGTAATAATACAAATTTAATTACCACCAATGGGACCGTGTGACAGAGAAAGGCAGTGCTTAACATTTTGGTCTTCCCTACACTATCGTTTAAAAAGTCATTGTATCATTCTGTATTCCAATTATAATTTCATTGTCTTTGCTATTTCTTTGACTATTTTATGACTGATTATGGATCTATAAAATGGCACCTGTGTTGATATCAGCAATTATGACTTATTTCCCATATGTCATTTCAAACCATTTCACATATTAACTTTTTATTTATTTATTTATTTATTTATATATATATATATATATATATATTTCTGGTGTAACACAAATGTTTTTATGCAGCTCTTTCCATAAACAATGGCAATTCATAGTGACCACTCATCTGTCCATCTCCAAACAGAACAAGAAACACCATTAAATCATCAAAAAAGTAGCCCATACAACTCTTGTGCTTCATGGATCTTTTTTAAACCCAGACCACATCAGTTGTTAGTGCTGTTTTGGATCAGTTATGGATGTACCAAGCCCTTTGGAATGTGGAATATGGCACAAATTGTATGGACAAATTATTATAATTATTATTATTATTATTATGTTTTGTTGTTGTTGTTTTTTTTTGCATCTTGATGAATGTCACCATGCACTAACTGCACAAAGATACTTAAAAAATAAATGAATAAATTAATAATAATAATAATAATAATAATAATAATAATAATAATAATAATAATAATAATAATAATAATAATAATAATAATAATAATAATAATATGAGAATGAGGGGCACAATAATGAGAATAATGAACACAACATTTATATTTAGGAGTGAGTTTTTCTTTGAATAAAAATACCCGTATAATGAAAAATAAAATTGTGCTATGTATATGTATGTCTACACTATGTCCTTGTGACAAAATGTTTTATAGAAACTGATTGGGTATTAAGACTGACTCTAAAAATAGAGAAATGGCAAATGGCCTTATGGCAACCCATTCTCACTCCAAAGGCGTCAAAAACCGAAGCATGGTCAAGCGCCCCTAGCGTCACTTTTATGACGCCAAATGTGCCTCTCGGCGTCGAATATCGAAGCACTACGACCTTCATTGCTTTCAATGGGAAACTTTTGGCGTCAGAATTCGACACGAGGACATGAGATGTTTATCGCTATGAAATCACGTTCAAGAAGTCTCATTCAGCACACATCGCGATACTTGCTATCAGTTCCACAGTTTGGGTGAGTAGTCGTAAATACGCTCTTTTAATGCCTTTTATAAAATGTATTCTGTCTTATTTATTAATCAAATTAGTGCCATATGTTTAATCGCTGTATTATATCGGTCATCCGCGGCTGTCTTTGAGTTTCATTGCGTTTAAATAAATGAACACAGCTGCTAATTAGTCTGATTAAACTCTATCTGTCACGTGACGTGCCATAGACCTTCGAACAGTTTTATATTATTATTAATTTCAGGATTAATGATGTAAGTTGTATTTGTAGTAAAATCATGGTAATCACGACACTTACAATAGTAATAAATGAAATGTGAAGTTAAAACACAGTAAACAGGACATTAGTAACTGTAACTGTAGTTTTACTATGGTATATTAATAACCAATACAACAATACAATAATCACCAAACCAGCTATGTTTGTATCACTGTAATGTTAGTGTTTTTATGTGCTTTTATATGACAGATATCACAGTAATCATATGTTCTGTACCATGCTTTTAATACCTTTTAATGTAAATCCCCCCAAAAAAAAATCAAATTAAAAATAAATAATAAAACATGTATTTTTCCATTTTGCAGTTCATTCATATCAGTTTATATTTATATATATATATTTATATATATTTATTATATCTAAATATTTTGCTCACAGATCATTATTAACATTCTTTATATAATTCAATTTTATTTACTCTCCCCATTTTATTATTTTTATTTTTATTTTTAGCTGAAAAGACATAAAGGCAGTCAGCCCAGTGGTGTTTCTGGAGAGGGATTCCTTCAGAAATGGAGAAGACAGAAAGCTGCGGAGGCAGATATATGCAGCAGTAAGTCTGTGATAGTTTGTCTCTTTTATCAAACACTCCTGCTGTTATAATTTGTACAGCATTTGTTGTTTCTTAAACTGTTGCACTGTCCAAATACCCACACTTGCCATCTTCTTGACCACTTGATTACTTATTTGAAGTCTTTCCTGTATTTGGCCTAGTGTTCGAGTGAGCATGATGACCACAAGTGTGTGTCGAACTTTTCATGACCTGATGACTGTGTTTCCCAATCCTGATCCTGGAGAACCCCAGCACTGCACGGTTTTGGTGTCTCTCTTATCTGCCTTGGAGTCTTCACTGATGAGCTGATGAGTTGAATCAGGTGTGTTTGATCAGGGAGACATCTCAAATGTGCAGTGTTGGGCTTCTCCAGGACCAGGATTGGGAGCCACTGCCTTATGGGACACTTATGTGTTTACAGAGATTTTTAATAACTAATTATCAATATTTCACATACTGTACATTGGACAGCTTCCCATGACCTCTTGTGAGATCTCGGCAAAAAGTCTGACGATTTATTCCAAAACATGATGCATGATGGGATACACTAAGCTTTGTATAGCGCTCCGGAGCAGTATTGGAGAGGTTTAGTGTGTTTTAAGGACGCTGTGCTTTGGCATTATTAAGACCGGGGACAGTCTCGTTCACACACTGTCACGTACACACACTCTCAAGTTTTTACAGAGGCTGCTTTTATGGTCTAAACAAAACACAGTGTAATGTATAAGTTGAATGTAATTTAATATTTCCTTCCTTTCTGTCTTACAGGATTGTTTGAGGATAACGCTGTAGCTCCATCATGCACAAGGACTCACCTCGTTTACTCTTTATCTCCCGCACACACAGAAATGGTCCCTGGATCAGTGATTAGACTTTGCAGTGGTTTGATTTTTGCAGAAGATGTAACTTTGTTTTAATTATAAGCTCATAATGAATACATTACAGAACCAGTGATGAAAACAATAGTTAAAAATAGCGCTCCATATTAAAAATATATTGCACACTTGACATGCATGTCTTCATGGTGTTTTTTTGTGAGTTTGAAACATTTACATTGTGTTGTATAACATTTTGGTCACAACACTTTTTCCAGTGTTCTCTGAAAGACATACTGTATTTACTGTTTTGTTTTTTAATAAAAGCATTTTCATTTGCATACTGAAAATAGTTAATGTTTACAACATAACTGCCTTTTTATTCTTTATGGTGGCAAAAACGAGCTTGGTGACAGAGGATGCAGTGTAGTAATTTGGGCATGTTGTCTTTAAATGAGTTTGACATATAAATAAATAATGGAAGATCCTTACAAAAATATGCATGTTTATTATGCTTTATGTATTTATTTGTTCATTCATTCATTCATTTATAATTTCAGTTTTTATTCCTAGAGTTCAAATGGTAGAGAATGGTAAATCACAGAAACACAAATGTGAACAATTTTAACTTTAAAACACAATGTAATATACAGTGTAAATTTTAGAAGCACGTCATTTGATTAGTAAATATATTTGTCTTTGGTCAAAAAAAAAAATACAAATCTTAAAAATGTGTCTTATATTTATTATAGAGGAATCTGTTTGTTGGATACAACTGCGACTGCTGGGCATGTGCACATCAATATTGCCCAATGTTTGTCAAGCTGAACAACGGAGGAAGGTGAAGACGTTAATAAAACAGAATCTAATAAGTAGCAAGCTTAATCTATTGTTAACCGAATCTATCCCTTCAGCCGAAAAACGAAAGACGTCGGTCATACATGGATAAGGAAGTGTGACGCTGCTGCTCAGCTTTGATGTCATTGGCTATGAATTTTCAGGACAGTCTGTGGTTGGACTATCTTTTAACCCATATTAAACAGCGCATCATGTTAAAAAGTATGTTTTGCTGCTATCATCACATTAGTAATATATTAAGTCAACAATGAAGTGTTGCTATCTTGACAAAAATGACATCTTTAGCGAGATCCTAATCCTAACCCTAAGCATAACTTCAATGAACTACAAAAAACAGCCCCCTAGTGTTGCCTTTGCATAGATAGAACGACGGAGGCTTGTGGGTAATGTAGTTTAAAACTTTTTATTAACGAAACGAAATAAATTATTTATTTTAAGGAAAACTGGATATCTAAATATGTTTATTGTGCAAACCTCTATGATATATTTGAGAGGCAGGCTGAAATGTGGTATTTTACAGTGAGCAATATTTAAAATGCCTTTATGTCAGCTTTCCATTTATTTCTGAAAACTGAGCTCAACATTATTTTATCAGCATAGCATAAGTAATAATCCTGCCCATTTTCTCTTTGATATGTTAATTGGACTCTGATTTACAGCCATTTGAAATGTACAGTTTTGGGCTCTTCCGGGGGGTGCTACTGGGCCCCTGGGGGTAGAAGGGCAGTAAAACCTACATATATGTATTCTCCTCATCATGGACAACAAACTGAGCTGAGTCACATTTATATCTGACAGTTTTCACAGTCCTCTGTTTTCTAATTCTTACATCATTGCTATTATACCTTTTGACAGGACATTGTGAGGCCATCTGATGAAACATGGAAAAATTAGAAAGAAATGATTTGATAATGAAAATAATAGATTGTTTCTTTGATTTTTGAAGTATATGGCAAGAAATATAATGGATGAACCTGCAACAACTTGCCTTTATCTATTCCCCACCTGTAAAGCAGTAATCAAGGACAATGTATACACATTGTGATACTTCACTATTACACAAGGACAAATTCATGCAGTGCTAAGAATATTAATTTATATATATATATATATATATATATATATATATATTAGCATTATATATAACTAATTAGCCGAAATCAGTGTAAAAATGTCCTCCACACCCCCGTATCTTGCTCCTCATGTGCTGGACATCAGTAATGTGCGTGCTCTTGGTTTTAATGCAGTACAAGATCCACGTTGATCATTCCTGCTACATTCTCAGTTATCCGTCAAGTGCTTGTAACAATAAAGCCCATGGCACCATTTTGTAATGCAGAATAGTTAATCTCGTAACTCCCTTTATTTCACTAAAAAATTTGCATATTTGTTACTAAAATATAAAAAAATTACTTTCTGGTGTACTGATGTCCCAGATGTTATTAATCCGATCAAAAATGTTTATGTCTTAAATAAAAAAATAATCCCAATAATTAATATGTTGTTTTTCCAAGTCTAAAATAAACACATATGAGCCTACCTAGTAAAATAATGTATTTACCAAGAATCTTCAGAACACAATATTCACCATTTTCATTTTATTGAAGCATAGACTATAAAGTTGATAAAGTAGCATCAAGACGAATACGATTCAATGAAAATAATTATCATCAAAAATACATTAACCTCATATATAAATCAGTTCACACAGATGAGTGATGAAATGTCCTTAAAAGTCACACAGTCCCATCCAGTCAACTGTGATACAGATCATGTGATACATATAAGACATGTGATACTGTTCCAGAAAATAATGATTCCTTATTATCACATCTAAACTGGTTTCATCTCCCCATCGTGTTCTTCTTCTCTCGTGTCTGGAAACAGTTTGTGGTTGATATCCAGCACTGATGTGGTGTAGCTTGTCCTCAGCCAGAGGATCTCTCAGTCCTAAGATCCCAGACCTGGTCAAAGTGAAACAAGCAATCCAGATGAAGTTGTTTAATGGACAGAGAGCTCATCTTATGTTCTGTGTGATTTTAGCAGTGTGAGCAACTATGACCCTTGTAGTACTGTACACTTACCATTCTTCAAGCTGTTTTGAGACCTTTTGAGAAGCTTTTTCTCTGAAGAGAATTTAGCACATCCTCTTCTTTCACTCCTTTCAAGAGCATCACTTGGTCAAAACCCCTCATTTGGCTGATGAGATCATCTGTACAAATTAAAATACTGCAATAAAAATTAAAGAATTAAGAAAAAGTTACAGAGGCAAAGGTCTTGCTCATGAGACTTCATTAGCATGTGTAGTTCTCAGAGACTCTAGAATTCATCTATTGTTGCAGTAAATGTGTTTTCTTCCTCTAGAATCTTTCTCCAGAGTTCCTGACTTCTCTCACAAATGTGTTTTAGTCTGTGCAGTGTAAGGCCTGGCTTCAAACCAATCCACTATCAATTCACAATTTATAAAATAACATTTAGAAAACAATGAAATAATGTACATTGGTGTTTATATCAACTAAACCAATTTCATGATACTTGTCTACTCTTAAAACAGGTGGTGTGTTTTTAAAAACATAATATTAAAAATGTCCAGTCACACTTTGCTAACATGCTGTAATTGTAATAGTAAAAAAAGAAATCAAGGCTGACATGACCAGTTCTGTGAGAGATCATCATAAAATGTTGTATAACACAGCATTGCTTCAACACTCACATACCAGAGGACTTCTGTTTGTTTGAGCACAAGATGGCCATCTTCATTCCTCATCCTGAGCAAATCATTTCCTTGGTCTTCCTTCTCTTCTGTGAAACAAGATAATCTCTACTTACTCCTTGTGCAATTAACATTGCTCATTAAACATAATTAAGTTAATTTAAAGTAAGATGCAGACCAGAGCATTTGAGGAGTAAATGTTGATTAAAAAAAATATTCTAAACAAATGTACCTGGGAAGAGCTGATCATGGCAAGATTCGCTGAGACTCAGTAATAGCTCTTTTAGTTTTTAGGAAGGTTTGTGAGGGTTGGCTCTTGAGTGAGTTGTTGAGCTTGATATTTTAGACCTGAAAAAGAAGAACAGCATTAGGATTATCTGCAAAAAATCCTGTAAGACAGAAAGAAGGAAATATTATTAATTACGTGCAACTTGTACATTACACCTCTGTATAATTAAATGTTAAATGCATCCATTATTGAAAGCAAGTAATTAATAGCAAGCTATAGTCATATGAATTATTTTGATAGTGTCAGATGAGACCGTCCTGGGGTTTGTACAATATCATACAAGTGTTAAACTGGATTATTAAGACTGTGATGTGTTTAGGGATCATTTTTAAGACTTTGACCCTGTCCAGATACCCACACTTGCAGTCTTGGCCACTTGAGAGTGTGTGTACATGACAGTGTGTGAACGAGACTGTCCCCGGTCTTAATAATGCCAAAGCACAGCGTCCTTAAAACACACTAAACCTCTCCAATACTGCTCCGGAGCGCTATACAAAGCTTAGTGTATCCCATCATGCATCATGTTTTGGAATAAATCGTCAGACTTTTTGCTGAGATCTCACAAGAGGTCATGGGAAGCTGTCCAATGTACAGTATGTGAAATATTGATAATTAGTTATTAAAAATCTCTGTAAACACATAAGTGTCCCATAAGGCAGTGGCTCCCAATCCTGGTCCTGGAGAAGCCCAACACTGCACATTTGAGATGTCTCCCTGATCAAACACACCTGATTCAACTCATCAGCTCATCAGTGAAGACTCCAAGGCAGATAAGAGAGACACCAAAACCGTGCAGTGCTGGGGTTCTCCAGGATCAGGATTGGGAAACACAGTCATCAGGTCATGAAAAGTTCGACACACACTTGTGGTCATCATGCTCACTCGAACACTAGGCCAAATACAGGAAAGACTTCAAATAAGTAATCAAGTGGTCAAGTGCAAAGATGGCAAGTGTGGGTATTTGGACAGTGCAACAGTTTAAGAAACAACAAATGCTGTACAAATTATAACAGCAGGAATGTTTGATAAAAGAGACAAACTATCACAGACTTACTGCTGCATATATCTGCCTCCACAGCTTTCTGTCTTCTCCATTTCTGAAGGAATCCCTCTCCAGAAACACCACTGGGCTGACTGCCTTTATGTCTTTTCAGCTAAAAATAAAAATAAAAATAATAAAAAGGGGAGAGTAAATAAAATTGAATTATATACAGAATGTTAATAATGATCTGTGAGCAAAATATTTAGATATAATATATATATATATATATATATATATATATATATATATATATATATATATATATATATATATATATATATATATATATATATATATGTATGACTGATATGAAAGAACTGCAAGATGGAAAAATGCATGTTTTATTATTTATTTTTAATTTGATTTTTTTTTTTTTGGATTTACATTAAAAGGTATTAAAAGCATGGTACAGAACATATGATTACTGTGATATCTGTCATATAAAAGCACATAAAAACACTAACATTACAGTGATACAAACATAGCTGGTTTGGTGATTATTGTATTGTTGTATTGATTATTAATATACCATAGTAAAACTACAGTTACAGTTACTAATGTCCTGTTTACTGTGTTTTAACTTCACATTTCATTTATTACTATTGTAAGTGTCGTGATTACCATGATTTTACTACAAATACAACTTACATCATTAATCCTGAAATTAATAATAATATAAAACTGTTCGAAGGTCTATGGCACGTCACGTGACAGATAGAGTTTAATCAGACTAATTAGCAGCTGTGTTCATTTATTTAAACGCAATGAAACTCAAAGACAGCCGCGGATGACCGATATAATACAGCATTAAACATATGGCACTAATTTGATTAATAAATAAGACAGAATACATTTTATAAAAGGCATTAAAAGAGCGTATTTACGACTACTCACCCAAACTGTGGAACTGATAGCAAGTATCGCGATGTGTGCTGAATGAGACTTCTTGAACGTGATTTCATAGCGATAAACATCTCATGTCCTCGTGTCGAATTCTGACGCCAAAAGTTTCCCATTGAAAGCAATGAAGGTCGTAGTGCTTCGATATTCGACGCCGAGAGGCACATTTGGCGTCATAAAAGTGACGCTAGGGGCGCTTGACCATGCTTCGATTTTTGACGCCTTTGGAGTGAGAATGGGTTGCTTATGGGCATGCAATATTGCACAATGCAATTTACAGTCATAAAATAATGTAATTTTCAACGTTACAAAATGTCCAATTTGGGAGGTTAGGACTGTAGATACTGCTTAGATACGCTCACAAACACACACTCTATCTCCACTCAGACACAGCAGGTGAGCTTTAAAAACATCCTGCACAGACACTCTTGACCATCAAGGCACTGTTCTGACAAAAACTTAAAGATACTTGTAGCAACAAGGAGAAACAGATATTGTGCATGTGTACTTGTAAGAGTGGTCATTATCCATCTTAAACATGACAAATTAAACTCTACCCCACACTTCCCAAATGTAAACAGAATATTTCTAATTGTATAAGAAAGTAATGGGGACATTTTTGATTCAGTTCATAAAGACATCCAGACCAAAGCACTTGTCTGTTACAAAATCTCTCTCTGGGTTATCATTTAGGACAACACCTCTGCCTTTTTTTTTTAGCTTAATTGGCCACTACTGGAGATAAGACAAATGACTTGCTATTCATCCCTAAATCTTACATTTAAACCAAAGGCACTGGAAATTTAACGTGATTGTGCTATCAGTTGCTTTGTTTGTTATTCTTGAACAAAACCCTTTTCTGGCACGTTCCAAGCAAAACAATTGATCCAAATCAAATCGCTGCATTCTGCCAACTCACTTAAAATATGTATTTACTTTACTTTCAAGGAATTGGATAGAGAGACTGGACAAGGCAGGAATGTCCATTTGGGTCAGATATTTATCAGACTGCATGAAACTCACCTTCCCACACTAAGGAGGAGACGAACAGACCTGTCAGTCATAAAGTGGATCAGAGGGGAAATTCAGGGTTCATGATAATGGAAACTAATAAATAAATAAATAATATCAATACGGGAATTTATCTAGACATAACAGATTTGAATACTTAAAAACTAAAAATATAAATAAAAAATGTACTTGTAAAAGGTAAAAAAAAAAAAAAAAAAAAAAAAAAATTAATAAGTATTTTTAATATATGTATTTATTAATAATTGTATTATTATTATTATTATTATTATTATTATTATTATTAGCATGCATACATATGTCATAAAAGTACTGGAGCTATAATAATAATAATAATTAAGTATAAATAATTGCTAAATTGTTTATTATTGCAACAGATTATTATTATAGCCCTTCCATGACTTGTAAGGGATATTTATGCATGTTACAATCACAATAACAAGTTTACAGCTCAAATCAGAGATGTTCTACTCACCTAAATGGCAGTGTTTCATCTTTCTTTATAATGCCATGTTTAACTGACTGTTCTTGTTTCCTCTATTTCTAATGAAAGGCAGCTCCATCTGTGAGGTGAAGATGTTTAAGTACCTGTGTGTGTGTCTGTGTTATTCTGAATATGCCACATTAATAAGCTCTAAAACAGTCGTCTTGATCAGAATGTATGTGGGGCATGTGTGTGGGTGCCTGTGTGTTGGGTATTAAGAGTTGGGCATTGTTATGCAAATATTCCTCACATCCAACAGATTTCCTGCACTGTTCGCCGTTTCTCAGTGTGGCTAATGCAGAAATCAAAGGCAGCCAGACTGGGTTATAAACAGAGAGGTTATATGTTTTCTAAATTGCACTTGATGTGTGTATCACATGAAAGAATTGCTTTCGGGCAGTAGAAGGATACACACTGCTGTACTGACTGTCTGGATTTCACAGATAACATCAGTAAGCACACTGCATTCCATTCAGATCTTAGAATGAGTTTATCTCCGCTTGGCTTTGGCCAGACACACAGGGAATCTGTGCTCACACGACTCCACAGAAAATCTATTAGATCTATTGAGTTATTCAATGATGGTGAATAAACACATAAAAATTAAATTTTTTACATTTTTGTAGGGCTTGAAGTTAGAAAAAGAAGAGGTGTAAGATTGTAAATGAAAATAAATAAAATCATTTAAAAATCATTAAAAAGGACTGCCATTCTTGAAATTCTCATGGGTAGTTTGGCATAATAATAATAATTATTATTTAATTAATATTAAAAAAAAAAAAAAAAATTTGCTTTACACCACACTATATTTTAGAGTAATACATTGTTTTGTTGTTGTTGTTGTTAAATAAACATCTTTAAATAAAAAAAAACGCAAATGTTATATTTTCTAAGAACTTTGCACACATTTTAATCTATATTTTCATATTTTCCTTTTTATTTTTCTTTGACATATTTATGCTTAGCTCTTTTTTTAACATGTTTTGCCAATTTTAGAGTGCAAATTTCATGCTAAATTTAAAGGGGGGGGGGTGAAATGCTCGTTTTCACTCAATATCCTGTTAATCTTGAGTACCTATAGAGTAGTACTGCATCCTACATAACTCCAAAAAGTCTTTAGTTTTATTATATTCATAAGAGAAAGATAGTCTGTACCGATTTTTCGAGCGGGGCTCGAACCCGGGTCTCCGGCATGGGAGGGGACGCACTAACAAGGAGGCAGAGATATTTTAAGCAGTTTTTCTCACTGCCTGTGGTTCCAACACACAATCGTGACCCTTTTTCGTTGGGATTGCATCATCCTTAAGAAATAAACGACACGCAAATCCGTCGTCAAACTGGGCCTTGTTTTTAAAACAAGCATTTTCGAAATGCAAGGAACAAACACAAACACTTGCACAACTCCGTTGATGCTCTGTAAAAATAAACTCCATCCACTGGTCCCTTAATGCTGTTTTTTCTTTTGGTAATCTGTGCAGGGTTGTCTTGCCCTGGCAACCAAAAACACACTCCTTTTGCGACATTTCGTGACACTCTTGCTCTGATCAGTGAATGTCTGTGCTCTCAGTGCTCTGCTCTACGGGAGCGCGCGCTCTTCCGGCAGAAGTGCCCTAGGACCCATATAAGGAAATTCCGCTCCATCTAACGTCACACAGAGCCATACTCGAAAAAAACTTTCCGAAACTTGTGACAAACCGGAAGGAGTATTTTTGGAACAGAAATACTCCTTCAAACGTACAACTTAATTTTTGAAACTTTGTCCATGTTTAGCATGGGAATCCAACTCTTTAACAGTGTAAAAAGCTCAGTATGCATGAAATAGCATTTCACCCCCCCTTTAATGAATGAATTAATAAAATAAGAAAAATAAGAAACAATGGTTAGAATAATGGTACAAGCCTAAAACGTAAAGACAGTTAAGTGTTGCTGCTTAGCATATTGAAACTGATAAAATTAGTGGAGGAAATATTCCTTTGGATCCATTGTGAACATCTGCTCTTGGCAGCTCTTCTACTCTCTACGGCAGTGTCACAGGATGCCTGATTAACCCTAACAGAGAACATTTGCAGGAGATTAGATGATATGATATCCATTAGAATGTCAAAAAGGAAACAGTCCATAATACCTCTTTCCTTTTTTCCACAACCAAAATATCAGGCACTTAAAACAAAGCACTTTTAAACAATGAGATTGTAATACAACACATCTCTGATAGCTCTGCTCATTATATAAAATGCTTTTTTTTTTTTTTCTGTTTTTGTTAGTATTTTGTTTGCTTGCTTGTATGCTAGTTATGAGAACAAGATGCGCAGTTATTGAATAAAGTGACAGTACATTGGGGAAAAAAAAAAAAAACACAAGGTGGTTCAAGGTGGTTACAGAAAAACTGGTTATTAAATATAACTGGTGTAAGGTTATGCATGCCAAAGCATTCAGTAACTCACTACACTTGACACATGACATAACATGGAAGCCATTGTAATTGCAAAGGTTAATTGTTGTCACGATTATAATGGCATGAATAAAAGCTAAACACTCTGCACAGGACTGATGAATATATTCACAAACCCACTCAAACCTTATTCCCATTCTGTCTTCCCAAATAACTATCATTGTTCAAATCATATGATTTTGTTAACATGTGATTTGTGAAAATAAAATGCCTGAATGAATGTTTCCGCTGGTTTGGCTAACTGAAAGTGGCCTGCTTGCTTGTAAATGTAATGCAAAAGATACCAATAACTATTAATAAATTATGCACTAAATAATATTACATGCAAATCATGCCGTGTGACATGATTTGCACACATCTGAACTTTGGAATTAGACTAGTGACTCAACATGTGGTTTTATTAACAAAGTTCGGGAGAAGCACGATCAGATAATCATCCAATTTGGCACAGGTTCATCTCGTTTAGCTAATAATCTTAAATAGCACGCAAGCGTATATATATCCAGTCTTCCTACCTCCTGTCCCACGACAGTTTTTCGGCAACCCTCCTCCACCCCAACTCCTCACTTCTAATCTATTTATCCCAAATTAGGGATAGGGGGAGTTATTTGGGTTCGGGCTATGCTCCGGGCCCAGACCCCTCCCC
The DNA here is from genome assembly GCF_023724105.1 of Carassius gibelio. Lineage (NCBI taxonomy): Eukaryota > Metazoa > Chordata > Actinopteri > Cypriniformes > Cyprinidae > Carassius > Carassius gibelio. The sequence continues at coordinate 28,158,851 of NC_068371.1, forward strand.
CAGGACAGCACGCCAAAATATGCCTACTATTTGCCTTCAGATTAGATGTAAGGGTGAACTCGTGAAATCTGAGTTTACGCATTTTCTATAAACAATTTTTAATCTAAACATAAAATGAAAAATAATGTGAAATTGCTAAAAGTAAACTATATTATTGCTCAGCTCTAATCTGCTAAATGTGACTATTAGGCATGAAGGTAGTAAGATATGATAAACATTAATATCATGGTTTTCTGTAAAGATGCCTTGAAAAACATAATAAAGATAAAATTAACTTGACACATATCTGTCGACTTATTCACAAGACCCTGCTTATCATCCTTTCAAGCCCACTATGTGCTTCCTTCTCGCCTCAAAAACCCCTGCTGTGCTACATCTGGCAGGTGGAACTGCCCTCCAGATACCTGGAACGTCTATCTGTGCTCAAGTCCTTCAAGTGTGTAGGATGAGCGTTAATTAAACATATGGGGTTTTCAATGGCTCCCAGATAAAAAGGCACGCTCACTCCTTGGCCAGCCGTGTCTCCAACCCAGTCATTCATATGTAATGTGAAGCACAGAGCATCTGTGCTATTGCAAAAGCAGAATGAGACCAACAGGCAGGGATGGGTCGCATTTATGATGAGAGTTTTGTTAATCATGAATATGATCAAAGATACTGTATGACTATAAAGCAGCAGAATTAATTGGAGGTAATCACAGCCTACATTACATTGTTGCACACGCCGGTTGCACTGCGCTATCCATCCATCCAAACATAGATCCAAATAACTGACCAATCAGTTAACTTTCCATCATCCATCCATCCATATGTCCAACCAACCAAGCATTATTCCATCCATTTGTCTATCTATTTATCCATCAGTTTATGCATCCATTGATATTGCACCATCCATCTGCTGCAATATGAACATGTATTTAATAAGACACATTGTAATGAATTATAGTGTTGAAATATTTATATTAGCACCCATAATACTCTGATTAAAGCTTAAAGGGTTAGTCCACCGAAAATGAAAATTATGTCATTATTGACTCACCCTCATGTTGTTCCAAACCCGTGAGACCTCGGTTTATCTTTGGAACACAGTTTAAGATATTTTATATTTAGTGCGAGAGCTTTCTGTCCCTCCATTGAAACTGTGTGTACGGTCTACTGTCCATGTCCAGAAAGGTAAGAGAAACATCATCAAAGTAGTCCATGTGACATCAGAGGGTCAGTTAGAATTTTTTGAAGCATTAAAAATACATTTTGGTCCAAAAATAGCAAAAACTACGACTTTATTCAGCATTGTCTTCTCTTCCGTGTCTGTTGTGAGCGTGTTCAAAATACTAGAGTTTAGTGATAACCGTTTCTGTCAAACGCGTCCGATTCGAGAACCGAGGAGCTGATGATACTGCGCATGTGTGATTCAGTGTGAAGCAGACTGACACACAGAGCATCTGAACCGAACTGATTCTATTGGTGATTGATTCTGAACTGATAATCGAACTGTCCAATAGAACCGGTTTGAGGAAAATAACCTAATTTCCCATAACTACTGGTGATCCGAAAACCGATGCAAACGGTTCTTGACTCGTGAACGAGTCAATCTTTTGTTCATTATCTGGCTCGGCCTCGGTGTTCATCTTCAGTTCTCTCTTCACAGCAGTTCAGTCAGTGTACTGTGTGTGTCCATGAATTACTCCTGGATATTGATTTGTTTGAACTCAGAGGAAGTGTCAGCCATGTTAAAAAAGTTAACAGTCATTTGTGGATTAATGCTTATTGGAGACACGAACTGTTTCAAATGATTCAGTTCGATTTGGTGAACTGGTTTAAGAAGAACCGGTCACATCAAGTGAACAGGATATCACTAAAGTGCAGTGAACTCGCACACAACAGACACGGAAGAGAAGACAATACTGAATAAAGTTGTCGTTTTTGCTATTTTTGTACCAAAATGTATTTTCGATGCTTCAAAAAATTCTAACTGACAGATTATTTAAAATAAACACAGTTATTTAATCAATCAAAGAGGGATTATAATCATTTCGGGCATTTCAAAATTATTTATATTATTACTCTTTATATACTTTGTATCTTGGAGCCACAGTGCTTTTTTTTTTTTTTTACATTAACAATAACATCAACAGTCTTTGTCTTTTACTGGCTGAAGAAAGCAGGATATCCTTCAATCTGTTCCAGGATGTTTGGGTTAAAACTCTCCTGTTCTGTTGCATCTATGTAACGAGAACAATGATCTGCATCAAGTATTTAAAACCACTCATGGCAGCGGCTTATCAGGTCATCACAAAAGAAAACAGCCCACAATTGTGGAGTGGTCAGCAGGGAGTCACTGACAGACTCCGGAGATTGATCGGACATTACAGAGCCGGTCACGGGTCAGCAAGGTAAGCCCAGGCCCATCCAGGCACATCTCCTAAAGACCTTTCTCGCCCAACACGCTTATACAAAAATAGCTAACCCCGCCCATAATTACTCATCCAGCCAATGACTGTCCATAGCATGCCAGTACCAACCAGGCAAAAAGCCAAAGCAAATATACTGCGCAAACTGTTTCTACTCTAAACATGACCTGTATGCAACTTATAACAACACAGGGCACAACAGGGTGATCATAAGAAGGAAGTAACCCCATCAGCACTTTCAATGCGTGAAACAAATCACTCATTTGGGGTCTTGGCTCATTGTAAGAAAGCGCCTCTCAGAGGACACTGATCCGGCTTCCGTGACAAGAATCTTAACCGGAGAGAAATTGCTAAAGTGGTCTTGGATGAATGCCGTTGCTACATAAGGGATACATTACATACTATATTACAGGAAGCAGGCAGCAACCTACGGAAGAAATGAATTACAAGACAAACATGATTATCTCTGAATCCTGCACAGGAGCTCGCAGCACCTTTAAGAGATATAAAATGGGATAAAGGGATTTGAATTTGGTTAAGTATTCATGAGTGATTAGTCAAAATACCTGGCATATATTTTTAATTTTCGTTTTTATGTTCGAGCTTATATATCTCCATATTCATAACAGTCTGAGTAATTCTGACTCTTGAACAGCAACATTTTCAAGTGTCAGCTTTGCAAATATACTGTATGTTGGTTATGTATCTAGTGAGAAAGACTCATGGGCAGGGTATGTCATTTATGTCCCCATGCCAAAATGTGGGTGCTTAAGAAAGGGTTAAATGCATGTCACTGCAGGGTTAAAGATTATCTTGAAGGAGCAAATTCTAGCAACGGAGGATAAGTTTCCCATTAACTTCCCAATACTAAGGAAAACATTTCTTTTTGTATTTCCCCCCAACAAATTGAACGGCAATTCTATACAGCAATGTCTTTTCAGTGTCTGAAAATTGTGTGTCTATGACCCCTTGTGACAAGGGGGCAAAGGTTCCCAGAAAGGAGTAATGCCGATGTGGACAGTCCTTTTCAATGACTGCAATACCTTTAAGACTGAATCTAAAGTTTTCAGAGGTTTGCTGTCAATAATACGGTACAAAAAGTAATGCAAGACAGAGATGACTGGATAAAAGCCAGAAGCGGGAATGAATCAGCAAGGGTCAACTGTGGAATGGGAGTGCTATTAATGTAATGACCTGCTCTCAGCAGTGTCCATATAGGTGACAGGTTACAAAATACAGTCCCAACAAATACATTGTGTGGTATAATTTATTTATTAGCATGTTTTACATGGAATAGGTGTTCAAATGCAAATAAGCACTGATAAATATTTGAATAACTGAAAATGGAAATATCAGATCTTTGGCTATTTTTTTTTATTTTTATTTTTTTTTATTCTGCAAGGATCCATTCAGTTTGGTCAAAAGTAACAGTAAAGATGTGTTTTTGACATTCAATTCATCAAAGAATCCTGAAAAGAGAAAAAGTGATATAATATATATAATATATGATATAACATACAAAAATATAAACAATCTTACCAACCCCAAACTTTTGTACTTATAAACTTTCTTATTGAAAATAGAGCAGAAACGCAGAATAAAGTATACATATAGTGAACATATAGTTTTTTTTGTTTGTTTTTTTGTTTTTTTAAGTAAAAAAAAAACAAAAACAAAAAAAAACATCTGAACATCTGGTTTAGTAGTCCTCTCCCAGAAGCCAGTATGTCCTCACCCAGCCCTTTCCCTGAAATGGAAAAGAACAGAGGTGAGAGCAGTTACCGAAGCAATGAAAACTTGTTTAGTAGGCTATTGAGTAGGCTATTGAGCTCTATTTATAGGTCCTTACCAGCTGTAACTCGTTACTGAAGAAATATTTCCACTCTTTCTGAAATTATGTTGCCATGTATACACAACTTTTCAGATATCAATTTTTACAGCCGTGATTGTAGTTAAGATGTCATAGTACTACACTATGGTTTTTGTAACACAATAGGTGTGTCACTGTTAGTGCTAATAATTTCAAAGCACCATTCCTACAATAAATATGTGTGAAAAAAATCAGTTGAGCGAATCGGATTGTTGTGATGTGATAAGGCGGGAGAGATGAAAACGATATGATGCTTTCTGAGGTGAATGTCAAAGTGGCAGAAACTCTGCACCTTTATGTGGATGTCACCTCGCAGTTCACAGCGGAACGTCCTGAAAGTGTCAAGGAGAGACTTGGTGGAACTGCTCACATGGATTCTCAGAGCTGGAGAGGGAAAAAGTAAGGAAATGTGATGTCTGTCTATGCTTTTACATAATTAAAGTCCAGTCAAAAAAAAAAAAAAAAGGTGCTGAGGTCATGGCAGTACGATCAATCACATGGGTTTCATTTAAAATGCTTCTCGCACATTTCATCCTAATCTGTTGTCAGCACATCCTTCATGAATGATCTTACGTAATCCGTATGCCTCCATCCTGGAGGCAGTGTTCACAGTGTCTCCAAATAAACAGTAGCGTGGCATTTTCAGACCCACAACCCCCGCGACACAAGGGCCTGTAACAAGCAATATGATTTTTTTTAATAACTTCTATTTTTTCACAACCTAGTAGTTTTAACAAACACGTTTCAAATAAAGTTTCTTCTGTTCCTTTAATGCAATAGTACTCAGCCTATGTTTTGTGTGCCTAAAGCAATTCTTTAATGGTGACATTATGTAATATAATGTATAATGATGTATTTTATTTGAATTTTTCTTATATGTGTCATAAAGCAAGCTGGCAAGTTGGAATTACTGCACGAATGCCTGAGTAGTGTAAACACTCCTCTGATGCATAAATTGACCAAATCAGAGTGAATATACAAATGCGTCATTGGTTTTCTATTGAAAACACATCTGAAAAAGGCAAGAAATAGAAGAAATGTACTGTATAAAACTTTTGTATAAATAACCAGTCATAATGAAATATATTCATGAGAAGTAGTTCCTTAAAACTTTAAATAATGCATGATTTTGTGCATATATTTATATACATGGAGAGGATGATTTATTTTATTTTAATTCTGTATTCTATTTTGAAATATTTTGAAATGCAATTTATTTTTGTGACGGCAAATACATTTTTTTTTGTGTGTGGAATCCATGATACATTTTCTTTGGTGAACATGTTATTTTACATTACATTATTATTATTTACATTGCAGGCCAGTATGAATAGCAAAGCCAAAGAGCTTTCACCATCCAGTCGTTACCTGAATGAACTCCAATGCGAACCCTCAGCTGCTGCTCTTGTATATGTGGACTGTAGAAGCTCCTCATGCCCTGCACTATAGCTAATGACATTCTTGCTATTTCTTTCACATGGTCGTCTCCATTTCTTGTAGGCAGGCCCGACACTACCATGTAGGCATCGCCAATGGTTTCTACCTGGATACAGCAAAGGACACATGAAGCAACCTATATCCTACAATAGATGAAATCGTTCTGCAAGGCAGTGAAGCATTCAAATGATGTACCTTATAAACATTGTGGTGGTCAATGATATTGTCAAAGTATGTGTACAGGTCATTCAGCACGTTCACTACCTACAGCAAAGAAAGCAAGTGCAGTCAGTTTATAGCAGTCAGCTTATGGATCAAGATACAGAGATCAAAGTTTCTGTAACGTGACAATAGTTTTCCATTGGGGTTCAGCTGTGGGCTTCAGCATGGTCCAAAAATAACCTCATGTGAATGTATTATTTCCACGTTAAGGATCAAGCAGGCTACCGAGCAAGCAGCTATGCTAACAGAAGCCTGCTACTCATGACAGAGTTAAGTTTTCAGCACTTGTGCCATGTCACCTAATAATGTCAAGAGCTCTTATGGGACATATGAAACCCATTCCAGAGCTTACTATGTGTGTATTTGATCTTAGAACAGACCCCTGCACAAACAAACACATAGACACATGCATTATTTAACAAGTGCAGGGTATATTTCAAAATCTTAGACAATAGAAGACAGAAGCTCCTCAAGCCTCCCCAAATAGCCCTGGACATATGTATTTTTCAAAATATGATCGAAATCTGTACAAATGACACCACAAAGGACCTACATTTTTAAAAACCTCTGTGAAGTGTTTTTGCCAGCAAGGCCTACACAGAAAGAGGGCAGAAACTCTCTAAGATGCTGTTTGAGTCTCTGCGTCTTTCATCACCTGCATTGGCGTGAGGGATGCTGACATGGCTGTGAAGCCTTCAATGTCACTGAAATAGATGGTGACGCAGTCGAAGGTCTCTGCTCTCACTGTCTTCCCCGCTATGAGCTGAGCAGCCACACATCTAAAAATACGAGAAAAAAGACCGGTTTCAAGTGGGGGGCTTGGTGATGATCACTGGTCTCCTCACGTAGGCTTGTGAGGCCAGGTGCTAGCAAGTTTTTAGTAACTGAAGTGTTGTGGATGAATTCACTGAACAGTTGTGCCACTTTTGCCTGCAGTATATCAACGAGAACACCTACGTCATTCACTATGCATACTGTACATCATTAACCTCATGTCGTTCCAAATCTTGCATTCGTCTTCGAAACACAAAAGTTTTTAATTAAATCTGAGAGATTTCCATCCCTCTTGAAATATGATAAACAGAAGCTCAACCATGTGTGGCATGCAAGAACAAACCTCTTTGGTTCTTGTGTGTCTAGCAAGCATGTTGGAGCTTGCATTTAGCATATTGATTTGCTCTGTCTGCACTGATCAATGTTTAAAAGTGAATAAAAGCTGGAATTAAATCTGTTCATCATAAAAAGCGATTGTGCATCTTCAGAAGAATTAAACAGCTCGATTTATATGGATTACGTTTGCTATGTCTTTGTGAACTTTTTGAATAGTCGTATTTTGGGGTGAATAAACTGTCAGTGGAGGGTCCAGAAATCTCTCAGATTTCATTCAAAATATCAGATTTCTGTTTCGAAGACGAACAAAAGTCATATAGATTTAGATCAACATGAGGGTGAATAATTGATGACAAAATTTTCATTTTAGGGTCAACTAATTTTTTGGGGTAAAATATATCCAGTCTCACAGAGTTGTACATTTTAAATTTGCAATCAGTACAAAACATTTGAACATGTTAAACATTAAGGCTAAGAAACAACAAAGTGACATTAAAAAAGCAGAAACAGAAGCTCACTATAGTAAAAAAAAAAAAAAAAAAAAAAAAATGACTAAAGACTAAAAGCCAACAGCCTAGCACATAGTCTCTGTGCCTGCATGAGAAGTGTACCATACCAGCAGGTGGCAGAAGTCTGTATTCATCATACAAAAAGACAAACTGGAAGAGCCAAAAGAGCATTCTGTGTGTGCCCTCAAAGTTCAAAGTTTCAAAGTTGAACAGCCGTCAGTGTCGGCTCTATCACCGAGAAACTCCGTTGTTGATTCAACATGCTGCCAAAAAGCTACCAAGGCTGGTCCAACAAGGAGAGCGTACTTCAAAAACTAGGCCAACAGATGTTCAAAGACAGCCTGACTCTGGTCGATGGCTGACCTTCGGCTTGGTGTGTCACAGTCTATTTGCATATTTACTTTGTAAATCAAAGAAAAGAATGGAAAAAGGAAGAAGAGTTTAAAAGGAAGAAATTAGTTCTAGGTAGCTTTGGATCAGCATTATATATATATATATATATATATATATATATATATATATATATATATATATATATATATATATATATATATATATATATATATATATATATATATATATATATATATATATATATAAAATCTGGAGCATTACCGTGGCAACATCTGCGTGAGCAGTCCCTCTGCTCGCTTCTTCTCTTCCTGGAGTTCAGCAGTACGTTGACTGACTATCTCCTCCAGATTACACGCATACTGCTCCATACGGGACAGCAGGTTATCCAGAATGTTCTCAGACCCCCTGGGCACACACTCAAATGCTGAGCAAAAGTCATTTAATATTATTAACATTAACTAGCTTTAGTACTATCGCATTAAAGAAGCAGTAATTCTTTATTGCCCGTTTTGGTGCAAAAGAAACATTTATCAGCGCACTGCACTCACAACACTATCGTTATTTATTTTTTTATTCTCTCTCTCTCTGTTCATCCTCCGAGGCCAGTATAACGGTTTAGCGTGATATGTTGTGACAGTGTTGTTCTCATGGGACATTGTGATCGCTGGGTTGTGTGTCACTGGTCCCCGGGGTAGCCGTATCCTGTTTGTTTGTCTACTTGATTAAGCACTGTCATTTCTTAGTGTAATTAATGATCCTCTGTGTCCCTGCTTGTTCTTTATTATCTCAAAAGTGTTCATTAGTCAAACTACCCTCATTTAGAGTTGAAACAAGCACAAAGAAGGAAGAATGTGGTGAAGATTGGATCAGCAGAAAGACTAATAAAAGTGTAGTCCGCGGAGAGCCATAAAAGTCAGAGAGGCTGTGGTTCTCTTCGTTTAGGTCTGGTAAGTGCCAACTGCTAACACGTCACTGTTTTATAATGTACTGTATATGGGTGAATGTAAAAATATGAATTATGTTTATTAGCCGATTGAGATATATAAATGTGTAGATAAGTATTGCACAAATAGAAATAATGTTATAGCCTATTGAATTTGCTTTCATTTGTATATTTTCAGTTTTTCTTTTAATTCTAATTTTTCATCTAATTATAGGCTATCTTTAATTAATTCAGCTTTATTTTAATCAATGGAAATCATATTAAATAGTTCTAGTAAATAATAAAGACACTGATAGCCATAGATAAATACACAAACATACAAACAGAAGTTTAAAGATTAGTGATATCCAATTTGTTAATGAAGCTGGTTCTTGATTCAATCAAACCTAGTTTCAAAACATTTGTAAACCAATCAGCTGCACACTGTAAAAGCTGATTGTTTCCTGCTCTGAACTAAATGTAGTAGGTTGACTCAGTCATACTAAATAATAGTTTTTTTTTCCCTTGGGAAAAACAGCCACATGTCAGCCCTTAGGAGGTGCCCTATTCCATCTAAAATTAATCTTCTCTTAGGATAATGATTAAGTTTGTGACTATATATTTTTTCAGTAGTAGTAATTACTTTAAGGGTAAAATAATTATTAATAACAATAACACTGGCTCTACATCTTGCTTCATTACTGACCCATTAGGACACAGTTTCTTGATGGCAGTCCTAAGAGAAGAAAAGTCTGGTCTCTCTGCAGGTTTTTCTCTCCAGCAGCTGACCATGATTCCCTCCAGTTCCTCTACACCCTCTGCTGGATCTATGTGAGGCCTCAGTGGGCTACAGCCCCCTGCCCTGACCCTCTCCACAATCTCTAAAAAACAGACAGGGAGAAAGTCGCCAACAGTCCCACACAGTTGTCCATCTGAAATGGTTTACTTGAAGAGTGACTTTATAGCGAGATGGAGTGGAGTGTATTACCGTACCTCTAGCACTGAAGTGACAGTTGGGGATGTAGAAAGGCCCTCTACGATATACTACCTCTTGAGCGATAATGGCAAAACTGTAGATGTCCCCTTTTTGTGTACCATTAGCTGGAATGGACTGCCTCAGTAGCTCTGGTGCCTTCCACAGCAGAGCTTAAAATGAAAACACATATTTAAAAAAAAAAAAACACAGAACTGACCAAATCAAGCTAAAACGGTCCTCATCTTGCATTTATATGTGCAACACATTTATGTATTGAACTCTAAACGAATTCTTTAAAAATATATTTTTTTCCTTCCAAACAAAAATGCATTTGTTCTTGAAAGTTCCACATTTTCAGCTTACCGGTCCAGGGGTCAAATCCGGGACTCTTCTCTGAGTCTGAAATCCTGAGCATATTAAGTCCAAAATCAGTGACCTTCAGGACAAAGCGGCTGTCCACCACACAGTTGGCTGATGAGAGGTGACCGTGGAAATGCAGGGGGCTATGGTGCAAATAGTCCATGCCCTACATGAGAGTCAAAATTGATCCATCACTGTTTTATATTCTACTGTCAGCGGAAACGGTTTAGACTATATAAAATTAACCTTAACGATGTCTAGCATGAGGGAAAATTTGAAACTCCAGTCCAGCTTGATAGACTCATTCTTCAATATGTCCTTAGGGAGAAAACCTTTCGTTACAATGGTCATTCTTAAAATAATAACATATATAATGTATTCATTCATTCATTCATTCATATACAATCACATGAAAGAGCATACAGTAGCACTTATTCAGGTCATGTTGTTCCAAATCTGTAGAACTAGAATATTGTATATATATTTGCATAGTTCTTTTCATCTTTCCAGAAAAAAAAAATTACATTTACATTTTTTTGTGTGTTAAATATTGAGAGAATTACATTTATTTATTTATTTATTTTTTAAATGATTTTTTTTTTTTTTTCTAAGAAAATAATTTGATTGTTGGTGTACTAAAAATGAATAAGGAAAAACCATAAATATTATTGTTTATCAATAAATCTGTTTAGTCTCAATATTACTTTGTAGGTAAACCAAGAAATGCTATTCTACCACCATTTTTAAATACATGTTGCAATAAAGTTCTTGCATAAGGATTGTCCCAATAGTTACATTTATTTTATTCATAAATCCAAAACTTTCTTTATTAAACACCCATAAGAAAATCCTAAAGAAATACAAATGCTAATTAACTGATAGAAAAGAATCATTTATCTGTGTAATAGCACCTGTAGGCTTCCTTTAGGGCAGTACTCTGTAAGAATGAAGGGCTGAGGGGTATCCAGGGCCGCTCCAATAAATTTACAAAGGTTATAGTGGGTCAAATCTCTGCACTAAAGACACAGAGGCATATTAACTGCAGTACATGAGTAAATGCAAAATTTGTATAAAAAATGAAATGCATTTTTAATGTTTTAATGTTCACCTGTTTGAGTTCCGCCAGGAGCTCGCTGCTCAGATGAGGGTTCTTTAAATTCAGAAAGCAAACAGAACAAATTGTTCCCTGTAGGAGAGAGAACATTTATTTAATCAACTGAACTATTGTTTTATTGGGCAACTATATGGTGCCAAATGTTTGTTAGCATAAACTGCCTTCTCCATAATTTTGCTATGTAGTGACGTAAATGTATAAACGCTCAGATCCCAAATACTTCACTTTGTAGACTGCGGTTCTGTGTGCTGATGGCTCGCCTTGCATGCTGCAAATTATAGACTCCAAAGAAGCCTGGATGGGTTTGGATCTGTGAGACTGAACCACAAAGAATCTAGATGTAATAGATTAATTTGTGTAGTAATTCCATCCAAACAAACAAAAAAATAAAACGGCAATGATTAGGGTTTAGAAGGGGGTATCTCTTTAGATGACAGTGTCTATTGCATTGTTAACTATATGCAATACTATTTCTGGCTCACAATTGCTATTAGTACTTATGTTCACATACTTCTTGCATAACAAAATAAAGTAAACTCTGGGCCAGAAGAGATACTTAATCAACTTATAATGCATTAAATCCTCTCAAAACCTTTGCTGTCACAGTTGAGGAGTGATGCTCCATCATTATGACATCCTCGGCGTTGACTGTCCACAGCATCTTGGAAGCTTCTTCCTGGATTTTGAACTTCCTGGTGATAAATATTACTTTAATTTGAAGACTATAATCTAAGTACATATTTCTACAAAGAAAAACTGAAGAACAGCAGCGGGGTTGACTGAATTAGGGTTGCATTTTTGGGCATCTGCTCTAACGTTTTAGCTTGAGCATTTAGTCTGGCATTCATGAACTATATAATCAAAAGATTATGTCAACATAAATGCAGTATAACATGCAAATCTTACATCCAGAATAAAGTAAAATGGTGTAACAGCATTTCTGCACTTGATTCCGCAATTGTGAATCTGCAATTTTTATTATTTAAAAAGCAGCTGAAAATACACACTTTATCTATTACCTGTATAAAGCACAGATTGCAAGGGTCCCAGCACCCACCAAGCCAACGATAATCCCTAAAGCAATCAAGAATTTTCTCTCTGAAAATAAAACACATACATTTGTAATCTGCAAGTCTTCTGGGTGATTAGCACTCGCTTGATGTCAAATTGCAACTATGTCCACTTATAGAAGTATGACACAACAAGACTGGAAGCTACCAGGGGTAATTCTGTAGGAATGCAATATGAAACATCATGTATTGTCACATCCAATCACCTTGATATACGTAAGTATTATATCTAGTTGCATAAGTCTGTCCAGACTTTATTGCTTTGACCTGTTACCTTGGGGAAGATTCACTCAGCGAATAGCCGTTTAGGCTGGTCTGCCTTAGTGGTCCAACAGCGCTCATTAATGTTAAATGATCAAGATGGCAAATCAAATTAAATAAAACGGGTCTTACTATCACAACACAAAGTGAGTTCGTGGAAAGATGTAAGTAGTACTGTATTAGAAAACTGTTTTACGATAGAAATGTTCAGTGACTGATAGTAATAGACTAGAGATGCAAACTACTTTAAGTTTTTATGAAATTTCACAGTTCTGAATTGAAAATATGCAATCATGATTCATGTAAATCATAAATGAATGTTACAAGAGATGTTTGCGCTTTCGACTATTAGTCATATGAATAAGAGTGAATGTGCACATTTTAAAGTAAAATATTATTTTCAAATAGTGTAAATTGATGACTACTTTATATTAATACAAACCTAGAACTTATTTTAGCATTCTTATTTACTTGTTTAATTGCTTTATTATTATTATTATTATTATTATTATTATTATGCAGTTGATTTTACAGTTCTTATGAGCATGTGCATGACCTGATTCGTGCGCAAGCATGTCATCCCACCACACACACACAATTTGGATCTTGCAGGCATTGGTTCGTTATTTAAGTTTTTTTCTTTTCTTTCTTATTTTTTAATCAAATATATGGTATGGAACATTGCCAAAAAGATGAAAATGAAGGGATAAAAAGACAATCAGTGTGAATGCACTAAGTTGGGCATCTGGTGCCCCCTACTGGAACTAAAGTGACTGCACTGTAGCCTCTGACTGGCCTCTTGAAGGATTTGATAAACTAGAACAAGATGAACATGTTCCAGGCTTCTATTCATGTTGCTGCATTTTATTAGCACACCTTCATAATGAATGAATGCTCGACCAACTGTGAAATGCATTCAACTTAGAAGCCATGAAAGTCCAAATACCAACCCAGACTCACTGGAAAAATGAGCCTCTACCTACATCTCTGCAAAACTCCAGTAACGTGCTTTTGCTTTTGTTACCACTATCAGTTAGGTTTAGGATATGGTTTAATGCAGGTGGTATGTTCTTTTCAAACATGACAGAGCATTATCCTTTTAGTGCCACTCACATTTCTTTTCAGAACTGCTATACATACAACCACCAACATAAACGTTGCCAGATTCATGTTCGTCTGGATAACAAAAAGAACACGTTTTTAGCGCCATTGACTGGACTTTTTCACGAAATGTGCAAGAAGTTAAATAATATAATTTTGCATAACTGTTGCAACAGTCATGTTCTCCCAGTGAGCCCCAGTTGACTGATACCTAGATTGATGCAGAGTTTTCCATGAAAGCCACAATCTGGAGAGTCTTTGGGAGGAGTTGTCCGTCCTCCAGGCCACTTGATGTGAAGCCCCTGTACGGCCTTATAAGTCCCAAAATAGTTCGCGATGACCTGTGTGGAGAACCCTATGACTCATTTGACAAATGAAATTCACAATAGCACAGCAGTTTTCAGACATCTTGAATTTGTTGTGCCTACAGTAGTTTAAGATTATTTAAGCTTATGACAGTAGCTCACCTGAAACTGGTTATTACTACCTTGGATTTGTTTCATCATGTAATTTAACTCTCGATCTCCACTTGCATCAATAGTTACATCTCCTTGGATACCTGTTTAACAAAAAGTCACAAAGCATCTAACCAGAAAACACACCAAAACCAGAAATATGTTCCTTTTAACTTGTATTATACTAAATAATACCAACTCAGCATTGCATATGCGCATGTAATCTTAACTCCATAAAGGCTTGAATTATTGTGGAATCACTGGATATATTTTAAGCTTTACAAACCTGTAATGGTCCTGTTCCACATCCGTCTAGTGATGGCTAAACCATCATATGGGTTTCCATTTTCGGCCAAAGTTTCGTTTAATGCCTGGGCATACAGCCAGACACTATCATGAGCTATGGCTGCTAGGACTGACACCTGTGGAATTAAAACAATTCAGCTCATAATGAAGTAACCTAAAGGTTGTGCTAAAGGGTCATATATCACTTGCATAGTGATAATTAAAAGCAAACTATATTTCACATCAGGCTTTTCATCCATTCAACCACATGCCCTCACACCAAAGCTCAGTCATTGAAAATAGACTCTACCTTTGCTGATGTGCATAATAAAACCAAACCTTTTCGTCAGAAGCATATGTATAGCCAAAGTCTATTTTGGATCTTCTGATGACATTCTCTGAGAAGGCCTGATACAGTTTATGACTGGGTTTATACAAAGACAGGAAAAACAGAGCCTGATAAGCTTGCCTGGCCACCGAGTCATATTCATCACCTGAGAAAGAAGAAAACCTTGCACTATAAAAAGAATTTGCATCAGGTTCAGTAATGTCTCATTTTATGAATTTGTGGTTATAGCACACCTTGTTTCCATTCAAAACTGCCAAATAACACCTTTTGCTTATATGGCTCGAAACAAAAGAAAACAAAATCTCCGTTGGTGAGGCCTTTCTTGTGAGCTTCAATTAGCAAACTGCGGACCACCTTGCCATCTGCTGAGATCACAATGACTGTACAGGGTAAAGGACACAAACAATACTTTCATTGTTTAGTTCCTCACAGCTTTTGTGACAACAAATTCTCATCAGAGGGAATTTTGTTTTTTCTTACTGCGCGAGACTTGTGCCACCTCAGTTAAGACCCAGGACCAGGTCGACAAGGACCCTTGGGAGAGAGGGCCAGGGATCTCTTGGTACTTGGCCACTGTAATGTTATTGTGCTCTGCTTGATACCTTTTGAGAAAAATATGTTTAAGTACAAATATTAAAAAAATCTAAGATTAAATTCTTGACTTCAAAATAGTACAAAATCTACTATACTTACTAAATTACTCTCAAAAGTGAGCTATCACAGAGGAAATTCTGGGAATGCCAATTTACTTTTTAGTTAGTTTTAGTTTTTTTTGTTTTTTTTTACTTGTAAACTGTACAGTTCCTTGTCTAATTAGTAGAATATTTTTTACTGTAAAATTCAAAATCACTTTTACCATTATTATTCTTTTTATTATTACTTTCATTTTATTTTTTATGTTTTCAATATAAATGCAGTTAATAATGTAAATGTACATAGATTTTCCATCTCTCAGTTTCAAGGTACATTACATACCTGATCCCCTCAACAGGAATAGCCCAGGATGGTTTATTTTCATAGATAATGCTGATGCGCTGCCAGCCAAACCACTTGCAGATTTCCACAAAGAAGGACCCTAGTTTAGTGAAAGGTCCAAAAACTCTTGTTAAGGTCGGATAGGCCTGAATTTATAGGGGTCGGGAGAGATAGAGAGAAAACATTTAGCAACTGAAAAGCAAAGTGCATTTTCAGATATCACAATGTTAATGGTAATACACACGTTACAACCAACCTTCTTATCTAGAAATTGTTGATCTGCACATATAGGACTGATGACAGCAATGTTCCAATACGCTGCTAGTTTAGCAGTCACTGCGCAGACCTTCAATAAGAATTAACAACAGATAATTTCCTACTCAACGGACTTCATCTTGTAATGATGATATCTTGTGACAAATGAGATTATACCCACTTTTGTAATTACTTTTTGATAGCCCTTCATGCATTAAAAGTCCATTTTAAGCTTTAATTGCAACTGTGCTTACAGAAGACAGATACATTAATTTGAAAGTCTATTGTCTGAGTAATTATATAATGAGTGAGCGATTGTTATTTTGACACGTTCCATTTAAACTAGCTGTATATTTATTATCTATTTCCTTTGACCTTCGATTGTCTTGGAAATGAAGCTAATATAACCACATACATTCGAGCAAGATGGGCCAATGAAAGCGCTGTATTTGTGTTTATGGTAAAGTGCCGCAATTTTCCCCGGGCCGCGTAGATCATTGCATTCATCATCCACATAATGGTAATCCAGTTGATGACCTGACATGAATAATTCAACAACATATTCAATTAAAGATGATATATAAATATCGCTCATCTCCTTTTCTACTTCGTACAAATAGCTCACTGACCTCGCAGAAGGTCCGGACTGCGGTTTACAGAACTGATTGCAATAAGAGCTCCGGCCCCAATCCGACCAGTACTGAAAGGAATGGAGGTGTTGGGCATGGAGATCAACAAGGTGAATCTTTCACCCAGACTGAGAGAAACCAGAATCATCAAAAAGAGCAGCGGGCCAGGAAGTCTCTCGAAGTGCTTCATTACTTCTAGATGACATGTAAATCCAAATTTATATTCATATTGTACAATACACACACGGATATATTTATATATATATATATATATATATATATATATATATATATATATACATTTTTGACAATAAAAGCATGCCATGTGTAGATATATACATGTTTGAATAGTTTCTAACTGTAGTGCAGTCAATATGAGCCTGTAAAGTTAATAAATGTAATTGCTTACCACTCATTCCAGAAGAACAATTCCCGCTTCAACACAGAGTTTGAGCAAAATGCGTTGAAAACAAATAAAATAGGACCTTGCATCAGAAACTACCTGTAATGAGGACGGGAAAAACATCCAGTGGCAAATTGTGACCATGTGGTTTTGCTCTGAATCCAGCAATCCACAACAGTGATCTCTCCCCAGAGTGACTGTACATCAAGGGTCTCACATTCATACTGCTCTGTATCTCAAGCTCTGGTGTTCCTCTGGCGTTTGTTTATAGCTATTCAAGCATATGAGTAAACACTGGTCTACAGATGTCTTCGGGAATTCTCATGTCCATGAGGTCTAAAAAAAAAAACACATGCCCTCTGTCTTCTGTCAATGCTTTGAGTGATACTGTAGCATTTGTTTCCGTTTACATGCACAAGGGCTCTTTTCAAAAGTACTTATGTCAAGCATAAACAAGGCATTGCTCATTTTAAATGACATGGATGTAAGGATCTCAAATAAACTGGTATTTTCCAAGATGTTTGCTGACTTTCTGTGTTTTAATGAAGTATAGAAATAATAATATAATAATAATATTTATGTATACCTTACATTAATTCAAAATCATAGTGGAAGAACCAGCCAGGTCAGGGACAAGAGGTCAAAAGGTTAGAGTTAAAATAAGAACCGTGTCAGCCCGTCTGTACCGTGGGAATTGCCTCCAGTGCATCTGTCAATTTCACAGGCCAGAAAACATTTGAAACCTTTCTCAGTATAAAAAGCTGAACATCATGAGAGATTAATTTTGCAGACATTTCCACACTAAATATGCCTGCCTATAAAAACAACTATCGGTATTGGGGTTAGGGTGTGTCACTGCACGAATACACAGGGGAATAGAAATAGTAAAGAATAAGTGAAAAGGGTTCTGTTTCAAAACTCTTTGCATCTGAAGTATGCTTCAAAAAACAGGTTTATTGAAGCAATCTGAAAGAACAATACAAAACAATGTCTCACTTTCTGTGGCTGACCACACCTCAAATCCACTTTCTGTTTAATGCACTTTTTTCCTTAATGGTATTTATGCTTAATGAACACTGAACTCCAGTGTACTGAGGTAAAGCGCATGTAGATCTTACAAAAAAAAAAAATGCTAATTTGTGTGAGCCTGTATGTATGAATGTTCTCAATTGGAGTCACAATGCGACTGAGCTCGATCCGAATTAATTTTTGATCAGATTGAAGGGGGTGGTTTATTCCTCTTCTAATACGATTGAGCATGCATGTAAACACTCGATCGGATTGAACCATGAAACTGAAAGGACAGCACATATGCAATGCATATGGATGGGGATTGGGACCGGGGCAAGGGGTCTCAGCCTGTGCAGACCCGCGTGCACCACCTTTGCCAGGAGCGTCATCGGTGCCGATTCGGGATGGTGGCATGTTGGGCGTTCGGGAGGCATCGGATCATCCGAGACTGCCATTTTTGTCAAGGATTGCAGGTGAAGGTTCACCAACCCTCACCCCAAAGGAACGTAATGCTAATCAAATCAATAGCGAAACAATATCTGGAAGTCAAACACAGGAAGTGGTCTACAAATCCAGCTGTTGTAAAAAAAGGATGTGGAATGTTTTTCAGACTGTTAACCACTCAAAAATAATATGGGATCACAAATTAAAATCAAATGGATTATTTGGTGGGCACCTCAATATATCTAAATTTGACCAACTTCACGGTAAATCAATTGGGATTCTCTGTTAACTGGAAAAGATGTCCATGAGGGAAGCATGACACTTTCAAGTAAATTACAGTGTATTATTAAAAAATGTACTTGTAGGCATACACAAAGGAAAAGAAGAAGTAGTCTCCCTTGGATTAATGCAGATGTCCTGAAGAAAATGAAAGAGCGTGACCTTGCACTGAAAAGGGCTATTAAAACAAACCGGCCACATGATAAACATCATTTTGCTATGCGAAGGAATGCCATAACATCCATGTTGAGAAAGTCTAGGGCTAACTTTTTCTGACCATAATTAGTGAGGCAAGGGGTAACACAAAGTTATTATGGGACCAGCTAAAAAAATGAATGGGCCAAGAGCATAAAACAAGAAAACCTGTTGAACTAATGATGGATGAAATGCGCGTTAGGAACCCAGCTATGACATTTAATCATTATTTTGTTGACTCGGTAACAGCCATTGCCCAGAGCTTCAAATCTGTAAATGTTGCGGTATGTAAAACCCCATCAACAGAACCTAGTCTTGTTTTAATTGGGCCACAGAAGCAAATACGGAAGCAGTCATTGCAACTTTATTGATAAAATCAAGTTATCACTTGACAGCAATAGCATTGTAGGAGCAGTTTTCCTTGATCTTAGAAAAACATTTGACACAGTAAACTCTCGTCTCCTATTGGCTAAACTATCTTCTTTTAATCTCTCAGATAAGGTGTTAAAATGGTTAAAATCATATCTCTATCAACGTTTACAAACTGTTCGTATTGGTAAGAGCCCCTCTCCCTCTGTTGACCGACCTGCCACAAGGCTCCATACTATCCCCAATCTTATTCTGTATGTACATTAATGATCTGCCACTGGTATGTCCGAAGGTTAACATTATATGGAGCCTTGTGGCAGGTTGTTATTGTTATTATTATTATTATTAGTAATCTTTTTTTTTTAAAGGTCAACACTGCCCTCTTGTGGTCGCCTAGATTTTGTATTTTTATTTATATCTTGTTTCTTACAGTGGTCTTTAAAATAGAGCAGACCCCTTAGAGTCTACAGTGTATAGTTGTACAGAGCCAAAACTGTAAAAAAAAAATCTGTAATCTGCACTGAATAGTGCTATAAAAAGACCCAAATCTTACAAGCCTGATAAGTTAGTTCGATCATCTGTATTTCAAAGAAATGTATTTTTGTAAGAGAAGGAAAGAAAAAAATGGAATAATAGGCTGAAACATACTTGGAAAGAAAAACACATTTTTCTTCACATTACCATACACTGCATTTTTATTTATACTTTAAATTATTATTATTTTTTGTTAATTTTTTAAAGACAACATTAAATACAGAAGGCACTTAAAAAAAATATTAAATTATAGAAACATATTAACATTGATTAAAAATAATAAGAAAAAATAAGGACTAGAGAAAGTGCCACATGGCTGCCTTGTACAGTACATCTCAAGTAAAATCTAAAAAGTGCTAATCTAAGTACAGTATAAAGAGGATTTATTTTTATTAGATTAATGCCCCTACTAGGTTTTCATACATAATCATTTCATAATTTGAAACACAGATAGCACATAACACAATTGTTTTTGTCACTAGTAAGTGGTTCTTGTTGTTGTTGCGATTATTTTAAATGTTAGGCTTTGTGGTTTCTTCACCGAAGGAGCACTGGTACAGCTCGATTAAGCGGTTGGCCTCCCTCTGCCCTGACAACAAAGCACCATGGGTAGTGGAATAGTATTTTCTATGGGTGGCTTCCCCAGCAAACAACACCTGTAGTGGCTTTGGAAAGAAGAAAAGAACAAAAGTTAGCTTGACCGAACACATGTTCTACAACATTACTGCCCTGTGGCCCAGTTAGCTATTTTAGTCTCAATCTTTCTGCTGTAGAAAAGTGATTTAGCAATCTCTAGCCTCTTGTTCTTTTTGTGCAGTGTGCTCTGTGGGGACAGACTGTTCCTTTCAGACATTTAATTGGCCAGAGCATGTTCGTGTGCTTATGCGTATATGTGTGTGTTTGTCTGGCCCTCGTACAACTCAACCTTCTCATCGGACTCAAATTTCAGTATCAGTTCTGCAGAGCTCAGCAAGACGTATTTAAAAAAATCTCCACGCAAACAACCCGGCTCAGCTTGACTTTAGAGGAGTCGTGGGAAATCTGAACAATGACAAGAGGTAAAGAAGCGGTTCTAAACAGGATTCAAATCTCTTTATTTAAAATAATCAGAAATCGTACGCCTTGGAAAGGGCACCTGATGTTTTTGGTTTAATTGGCAGATAAGTTAAAAACATAATTTACCCTCCATACACTTATCTGCCCACCATGTGAACATGCACTTATAAAGAGCAGCGATATTCAGATATGCAGTATGTATTTTACTGGATAAATTCTGATATCTAAACTATGTTAAGCGTGTACTGCAGTTGTGCAAAATTTGCTTGAATAGTTCATACGACTCAGTAGAAATTTCGACTCACCGGAGCCTTAGTGTTCTTAATATAAGGCAGGGGCTCAGCTAGCTTCTCCACATCTCTGCCACTGGAGCCAACTCGAGTAAAAGAGTAAGAACCCCGGATATAAGGATTACTGCCCCATGAGGAGCGCAGGATCCGCCTTGGTTTCGGAATATTCTGGTTCCCTGTTAGAGACATCAAACATATGAAAATAAATTGACTATTTGTCAAACGCTACTTATTGATTTTTATTTTTTTTTTATCTTAAACTTGTGCGTATTGTTGCTACAACTTTAAACCCAGAAAATCAAGAGACTACTTTGTGCACAAATCCTTCTTTCTTTTAAAAAGGGTATCTGCAGGATTTTAAGCTCAAATTTAAAACATTTTAAGATCTGCATAAATATAATTAATACCATATAGCAGCTGGGTAGGGTAACCTCTATGTTAACATATTAAACTGTAAAATGACCATAAAAAAGTATGATTGACCGTTCAGATATAGGTTTTCGTTAAAAAAAGTAAATACATTTCGCATTTTAGGCTTTAAATCATTTGTAAGAAATCAGATGAGTCAGAAATATGAATTATTATACTCATTTAAACCGTTAGCAAACAATAATTTTCTCAACTAAATAACATCTAAATATATTTGGGTGTCTTAATTGTTGCGATTTTAATAATGCATTATATTCTTGTGGATCCACCAGTTCACATTTACATCGCTGCGTGTTGTGTGCTTCATAAAAACATGGGTTGATTTTTACACTGGTCTAAACAAAACAGCAGACGGTCTTATTGAAAATGCAAATTCATTCTCTACCAGCAGGTGATGCTTTCGGAATGCCATAAATATACCAGTTTCCGTCATACCTTTCAGTTACCAGTGGTAAGGTGTGACCGAATCCAATTTCAGCATACTAATTATATAGGACTGGGGCAGATGGGAGGGGAATCTGTTGTGGATCTGGATTAAAACAGTCTGACCTAGTTAAGAGGCATGCCGGTCTGTTGACATCATCTACAGAGGATCAGAATCTGACTTGTGTTCTGTCATGAAAGGGTTACAATGGAAGAGTTGTTTACAGAACAATCTTTCACACCACCTTGGAAACTTTAGAACCACTCTTTATAAATTTACACAAGAGATACGACCTTGTCGCAGCTACGTGTGCCTTCTTGTCACAGAAATATAACAAGCAGACAACATTAATGTAACCAGTTAAATGTGCATGTGACAAAACTCTGACTCCTTGTTTGAATGACAAACTTGATTGCATTAAAATAATGAACCTCTACGCACATCTCCTGTCAGCTGGATATTATCTACCATGATTATTGTGTAAATGCAGCTCTCTAAAAGTGTCAAAATGGGATATTATACAGTATGAATCAGGGCATGGTATTGAGAAGCTAAAATCATTATGCAAAACAATGCATTAGCAAAGCTCTTTCGGCTGATAAATGCCTAAAAACTTTCAACTGCACTCTGAAGTCAATGTGGAAGAGAGAAACAAACTGCAATTCAATGATATATGGTACTACTGAGAATTACTGAGAGGTGTAATTTTTAGATTTGTCACATCCCGATTACAGTTCAGGTTAAACAGGATTTCACCCAAACTGGATGTATGAACTCTTGTATAATTACAGTAAATGAATCACAGTTCTTATTCTTGCGCATATGCTGACCTGTAAACTGACGCAGTAGTTCAGTGCATTTCTCCGCCACAGTCTCATCGTCACACCTTTCCATGCGCAGGGCCTCTTCTCCGCAGATCCAACCACTCAGCATGTGGCCATAGCGTTCAGGTGGATACAGCACATCAAAGCTGCAGATCTTTCTGTACCAAAGCTCTTCTGGGTATGCCTGGCTCTCCAGTTGTGCCTCGTCCTCCCACACAAACTGAATGCTGTTGCACTCGGGGCTCCAGAAGGGCTCCTCAAACTCCAGAAAGATCTTGTCAGTAGTACTAATGCCCAGTTTCTGGATGGCCTGCACCTTGTCTAATGGCAGTCCCGGGGAGAAGAGAGTCTCATGAGCTTTCTTCAGAACCCCAAGAGAGGCTGTTACGATCACATGGTCTGCCAGCAGACACTCGCCGTCTTCACACTCCACGCAGACTGGAGAATGGCTGGGCCGTTGGTCCTGGTTATGGTCGACCTGGTCTACAATTTCCTCTGTATCATGGGAGCTGCAGTTCCAGTGGATGCGGCGGACAGGCTTGCTGAAGCGGAGGACGCGACTCGGGATGTCCTGAGCTAGGATCTCAACGATTTTAATGAAACCAGCAGGAATGACATGGTGAGCGCCGGGAATCTCGGTCCACTCGCCAAACTCACTTAAAGACACTTCATCCATGCTGGGGGAACTGCTTTCACAGCTCTCCACCTGAGGCACAGAAGAAAATATTAAGAAAAGAAGACATCGCACAGAGAACTTGCTGTTAAGGTACTTCTTCAAACCAAAACTGAAGTCTGCTTAGTTTGATTTTGTGACCATTCACTTTGTGTATACTGTAGCCTTGCACAGCTTCATTTACTGTTTTTTTTTTTTCACATAATAAATGCTTGAGCTCTGCTAAACACACCATTTACTCTAAGGTAACAGTTCTAAACTATACTGCTGTAAACAAACACAGGCAGAAATGGTCTAGCAGGCATACAGCCAGCTGAGTTCTTTTTCTGATCCTCCCCCTTCCTCTCATAACCTTTAGCATTACAAGATGACATTCAATGTCTGTCCTACTTTTACCTAGGTAATCCAGAGCTTTTGCTTTTATCAGAATTTCTGTAAATAACCTGACTTAACAGGAGACAAACAGTACTGTATGTTTTGAAGCATTGTTGCTGGTTTGAGCTGTAGCCATGCTTCAAAACATACCTTACCAACCTTTTTTTTTATATATATATATATTTTCTTTTTTTTCAACAAGACCTTGTGATGTTTATGAAGAAGTTCAATTGTTCCATAAATTTTAATTACAAGCCTATTGTGAGTCTAGGTCAAAGTGTGGGGTGGTGAATAAATGATTAAATCAGTAGTATGTTTGGCATCCACACCTCTGTGGGTGTAAAGCCTGTGTTATACTTTCCGCATGAGCAGAAAGAATGCGGAACGCGTGTGCGTGGACTACTTCTATTTATATTTTTATTCTGAAAGCATACGCTGATGGTCTGCTCAGCAACAAACATGTGAACAACCAATTGCCCAGAATTATTGCACATCTGCCTCTCTTTATATTGTTTTATCGATGGATTGTACAGGTTCAAGTAGCGACGGGTTTCTTCACACAGCCTGCGCATGTGCAATTGGTGCTTTTGAAGCCTACTGACCACGCACTTGTCCGTGTGGTCACAAAAAATGGGAGGCACGCAGATGCCGATGACGATTTTACATCACACATACCATAGCGGACTTGGGGACACAGAAAGTATAACACAGGCTTAACTGTAGAGTATTTTGCAAGAGAAACTCACTGTTGCAACAGAGTGGGTAGCATGCATGGCAGTGAGCTTGACATCACTGTATCTTACAAAGGTATTGTATTATTTCTGAACGCATAATATGTACAAGACAAGCACAATATGTAGCTGTAGTTTTGTTGTTAAACAAGTGTTTAACAAATTCATGTGTGCTGCACTTAGAATATAATTTTATTTAACTAGAGGGTTAATAAAGAAAAAGTCACATGAATCATGTTGTAGTTGTAATTTTCAAATCGTAAAAAAAAAAACTTCTGGTTGTGGCTTGTTATGGAGGTGGCAAACAAGATGTCACATCTATAATTTCAAAATCAGGTCTATAGATATCATCATTTTTAACTATTCTGCGGCTAAACAAACCACAATTTGCTTATGAAAGATCTCTCTAAAACATACGAGCCCTGCTCACCTTGAGGTACTGTTGTAGCATAGATAACTTGAGTTTCTTGGTGCTTTCTGAGTCATAGGGATCAAGCATGATCTTCTTGCGCACAACATCCCGAGTGAAGATCCCCACGCTGTTTTGACTCTCGGCTCCCACAGGCTTTCCATTCTGGAAGAACTCCTGAGTCAGCTCGTACACCTGCAGAAAGGAGGTCGTATAACAAGATTAAGAGTGAGAGATTGTAGAGTCATCAGATCATGAAGCTATATTTACCACAAAACAAGGGCTTAATTGCATTAGTTAATGAGGTTTGAATACACTAGTGTCAAAATAATGCAAAACTTTAAAAGGATAGTTCACTCTGTGTGTGTGTGTGTGTGTGTGTGTGTGTGTGTGTATATACAGCTCAAGATGAGGTAACAACCACAGAACACATGACTTTTACTTTGGCAGCTGTGAGCTTGAAGTGAAAAAAATGCTTTTCTCTTGGATGGGTTAAAGGCCATGTTGCAGGTTAAACACCACTTTCGATTAATGGGTACATAAATCACTCAAGATATGTATATCATTTTTAAAATGTCTCAAAAATGGTCTTAAAGACCTATTTTTTAAGTTTTTGGTATTAACGTTTTTTTTTTTTTACGCAACTCGGTGATGACATCATGTTGGGGAGAAGTCGAGGAAAGGTAGCCTCAGTCTAGTATGATGCAGTGTTCCAGGCAACCCGTAACCTGTGTTTTTCCAACCTTAAACCAGTGAAAGTGCACTGGAACGACAATCATGTATATTTTATATATATATATATATATATATAATATATATATATATATATATATATATATATATATATATATATATATATATATATAAAGTGGGGGAAAGGAGACCGCTGTAAGATAGTACCTACTTTTTCATATTATATTCCGTTTTGTGATACCCAACAACATAAAATACAATGGATAACAGTTTAAATGTTTATTACCAACAAGCAAATTGCACATATTCGTTAAAAAATTAACCTTGCAACACAGCCTTTAAATGCAGAGCACCAATTCCGAGTATGGGCAACCATAATTGGCAAATGTCACGTCTTTCACTTTACTTGCACAAAACCAGACACTCTGCTTTCTTCCATTACCTCATTGTACAGATCACTGAACTCCTCCACCAGATCCTTTGGGATCCGCTTGCCATTGTTGGTCTGGTAGTGGGCCACACCATTCTTGGTGTAGAGGCTGATGCGGCCCACACTCCTCTCCTCCTCTGTGGTGTGTTCCAGCAGCCCATTGTCCTCAGCCAGGTGGTAGATGGGGTTCCCATTTGCCCCATGAATCCAGGTTGCTCCAAGTTCCAAAGTGGTTTTACCTGTAAAGAGGGAAATGAGCCACTTAAAAAAGATGTTTTTTTTTTTTTTTATCTGGGAAGGCTAAGGATGAAGGAATAAAAAAAGATGCTATCATATGACAAGACAGTTGTCTCACCGTGCTGAATGCTTTGCACTCTGCCTCCGATACGGTCTGAGGCTTCTAGCACCGTGACATTGGTGAAGCCGCTCTCCAAGAGGGTTTTGGTGGTGACAAGGCCGGCCAAGCCCGCACCAATTACTACTATTCGTGGTTGTCGTTTTCTGTGTAAGGCACTACTAAGAGGATCATCAGTGCTGTCTGAAGATATTTCACAACTTTGCATGCCGTCCAAACTCTTCTTCTAGGGAATCTGGGGAAGAGTAAGATGGGGAAAAAATATTAGAGTGACCACCAAGCCCTCCAGAAAGGCGAAAATTTACATTTATTTCAGCATTGAGCATTTATAGGAATGACTGCAACACAGTGTTAAATAACACCATACCCATTTCTTATCTCCAACCTCATATTGAAAATTATTATACCACTGCAGTGTTAAACAAGAATGAAGACAAAGCTAATCACTTACACCCAAACCCGTAAAAGCTTTGTTTGTCTTCAGAACACAATTTAAGATATTGTGAATGAAAACCCGGAGGCTTGTGAAAGTACAATGTTCTCTTCTTTGTATTTCATTATATCCAACTGCACACACTGCTTATCTGTCAGTATTGTCATTTCGCTTCTGTACTCTGATACAGCGTCAGAACTTTCTGTTTGCCACCGGTCTGGAAACAGCCGGGCCAATCAACGAGCAGAGGGCGGGCTGAGAGCCGTGACGTAGATGCTAAGCACCGAGTTTTACATTGTAGGTTAGAGAAATCGAAAACCGAAACGACCGCGGAAATGGGAAACGAGACAAGGGATGCAATTCGCTCTGTTATGGAGAACATTCAACTCTTTTTCAAACTGAAGCCAGAACAAGAAGAGTGTTTAACAACAGGTTTACAGTGGAAGTTCAATCATAGATTTGAGTTGGATGCATGATGTCTGTGCTTCGATGCGGCTGTACAGGCGCATAACATACGTCATAACTAAACGTATCTGATTAGCTTACGGGTAACCAATGATTTTAAACTTCAGACAAGCGCCCCCTAGCGAGAGAGAAAACACTTCTCTATTATGCCATTCCAGACTCTGTCTACGAAGCAAAGTGAAGTAGCAGAGTCTGGTATTACCAGGCTATGTAGGTATAGCCACAAACGTGCAATGAGGAAGAGATGGACAACTGTGAATGAATCTGATTTAAATCAATGAGGTTGTGGCTACTATGCTCTCAGTAGACACAACAATAACCTCCTGTTTGGAGTGTGCACATGCAGGCCAAATTCATAATTCAAACACAGTTTGTTATCAGACTGTGGAGAGGACATGAAGGGCTGTCAGTGGCATGAATGGGTTGTTTTCTTCTTGAGAATTCTCTCAGCATGTGACCTCAAGTGAATTTAGATTATAAATGTGGCTGAACTAAAAAATTTAGATGGTTTGTTACATTTGTAAACTAGATTTCCTTAACAAATGGAACACAGTTTTCCAAAGATAATCAATTCACCATGCAAAAACAACAAGTGTCAGAGCAAAATAGCAAAACATAAAACCTTATCCTAGCTTTATTGTGAAGTAATAGGTATGTAATAAGGATTAAGTAAACACATAATGTTTTGTTACACTGAACTGTAAGCATGAAGCATAATAGAACTCTCTGGCTGCATCCGAAAACTGAAAAATGCTGCCTTTGGAGGATGCATTCCAAGGTAGGAAGGCATCAAGCCACATCCAAATTCAATGTTAGCTTCAGCTCCTGTCTCCTGAGATACCTTCATCTGACCAGTTTTTGAAGGCAGCATAGATGTATCCTTGCTACCTTTGATATCCCACAATCTTGTGTGTTCCAGTCTGTGACCCTTAAGCCAAAAAATAAAGATGGCTTCTGAAAGTTGCGGTCGGTGGTCAATTTGTGTGTAAATGTATGTTTTTGATCAACGTTTTCCACTTTATGTAATTTCTAGCGATAAAATTCATATTGCAGTAATGTAATATCCACTTAATTGTCACCAAAGCTTTCGATGTTTTGCTGTAGATCATTGCACCATTACTCTGTCTCAGATGCCTGTCCAAAATCAGTTTCATGAGGAGCCTTCGTGCAAAAACGCTGCCTGCAAAGTCATTGCCTGATACGGCAGAGAGGTTTTGACGCAGCATCTATTTGTGTGGTCTACAGCTAGAACACGGGTAGGCAAGTTCAGTTCTAGAGAGCCACAGTCCTGCAGAGTTCAGCTTCAACCCTAATCAAAAACACCTGAACAAGCTAATCAGTGTATTCAGGCTACAGGCAGGTGCAGGTTTTTTTTCAGGGTTGGAGCTAAACTCTGCAGGACTGTGGCTCTCTAGGAATGAACTTGCCTCCCCTGAGCTAGAAAAACAACCCAAATATAGATGAGCTTTGAAGCTGTATATCCAAAATTATAGAGCGAAGACCAGTTTTTCCAGATTATGAAAAAGTTATCATTAATTCTTTAAGAAGTTGACCTTAGTTTTGTAGTTTATAACTTAAGCAGAGGAAGTTGGTTAGTGCCAGCAGTGATAGTATGAGAAGTGCCTGATTCTTCGATTAATGCTTGTCTAGTGAATGGATCCCATTAGCAAACAAAGCTTGTGAATGTGTTATCTTATTGATCTGCACTGACCTCCTGTTAAAAAGAGAAGCAGTGAGGTGTTTATCACTGACTCACAACCAGAAACTCCTATAGAAAGAATTCTCTACAGCAGGGATATGCAACTTCAGTTCTGGAGGGCCACTGTCCTGCAGGATAGTGGCCCTCCAGGACCGGAGTTGCCCATCCCTGCTACAGTGAGGTGAAGAAGGTTCTTAGATGGGGTCCTGAAATGGAAAGGCCTGTCTGCCGGTCCTCACCCCACCACCCGTTCCAGTCTCATGCAGTTTGAGGTGAATCAGAGTATATGTGCAATGTTTAACAGACACACATCTCTAGATAAGTTTCTGAAGGCATTACAAACAGCTGTACCAAATAAAATATAACTACAGACCTTTTTCTTAACACAGTGGTTATGGTTGAGAGGGTTTGTGTAAGAAAAACTATGTGAACGTCTTTGCCTTGTGGCACATCTGGTTTCAAGGTAGTGGTAGAA